>NC_141991.1:103643362-103949508 GCF_049901715.1 Pseudonaja textilis
GCTTTTATGCCCCTCCAGAAGAATGTCACAAAGAGTTGGCTTATTGTATCAAGTGCTGCAAAGCAGCATCTGGAGAAGATAATATATTTTTTGGCAGAGTTGTGCTGGGAGGCCTCTACCTCAGCCCAGCCTGGCATGGTAATGTAACTCTGGTTCCCCACAGCTTTGCCATTGTGATTGGGAAGCTGTACCCCAAGGCATCTTCTTAGATAAAACCAACCCTACAGAATGCAAGAGTTATTGGCATCTGACTGGATAACTGAGTTCAACCCACTCCTTTGGTCAAACTAACAACTTGTTTTGTTGGTAAGAAATGAGCACAGGGCTAGAAACCACTGAAGGGTATGGGGGTGGGGATGGGGGAGGCTTTAAAACAGCTTTGAGTTGGTACAGATTGGAACACAAACAGAAAGTGGAATTTAATTTGTGAAAATTGTGTTTGGAGGGTGGCATACAATTTAATAAATCTAAAATTTAAAATATGATATTCAGTAAAGGAAGTATAATGAGCAGTTATTGAGGGTAGGATGGGGAAGCAAGGTTTTGGCAAGTTTCCACTCCTATCTGTAATGGGAGTGAAGAGGATTATCAAACTTCCAGGAACAGGCTATGCTGTGAATGGAATCCTGGGACTATCAGGATGCAAAGCCTGATCTGGAAGCAAATGATGCTGACACCTTGCTGAAGCTAAGCAGGTCTATGTTAGCTGCTGCCAGAAAGTAAGATAGCCTGGAAACTCTGTATATGCTGCTTTGAGTTTTGTGATGCATGAAAGATAGGATAAATGCCCTAAATCAAATTAACATCAGCGAGAGCAGTGATGAATTTTGTGAGGAGGCATGGTCCTAGCTGGAAAGTATCCAGTTGACCACTGATTTCTTTAGGGTGACCAAAGGCAAACAAGGGCAGGTTTATTATTTCATTCTGTGGTGGGAATTTGGGCAGAGTTGGGACAATTAGCAGCAAAAATAGCCTCTTCTACACATCTGTTAAAGCCATTGTAGCTCTGTCCTCTTTTTCCACTAGGCTTGTATGGACATTATTTCTTTCTTCCTTGGGAGGCTGTGTTTGTATGTAACCATAAGACCAGAGTTAGCATCCACCTGTGTTCATCTAATAATAAGACTGGTGTAACTTTTGGACCCTTTTGAATGAAGATGTTATGTTTTCATTTCCATACTTTTATTTCCATAGAAGCAATTGTTCACTTATTAAAGTCAGCTACATCTCTGGAGTAGTTCATTGGTGATTATTCATAATTTACCATATATGGAACTTGCAAAATATATTAACATTTCACCTAGATTAAAAAAATATAATAAAATATGAATGTTAAAATGATCTATATTCAGATACCAGTATCTAGGCCATCTGACCGCTGAAGAGCAGCATCATTTATATGAAAGAAATCATACGGTATATTGGACCAGCATATACCCTCAGCTTGCAGCCAATCATGTTGTGATCTATAGTTTGGTATGGAACCAGCACTTAACTGAGAAGGCGATGCTTTACTTATACAATGGGTGTGAAACTAGTTCTACCCTGCATAGAGCAATAGCATAAACTAAACAAACTGGCAATTGTTGGCAGCCAGACTATTCTGTAGGTTTTCCTGGCTCTCAAAATACATGGCAACAAGAATAAAAAAAAATAAGCCCTTATAGTCCCAAATGACAAGACAGATCAGGAATAATATTTGAACTTGCCAAATCAATGTCGAGAGAATCAGAAGATCAAAGATCCAATGTTTCCAAACTTTTATGAGATGGTTGATAATTTCTTTTCCAAGTAGAATTTCTTACTTCTGACCTTCTTTTGTACATTGCTAGTTTTGTTACTATCATAGTTGGTCTTAGAGACTCATAGTTTTTGTTGCATGCTAGTGGATGTTCCTGGGTGACTTACAGCGTATTAGGGGACAAAATGCACATCTGGAAATAAAACAGTGACCTCTAGAGCTTCCTGGTAGAAAGAACATTTAAAGAAAGAAGCACAGAAGGGAATTTTGTATTGTATCAACATACAAAATTCAGTATGAGTACTGGAACTTGTGAAGTTCCAGTACTAATACTGAATTTATATACTGTATATCTAGAGGGCCTCTATACTTGCAGATTTTCTAGGGTTTTACTGCAAGAGTCAAAAAGCATGAGACTACTGGGGATGGAAAAGCTATTTGGTTAATACAGAACCTTGGTTTCTCAAGCTGTATGTTACTTCCAGCCCATTTTAGCACTGACTTCCTCTTTGCCTCCCCCATAAGTTTGCATAAAAGTATGTACATATTTTTATGCACAGTCCCATAATTGACCTTTATTTCCTTAATATCATGAGTTCTAGTGGAAGCTGAGAGATGCTTAAATTAAATGTGCTTTGCTGAGCCTGAGTTGAACATGATAGCAACTGGTAACCATCTTAACAAGATAACTGGCCATGGGCGAAAGAATGTGTTTGGGCATTTTTGATTCAGTTAACAGCATTCACCGTGAGAGCTAAGAAGGAATGTTGATCCTTATGGTGTCTGTAAACTGATGGGAATTTTTAAGAGTGTCAAAAATGCTCAATGATCAACAACAAGGCTACAGTACTTTTTCCCTCATATTTATAAATTAAAGGGATATAACAGATTGCGATAAAGATAAGAAGAACCAATCCAGAGACACATTGCTTAGGAAAACACGGAATAATTCCTAACCCAGCAATGCCAAATAGAGGTTAGATAGGGGGAAATCCTCATATCTTCCTGGCAGTACAGTCTACGAGTCCTCAGAGTAATCTCCCAAGAGACAGAGAGGAATCCCCATTTCTGGCATAATTTAAAATCAGAGAGGGGCTTGGGAATCTGTTGCAAGAGGGAAATGGCCGAGGCTGTGTGAAAATCTCACTGCTTTGTAAAATAACTGTTTATTAGGCAGACATATATTTTTGTAACACTGGGGGTGGTTTTATTTGATGATGAGAATGTTGGGTCAGGGAAATGTAGTTTTAGCAGACAAAGTTCAACACAGAGAAACAATGTCGGGAAAGAACATCACAACTGTCTGTAAATTGGGAAGGAATTATGGCCAGTATAGCTTAGTAGCCTCTTGCTGATTTCTGGTGATGCAACCTACAGCTTATGGGAGGATTTGAGTTTCAGAGAAATTCCACTTATGGAGCAATGCCTTTTAAGAAAAATAACAAATTCAAACCCCATCCCGCCCCCTCCAAACATGAAAGACAGCCAGCACTAGAACAGAAAGTATAAAATTATCAGCCTCACAAAACTTGTTCTCCCTCAAAAACGTAACTATAACAATCTAAAGGAAGCTCAGAAATGTGACCTTAAAGGAACTTTGTCATATCAAGCCAACATCTTATCTAGGCCAGCATTCTGTCAAGCATTTAGAAAGTTCATAAATATGAATAGGATAGTAGTAACTTTCTTCCAGAATTTTTCCTGCCAGCTGATATTTAGCTGGTTGCCTGACATTTTGCCAATTGTAAATAGTCATCAAGATCAATAGTCCTAATCATAGAATCGTAAGCTTTGAAGGGACATTGCAAGTGTTCTAGACCAACACCCTGCCAGGGCAACATATTTTCTCAAATCATTCCTGAAAAGTGGTCATCCAGTCTTTGCTTAAAATCATCCAGTGATGGAAGATCCATTGCTCCAGGAGGAAGCCTGTTCTATTGCTTAATAGCTGATCATTGTCAGAAAGTTCCTCTTTATTTGGGTTTTCATTTGTTCTTGAGTTACCCTTGGGCATTGTGGAGAATACATTGTCTTCCTTGTGACAATCGTTTGAAGATTGTTATTCAGGTATAACAAAATCCTTTTGCACCTTGAGTCTTGTGAGGTGCTCACAATCCCCCACCAGCTCTGAGTCATTGTCAGATTTGATAAATATCCCTTCTATCACCTTGTCTAAGTAATTTAGAAAAATATTGAAGAACACTGAGCTTCTGAGGTACCCCAGTGTTCTGAATTCTCAGTCCTCCTTTCAAATCTGCTACAAAATATCAAGTTTGAAGAGTGGCATTACTGTGGGTTTATAAAAATACATTATCTCACCGGTTATTTCATTTTCCATTCCCTTCCAAATGACTTAATGCATGGAAATTGCCTTAAAAAAGGCAGCCTGACACTTTTGTCATTTTTGTTTGTTCGTTTGTTTGTTTGTTTATTGAATTTATATTGCCGCCCATTCGCCCATGGTGACTCGAGATGGCTTACAGAATGTAAAACTATATTTAAAATAAAAATATAAAACAATAAAAACTAACAGAAAGAATCAAATAAATTAATAAAGTACAATAGAACAAAACCTGGGGTGGGGGGGTGGGATAAATAAATAAATAAATAAATAAATAAATATCACCCCCCAACTCCCACTCCCCCACCCCAACAACAGCAGATCCTAGGTGGAAATTGAGCTTTGGAACCATCAGTGAAAAAGTACCTTGTACCTCCATCCTCGCTATTCATTATGGATGACATGAGAGAAGAGTCTCAGCTGAAGATTAAGAAGCTGATATGGATGTGAATGGTCCTTCCAATAAATAGTAAGACTTTAAGGGACAAGCTGTCCTTTTAAGTAGACTTAGAAATATAGTGACAGTCTGTGTATCTGTCAATATAGGGGCATCACAAGAGCTAATAACTGCCCTTCTTCAGCACTTGAATGGTTGAGTTCTGCACTAGCTGAAGCTCCTGTTTTTAATGATAGAGACTATTGTAATAATGTCCCATGAGGTGTGATCAAACTTCATCAGGTAGGGCTACAGATGGGGAATAGATATTCCTAGCAGAGGTTTTGTGTATCTAATCTGATGCTCTATCTGTGTCTATGTGTTCTCAAGAATTTAGTACCATCCCATCTTTTTTTAAAAAATTCAGATAAGATATGTAATTGTTTCTTGCTAAATGTCAAGCATCCCACTAGTCCGCAGTGTTATTTAGTCCCTTGCAGTCAACATTCCTGAAGAAAGCTGATAACCTGGCTCTGCACTGCAGAGAGATGTCAAACTGTAGCACAGAGAACCATCTCCCTGCAGCAGGAAGAGAGGTTGTGCTCCCCAGAGCAGCAGTGCTGCCCTGGGTGTTTGGAAGGCGATATCTGACAGCCTGACCAGCTGTCACAGAACTCCTCTTGCTGTTCCATCCTCTGAAAACCAAGACTCCGCTAGGCCTTCCAGGTTTAAAAATAGACCCTTTGCTTATGGAAAATTAAGGATGGATAAGCGGCTCTGCAGGATGCCTCTTTGCTTCTAATTATATTGTAAATCAATTGCTGTGTTAAAGAAAGAATTCTGGCAGGCATCTCTCCTCTGAGTGCAAGAGGAGCCTTGGTAACTTAAACAAGATGCTTTGGATGATCTTTCAAGCCTGATTTTCATCAATGGGCAAGCAGGGGAGGAACTGGATGACGGACCAGGCAGGCTGCTGGGGACTCCACTGGACCTCAGTCTCTGCATTCCCAGGTTTTAGAGCTTTACAGTGGCTATTTCTTGTAGCTGATACTAGGGAGGTAGAGGTATTGTTTGGAAAAATAGTTCGTATATCTGCCTGGGCTGGTCATGAAAAGGGGAAGGACCTGAAATCACAGAAATATTTTGTCAGAAAGTGGAATAAAATGAGCTTTTTATTAGATCGCTTTTGATTTGTGTAGACGATGGGCTGATTTTGCTTGATAAAGGTTTTACGAATGGAAAAGTTTGCATATACTGAACAAAGGCGAAGAGGAATTCTTCAAATGAAGACATTGCTAAGCTCTGAATTATGAGCTATTTCAAGGATTTGGATTTGGCTCCTTTCATAAGAAAGTCTTTAAAATGTTGTTGGCACTTTATAATATTTATGGATGATAGGCTGGTGAGTATAGTTTAAGGGAAGTTTGATAATTTTTATCTCAGAGAAAAATGTTTATGGTCCCCGAATGAAGCCTTCTAGTTCTATTTCAGATACTGATTAAAATTGAAGTTTATTTTCATATTCATAAGATTAAACCATCCTTTCCTCACCCAGGTAGCCTCCAAATTCAGCTCCCAGAATTCTCAGCCATGACCATATTAGCTGAGAAATTCTGGTAATTTCAGCCTGAACTTCTGGAGAGTTGGAGAAGATTTACCTATTTTACTCCCTGAAGGAGAATTGGAGAAGATCTTGCTTTTGACATATATTAAATATGTTTTTTATTCCATTCAGAAAAATGGAAAATAGTGCAACTATTAGTTCCCATGGAAACACATTGCTTGTATTGCCTCAATGCTAACAATGCTGATATACCTAGTTGGGAATATTTAATTAGAATCTCTTTAACAATAACAGCTACATACTGGTATCAAGATATGTATTTCATCATCTGAAATGAATATGCAGGAATAAAGAAATATCATGTCCCAACCTGGATAAATTGGAAAGTGTTAGGGATGGACAACAAAGAAGGTCAGGGAATGAAGACAGAAGTGTGTTAAGATATTGTCCACCCATCCACATAAAACAATGCTGGAATAATGTTTGCTGTTCCAGTCCTTATCCTGTCTTGATTGATGTTATCCTGATATGTGAATGTGCCACTTATTAAAAGCCAGGTGATTGGTTCTGTCCTTTCTTCACATCACAGCCACTAGGGAAAGCATTCACCAATAAGAAACTGCAGCAAGAGTGGGTGGAACTTCTCTGTACTGGTTTGTCTGCCTCCAGACCCCAAATTACCTATTGGTTCACCTCCCAAGTTAAAATGAAAAAAAAATCTGGAAAGACACCAGGAGGAGGGAAGGAACAGGGCAAAGAGTACACAATTAAGTAAATTCTCCAGAGGAATTTCATCATTTTCTTTATTGGTGGGGAGAAGGAAGCATATCTGACCTATGAGAATAAAATGACAAATATCAAACATCCAATTCAACATCCTTCATTATTCTCTGGAATTTGTGGTGAGGAAAATGTAAGGGCGGCTGCCTTTTAAGATAAAATATGCATTTCAGGATACTGTTTAAAGCAGATTAGCACAAACACATCCCCTCTTCTTTCTTCAATGAAAAAGTCAAGGCTTACACTCTTTTCTGGTGGACAAAAGTCTCTGTAGAAGTTGTGGACCAAAGTAGCATGTGCATGAAAAGGGAAGCTGGAGATATGACAGGAACTCAAGAAGTGCTAATGGAAAAAGCAAAGGTCGGGAATGAAAAAGTGTGCAGGACACTGGCTGGTGACAGAGAAGAGTGGACACACCCACACTTTCCAACACTCGCCAAACACACCTCTGATAATACCCATAGAAGATCTCACCTTCCAGACAATGGGTGATAAATTTTATACATGTTGTCATAGAAGAGAAATGGCTTAAGGAAGAAAATGCTACTTTCATGCCAATACAGGTAATGCGACTCAATGCTTCCTTCATGTGTGGGCTAGAGAGGAAATAGAATGGGATCGGGGTGGGCTTCAAATAATTTAACAACCGGTTCTCTGCCCAGTAGATGGATGGGCATGGCCATGGTGGGTTGGCCTAGTTGCCCTCCTGCACCATCCTGGGAATGAAAATGAGCCACAGGAGTCCCGTTTTTTGCCCACCCTGGCCTCCAGAGACTCTCTGGAGACCAGAAATGGCCCATTTCTGGCATCCTGGATCTTCTGGGAGGCCAATTTTTCACCCTTCCCAGGCCCCAGAGGCTTTCCTCAAGCCTCCAGGAGGCCCTGGGCTTCAGAGGCTTTCCTAGAGTCTCTGGAACGTCTGTTTTCACCCTCCCCAAGCCTCCACAGAGGCCCTACACTTACCTGCGATGCAAAATGTGGGGGACTCCTGGAAGGGGTGGAGTGAGGTGGGCAGGGCCAGCCAGTCATCAGAACTACCGGTTCGCCGAACCAGGTGTCAAATTAATACCCAGTTTGGCTGAATTGGCACAAACTGGCTGAAGCCTGCTCCTGAGTGGGATCAAATATCCCCAAGGCATAAATGTCTCCATATGAAGTGCAAATGAGGAATTGGAGGGAATAGGTAAGGGCATATTTAGAGGGATCAAAAAATAAGCAGACATGACAGTGCAATCAAACTCTCTGTACATGCACGTCATCATGCCTCTTTTGGCAAGCCACTGGAGTTGCTTATGTTTCCTTGGAGAACATGGAGAATGTTTATATATTAGCACTGCAAATACCTGACATGCCAACACAGAAAATGTAATAATACATTCTCTGTCAGCCCTGAGAATAGGACACAAAATAGAGTGCGTACATCATAGCAGATTTCATTGAAAAATCAAAAAGAAAATTGTTAATAGTTACAGAAGAAATGCCTGGGGAAGTGTCAGCTGTCTTTAAAAAAATCTGTTATAAATGCTTTATACTGGATCCTTGCATTGAACAACAATAAATGGTCCTCTCCTATTTAACTGTTGATTTGTATTCCTTGTGATGTCTGTACTTTTATTAAGGCCTGCTTCAAATTCCAAAAAGCCACCTGTACAGTTAGTTATCATATCCTTATCCAGAGATGGGATTCATTTTTTTAAACAACTGGTTCTGTGGGCGTGGCTTAGTTGGTGCGTGTGGCTTGGTGGTCATGGGATTGGCTGGGTGTGGCCAACTCAACATCACTCTCATTGAGGCACGCATCTCCTCTCCTGGCCTCTTGTGACTGTGGGGATGCTGCAACAGTCGTAAGTGTGAAAAACGGTCATAAGTCACTTTTTTCAGTGCCATTGTAACTGAATGGTCACTCCAAACAAGCAAAGTACCAGCAAAGGAGGGGAAAAAACTCTACAGAAGTTCCAGAGACAGGAAGTCTAGTCCTGCCAAGGATGTAATAAGGGTTAACGGAGAGGCAGTTTCTGTAAGCAACACCAGAATGTTTCCTTCCTGTCTTCCTTACAGGATTAGGCTAGTAATTTCTTGTAACAACCGGTTCTCTGAACTGCTTAGAATGTTAACAACTGGTTCTAGTGAATAGGTGAGAACCTCTAGAATCCCACCCCTGTCCTTATCTATTCCCAGCTATGTGAGATTGTATAATGTGCAAGAAATTCATATAAAGCTAAGGGTATATATGCTAAGCAGAACACTTTGTTTAATGAGCTACAAGAGCTAGTAAAGGAATGCAGCACTTCACTAAATAGATGTATGTATGTATGTATGTATGTATGTATGAAAATAGGATAAAATTTGATTATCTTATATAAGACGTGGGATTGGCAACATATCACAGAACTACAAATCCTTCCTTCCTTCCTTCCTTCCTTCCTTCCTTCCTTCCTTCCTTCCTTTCTTTTTCTTTCTCATGTTCTTCTTCATAATATGCCATTCTTCCACCAACTTGACATTTTCTTCTAAACTCCCCCCTCCCCAGATCTTTTTATGTAACTCCACTAACTTTAGGGTTACCTTTAATCTATTAACACCTTCCTCTTTTGAATGAATAAAATCATTTTACTGTATAAAAAGAGCAGTCACTTCTAATTCTGGCATTGAAGGAACAGTAGATTGGCCAAATCATTTCCCCGACTGAATACCAGCAATCTCAAAGAAAATCACATGGCACAAATAATCCTCCATTTATTTAAAGATGACATCATGAAATGATTTTTCCTATTCCAGAGCCCTCTTTGGGCTGGGAAGGCAGGTCTGCATAGAAACAGAAAGTGGATGGATAACAAAAAGCAGCCTGGAAAGTGAATGGAAAAAGTGAAGTGTTTGCTCACTAGAACAAACGAATGCCCTTTGCATTCTCAAACCATTAATAAATTCCTCACTCATCTCAATCTAAACAGCTCCACAAAAGCTCACATTTGTCAGAAACTGTGTAATCCAGGAGAAACGCAGCTGCCAGGTTTATCTGAGGGTTCAATTCAGCCAGGCCTGGTATCAATAATCAGCAAGTTGATCATGGCTGAGGTCCGTAAACTGCTAAAACCAGGCTTGTCAGCTCACTGTTGTTACCATGCCTTTTCTCATCCTCTTCCTGATCTTCCATCATCTCTTATTCACTGTAATACCAAACTGCCATTTGAAAGCAGTTAGCAAAGAATCCGGACAGGAACAGGATAGGCTGCAACAGCCCCAGGTACTGCAGCCTTTATTTTGATGGTAGTTGCCAGAATGGAGAGCAGGATTCCAGCTTACAGGCTAATGGACAGGGAAGAATATAAGGAGTTCCAAGGAGCTCTGTTCAGCCCTTAAGATCTGTTTGTAAGCTTCTTTTCTCTCCTGTCAGCCTGGGGAAAAAATAGCCCAAATAGAAGTCTTGTCATTGGATCTAGTTGGGATGTCTGGAGATCCAGGTCATGGTTATCCCAAGGGTGCGTTTTTCAAGAGGCAACTGGACTTCCTGATTTTTCTTTGAAAATGTATTGTTTCTAATCCAAGAAGCTTCTTCAGCTCTGATTGGATGGTGGGAAAGGGAAGGAGTATACTCCTTGAGTATAAGCCTATCATTCCTCACCATCCAGTCAGAGCTTCTTGGATGAGAAGCAAAAGGCCTTCAAAGAAAAATCAGAAAGTCCAATTGGGATTGTAGTATTGGTTAATTGCTTGCATTATCCTATCTGGTGAGCCCATTGGGTTGGGGAGGAGGTGTAAAATGGGATGCTTGGGAGTTTTCTTTTTTCCTGAATTTCTTGGCTCAGCTCTGTTTTAATATTCAGAAAGAAATTTCCCATTATGCAGAATGGAAAAATGGGTGAGGACTGCAGGATATGAGTGGGGATTAGAATGAAGACAACCGTTATGGACATATTCTGGAAACCTATGTATATATTACAGAGGAATAGCAATAGCACTTAGACTTATACCACTTCACAGTGCTTTACAGCCTTCTCTAAGCGGTTTACAGAGTCAGCATATCGCCCCCAGTAATCTGGGACCTTATTTTATCAACCTTGGAAGGATGGAAGGCTGAGTCAACCTTGAGCCTGGTGAGATTTGAACTGCCAAATTGCAGGCAGCCGGCAGTTAGCAGAAGCAGCCTGTAATACTGCAGTCTAACCACTGCGCCACAGTGGCTCGCCTACCATTTCAGTTGATGCCTTCTATAATGTGCCACTTAGATGTTGATAGGTTTAGAATGGATGGACCAAAGCTGTACTTTCTTTTTCACAGGTTGTTGCTGAAAAGCTAACAGCAGCAATACCAGGAGGCTGAAGACAGAGTTGCCTTCCTCATGTGGGCAGATGTCTTCAAACAGGCATGTTCATTCATATTTTGAAAGAGCTTCATTTCTAAAGAGAAGTTCTGAAGATTACACTTCGTACTGCATGATGTTTCTCCTTGGAGGAAGGAATGCTCTTTATTTTTGTGTGTGTCCTGTTACTGCTTTGCTAAAAATTGAAGTGGCAGCAATATGCTTAATTCCTGTTTCATAGCAAAGAAAAAAATATATAATTTCCTCCTGTTTCTCCAAGACCTCTTGGGCTCCTGCCGTGCTAACAAGTGCAGTGTAAAGCAGCTGCTTGCCAGATTCATACATCTGCGCAATCCATCTCAAGCATGTGTTTGCTGCATGCCATCTGTGGCCCAAGGAGCCACTTTGAGTAGAGGGAGAAGCCATTAGCAGACCATAAACACCCCAGGAAACAGCAGCAGCCCTGCTGTCAGCTTGACGGAACTAACTGTGTGGGAAAGATACCACACAATGGCATCCAGGAAGGAAAAAAAGTGAAAATTACAGCTGGACAATCTTTTCGTTAAGTCTGAGAACCGTTATTGCTGCCTTGTCAGTTTTCAAGGGTTCCTCCACAAAAGCTGAACTGCATAACTGAATTTAATAAGCTTTCCTTTCTTTAGTGTTATAAAGGTCTCTGCTCACAATGGGAAAAAATACAGCTTTTTTGAAAACTAGCTTAATCAAAGAAGTATCATGAAGAATTTTTTTTGACGGCTTTGCTGTATGAGCTGTTCCTCACTGCTGAATTGATAAGTTCTTCCACCCTTGACTGGGTTGAAGATTTACTGACATGAAAGTTGCTTTCTCCCAGAGATTGATAGTCTGCTGACTTCCTTCCAAGGTAATGAATGGCAAAATCTCATATTTCTTGAGGCTGTCCTTAGATGAAGTTGGAACAATAGGGAAAACAATACTTTAACTTTGGTACAGCTATGGTGACTCATGCCTGCCTCACTCATGGGCTGGGAATGATATGAAAGCAAGGTTATGAGGACTTTTTTTAAAAAAAATGCTGCTAGAGTATTAGCAATCATGGTTGAGTGCAAGAGGAATGGTTCTGAAAAACGGCTTCTTCCTGAATTATTTTAAATTATGCTGAATTATTTAAAAATTTCATAGCTTTTCTAATTTGTTCATGCAAACACCAGTCTCAAGAAAATATTCACCTTATTAAAATATGAAGAAGGAATTATTCTAAGGATCAACATACATAGCAATGTTTAACATTTTTCACTACTGCATAGGAGAAATATGCATTTTAGTAACCCGTTGGGTCTTCAATGAAATGTCCTGGCAGGCTTACTTTTCTTGCAAATATGGTTAACAGGGTTGGTATGTAGTCTTGTGCCTTTTTGTCTATCCTGGAAGAAAAGGAGACAACTGGAAATGCTTGTTGAGTTGAATAGTGTTGTCCTCTATTTGTTTCATACTAAAATATTAAGATTGGATCGAATCTCAGAGGTCATCTATTTCAAAGCTCCAGCTCCATTCAAGCAGGATTAATTGTACCTAAATATTCCTTGATAAATGTTTGGGGATTTTTATTTTTTATGAGATAGTTTCCCATTTTCTTGCTTAGAACGCTCCTTAGTGATGTACAAAATAAACTTTCATTGAACTGGATACAGGAGCAAGAAATTTGGCCCTCTATTTGGATATAGGATACACTTTCATTCCTGATGTTTGAAAAAAAAAAACCCATATTTGAACTTTTTATATGGGTTTCATTAGAAATGTAACATTTTTTGATTTGTAGAGTCATCCTGGCTGGGAATTGAGGAAGCTGAAATCATAGCCTATTTGGAGGGAACTGCCCTAAGGAAGAATAGCTCAAACCAATACTTGAGATGAGACACATATATGACTCAAGAATCGTGAAATTCTGGGAAATGTGTATAGGATGTGCCCCTTCTAAATACCCATTAAAACATCTGTATGTAGAAGAAGGGCACTAAATCATATGTATGGAAAAGAAGGGAAGTGACGTGGTGTTAACTGGCCCTGGGAGCAAAATGACCCTGGTGACTTGCTCAATCCATTTTTGATCTTTCCCACACAGTGACACAATTGGAGTGCTGCAATATTATGTGTACGCATGTACAGTGAAAGTGTTGTCCAGACTTCGGATCTGCCTAGCCTTAAAGGATTGAAATATCATGTCAAGAGAGATATTTGCACCCATGAGTCATCATTCCAGGGAAGCCAAACACTTATTTGGACTATACTGATGTAATTTATGTAGAAGCTACTCATTTCGGGTGAAATGAAAATAGCCAAATTTCTCAGCCTCTTTGCTCTGCTATTGTGGCCAGATTTCTTATAATTGTGTGCAGAAGAGTCTGAGGAGTTTTGAATATGAATTTGAGGCCCCCAGATTCAGGTTCCTACCCAGCCAAGAAATTCTCCCACTTTGCCCCAAGGGTTGTTCTAAAGATAACATGGTAAAACGACTTGAAAGATGCGGGTGCTGATATAAAAATTAAATAATGCTAACAATGTAACCATGTAAGGTTTTTTGGGATGTGGCAATAATGGCTGAGAGAAAGATGCCTGTTAGAATTGTAGAAGTTGGATTTCTAAACTCCACACTAACAAAAAAAAAAAAAAACAAAGCAAAACAAAAACCCTGAGGACTTTGTATAGCATGTATTTTAATGGGATGGTGCTATCCCATAAATTCTTAACCCCCATCAACATGAATCCTGAACAGACATCCTGGATGAATCTAAAAGCTTGGGTTCGTCTCAACAATTCCTTCCTAGGTGTGGCTACAACTATAAGCTGTTTGAAAAGAGAAACCCCAAATGTTCATTTTCCTTCAGAAAGTGAACTCCTTCTCCATCCAGGCTGCAGCTGATTAAGAATCCGTTTCCAACAGCGTGCATCCCTGGGACATTTCCCTTGGGACAGGAGTTGTGGAAAGATACTTTCTCCAGGGAGGGAGGAAAGAGGTGCCATACTTTTTTGTGTCTGAATGCTCGTCTGCAGGATCTATTCTAAGGGTCTCTCATGTTACCCTGGGAAGAAAAGGCAGCCCTGCCTCCTTGGGCTGATGGAATTCCCTGGAGGCTTTCTGATAAACACAGTGTTCCATCTGATGAAGAAGGCTAATGCTCACATTATATCTGACCCCCTTATTTCTTGCTCTGAATTTTTCACCGTAGGGTTGTCTCCTTCGAAACAAACCTACAAGGCAGCCAGAAAAATTCCAATGCACCCCCTGATTTGTAAGAAAGGAAAGGAATAGTGGGAAGTTCTGTTTAAAACCTATTTTTAAAAAAGTTCTGGGCCAAAATAGCCTGTTACTCAACAAGAAACATTCATAGCAAATAAGTGACACATGTTTTACTGGCATAACTTCACCTTTCATATCCAAAGTGTGGCAATTTGATTCGATTTTGTTGAAATGTGAATGTGATAATAATGGCTACTGGGATTTCTTTTGAAAAATATTGGTTTTTTCCCCCTTTTTTATGTTATCGGTCATCTCTCCAAGCAAATGGCAGTCAAGGGGACTTACATCAATAGGAAAAAGAATAAAAATTGGGCTGTTTTATAAAGCATATAATGAGCATCCTTACTGAAATCCAATTAAAAAACACAAATACCTAGTTAAAAATTCATCTCAAAAATCTTCACCGTTAAAAGCTTATCTGAATAGGAATGTATAACAGAACAACAGAGTTGGAAGCAATGGTGGGATTCAAATTTTTTTACTACTGGTTCTGTGGGCATGGCTTGGTGGGCCTGGCTTGGTGGGCATGGCAGGGGAAGGACACTGCAAAATCCCCATTCTCTCCCCACCCCTCTAACCTGCCTTCCAGCTCCGTTCTCCTTTGCAGGGCAACGAAAGAAGACCCAGCTGATCAGCTGGGACTCGGGAGGCAGAGAATAGATGGGGCCAGGGCTGGTCAGAGGTGGTATTTGCCGGTTCTTCAAACTACTCAAAATTTCCACTACCAGTTCTCCAGAACTGGTCAGAACCTGCTGAATATCACCTCTGGTTGGAAGGGACCTTGGAGGTCTTCTAGTCCAACCCCCTGCTCAGGCAGGAAACCCTATACCACTTCAGACAAATGGTTGTCCAATCCCTTCTTAAAAACTTCCTGTATTGGAGCATACACGACTTCTGGAGGCAAATTGTTCCACTGATTAATTGTTCTAACTGTCAGGAAATTTCTCCTTAGTTCGAGGTTGCTTCTCTGCTTGATTAGTTTCCATCCATTGCTTCTTGTCCTGCCCTCAGGTGCTTTGGAGAATAGGTTGAACCCCCCCCCCCCTTCTTTGTGGCAGCACCTTAGATATTGGAACAGTGCTATCATGTAATCTCCTAATCCTTCTTTTCATTAAACTAGATATACCTGATTCCAGCAATCATTCTTTATATGTTTTAGCCTCCAATCTCCTAATCATTTTTGTTACTTTCTCTACAAATGTATTTTTCCTTTGTTATGAAAAGATGTTTGTGTGTACTTGTGAGCAAGTGAGAAAGAAAGACAATTCTTAATCTTCCTTTCAGAGGGCTAGTGAGAGCAGCCATTGGTCCATTTAAAGCAACAGACAACCCTAAGTCATTTCTGTGGCCTGGGAAACAGTGGGGTTTCCCCCATAATGCCACCTGAAAGTTGGAGCTAAGCAGGGTTGGAACCAAGCAGAGCAGAAGAATGGACACACAACATTAAGCTTGAGATTACAAGACAAGGTTCTCTGTCCAAGCTTCAGATATTTCCCTTATTTCAAAAAGGAAGGCCAGCTTTTGAAACAATAGAATAGAATAGAATAGAATAGAATAGAATAGAATAGAATAGAATAGAATAGAATAGAATAGAATATTCTTTATTGGCCAAGTGTGATTGGACACACCAGAAATTTGTCTCTGATACATAAGCTCTCAGTGTACATGCAAATCACAGACTAATAAATCATAAATTGTAAGATACAATCATAATAGAATCAAATAGAATCAAATAGAACAGATCAGAACAGAATTCTTTATTGGGCAAGTGTGATTGGACATACAAGGAACTTGTGTTTGGTGCATATGTTCTCAGTGTGCATAAAAAGAAAAAAATACATTCATCAAGAATCATAAGATGATTCTGCTTAGTGACATTCATACGTTACTAAATAAGCAATCAAATCATACTACGAAACAAATAAAACAAAATAAAGCAGAGAGATACAAGCAACAAGGTTATAGTCATAAGTGGGAGGAGATAGGTAAAAGGAAGGAAGAAAAGAATAATAGTATTACAGTCTTAATAAATAGTTTGACAGTGTTGTGGGAATTAGTTGTTTAGCAGAGTGATGGCATTTGGAGAAAAACTCTCCTTGTGCCTAGTTGTTCTGGTGCACAGAGCCCTATAGCGTCATTTTGAGAGTTGAAACAATTTATGTCCAGGATGTGAGGGGTCTGTAGATATAAATCATAAATTTATATCTGTAGATATAAATCATAAATCATAATATACAAACAATAAAGTGATAAATCATAAGATACCAATAGGAGTAGGTTATAGCAAAGATGAGAAGGATAAGACTACCTTACAAAGGATAAGGCTGCCCTACAAAGGATGGTCCGGCATGTATGAAAGGGTGTAGGATATCCCCTACCTCTAGAACTGATGGTGGTGTGTCATGTGGCAAAAAACAGATTGTGTGAGAAAGATACCCCAAAATAGCATCCTGGCAGGAAAAAAGTGAAAATTACAACAGGGAAACCTTTTGGACTGCACAGTCTCTGAGAACTGTTATTGCTGTCTTGTCAGCTCTCAAGGCTGTACTCCCCAAAGGCTGTACTGTATCACAGAATTTTATAAGCTTTCCTGTCTTTACTGTTATAAGGGTGTTTTCTCACAATGGGAAAAATACAGGTAGTCCTCGACCTACGATCACAACTGAGCCCAACATTTCTGTTGTTAAGTGAGACATTGGGTAAGTGAGTTTTGCCCCACTTTATGTTCTTTCTTGACACATTTGTTAAGTGAATCACTGCAGTTGGTAAGCTAGAAACCCGGTTGTTAAGTGAATCTAGCTTCCCCATTGACTTTGCTTGTCAGAAGTTTGCAAAAGGTGATCACATGACCTTGGGGCACAGCAACAGTCATAAGTATGAACCAGTTGCCAAGTACCTGAATTTTGATCACATGAGCATGGGGATCCTGTAAATGTCGTAACTGTGAAAAACAGTTATAAGTCACATTTTCCAGTGCCATTGTAACTTTGAATGGTCACTAAACAAACTGTCGTAATTCAAGGACTACCTGTACAACTGTTTGAAAAAAGTTGTTTAATTAAAGAAGTGCCACAGAGAACTTATTTTTTGAGGGCTTCAGTCTATGAGCCTTTCCTCATAGACTGAAGTGATATGTTTTCCTTTCACCCTTGACTTACTTGAAGATATATTCGCATGAAATATTACAGTTGTCAGATGTTATTTTAATATTGGTCACCAACTAGGCAAGTTGATGGAAGCTCTGAATCTAGATAGCCTCTTCCTGGCCCTTGCTATTCTGTTTGGACCCTACCTGCTTCTTCTCACAAAAAAAGGACCTCTGAATCTTGACAAACAAAGTACAGGTAGAAAGAATGTTTGAAGACACAGAACTCCAAATTTGGGTTGGCCTTTAGTGCCCATGAAAGAAAAGGGAGCATGCTCATCTCTACTGTCCGAAGTGCTCATACTGCTGTTTTGTAGAAACCATGTTGAATTGGAGGAAGGGCTGTCCCATGGCTTTCTTTCAGGGGGTGTTTTTATGATTCTCTTTGTGCTGCTTGTTCGCATCAGCTATAATACTTATAACCCATTATAATCCATGTAATAACAATAAAAATCTTGTGCTTAAAAAAGAGGACAGTTTTTTTTACTTAAAACAGCGATTATGAACAGATCAGGGCCATCTCTCATTACACAGAGATTTCTCCAATCTCTTACATAATTTAATCTTTGCATCTGTAGGACCACAAATGTTTTACATTTCTAACATTTATGGGCAGACATAGAAAACATCTGTGCAGGCCCAAGACAATAAAACATCTGGAAGATATCTTTGCCTTTTTAAAATGATATGGGTAGCATGCTCTGTGGTCTGGAACAAGTGTGCTGCTCTCACTGATAGCTTTATGTGTCCCTTAGCATAATTCTTCTCAAGCTGAAGGAGCACTGGGTGGACCTTCCAAATTAATCTGCCCCATCAAGAAAGATAGAAGATTAGGTTTTGCACGGGTTCCCTCCACAAGCAATGCAAAAGATGAAGACATATAACAATTGTACATACATCACTACCACTGTTTAACATTTATTACTTGGCCAGTTGTTTGCTTGGCGACTATACGTTACATAGAAATGATGTGTGATCTCCCCCCAGAAGGATAATATGCTGGAGATATGAATTAACAAGGGGCTTCACAAGCAGAGAGTTAAACTGCAAAAGCCCAAAGGGTATATCTAAATGAATTCTAACATAGCATTTGAACATCCCAGAGTTGCACTTTTGTAGTTTAAAACAAAGCATGTTTACACAGAAGAATAATGGGAGTCTTTTTTGACCTTACTTAATAAAGTTAACCTTTGAGAAATGTTGAAACTTAAAATTTGTTCATTATTAATTTTGAGAAATGTTATATAAACATGCAAAAGTGGTTGGTATATATTTTTATAAAAACTTTGTAGTTGCACAAACACACCATTGCTGGTATGAAGTGTTGTATGAAATGAATAATAATAATATATATTAGATTCACATATTTTATTACCCCAATCTTTTTCTTGAGTAGCACTGTAGTAGTTTGGCCTACATGTATTGTTTTTTATATGTATTGTCCCATAGCTGGATAGTATATTTAGCTGCATGTTGGAAAAAGCTCAGACTTGTGTAATCAATTTACAAGTCAGTATAGCATGAACTATAAACTTACATATTCCAGTTTCAATTTCAATTAAATCATGTGGTTTCTTATCTACTCAGAAATAAGTCTCATTTTCTTTCATAACCTACTTAAGCTAATTGTTAAGTAGACAGAAACAAAATCTACCTTTCTGAAGTCCTAGATACAGTGAAATTCACAGGAAAAATACTAAGGCCTTTGATTTTTGACCCTGTCCTTGAATCCCAATTCAAGACTGACTCTTTGAAGGCTCTTCAGCTTCAAATGATAGAAATAAAAGAAACATGAAGTTCTGCAATAGTTTTCCCATCTCACATACATAATATTAAAATTCAAAGACATCTTTTGAAATTAAAATCAGGACCAAGAGAAGGAATTATTTTCCATGCTATACAGTAATTATAGCTTAAGAATAGAACTGTAGTGATAACAGTAGCCAATTTTAAAATGGGATTTAAAAAATCTATGGGGGTCTGAGCAATCAGCAAACTAATTTTAATGATTTTGAATCATAAACAGCATGCCTTAAATACAGAGTTCTGCTAAGACAGGGTGGAGGGAGGGTACCACTGTCCAGATAAAGCTTGGGAGCTTCCCAAATGCATCCGGTTGGACACTGTGTGACACAGAATATTGAATATGTGGGTTTTGTGACCTGACCTGGAAGGTCTATCTTGACATTCTTATGACTTCAATGACACTGTTGCCATCCTTGCTTATGCTACAATTGCCTCCAATGCAGAAAAAAATCTAAGTACTTTTTCCCCTTTGGGTTGCTTAAATGACTAAAAAAAATTCACAAAGATATTATTGAGGGTATTAATTGTGTCCTTATGAGACATAATCACAGGCATTTGGAATCAACGATGAGGCAATTCTGCCTCCCTAAATGGTGAGTTTGGTGGATGGCAATAGCCTACAGGTTGGTTTTGCAATTGTTTCATGTGCAGTGGTCTTGGCACTCTCTTTCTTGCTGGGGAAAGAAACAGAGCCAAATCTTTCCATCTTGGCTGTCTTTTCACAACAGCATTCAGCAATCCAAATGGTTGTGGCTGAAAGTCAAGAATTTTGTCCTTCCTTGCTGCCTTCATTCTTACAAATACACAGTATTCAAATCCTGGTCTGTGATCTTCAGTTGGATAGAAACTGCAACCTTTCTTCTATTCAACATATCCTATTGTTTAATCTATGAGACTATCCTGCATTTTGTCTTCTGGTTTGGCTCACATTTATGAGTCCCTCTCTGAAAGGTACATGAAATTGCATTCTGTAGTATATCAGAAGAACCACCTGCTTAATCCAAACGAGTCTGGGCGTGTTGGACTCTTGATTCTGCAATGAGAAGGTTTTGATATTTCTTTTCTTTAACTTGATCCCGCTTTGGAGCGCAGCAGGCTGCTGAATCACAGTATCAAAATAACAGTTTGAGTTTTCAGCTCAAACATTTGGGAGTTCCAAAAAAATTCACTTTAGAAAGTTTTGTTCATTTCATACAAATCCTTTCAAGGAAAAAGAATTGAGTTTTTGGATACAAACTTCATACAAGGAAAGAAGATAGGAGGATGGGAAATTTATTCTTTGAATAAGAAAGTCCTTTGTATAACTTGGTTTCAATTTCTAAGCCTGGAAGTTAAATTAGCTCTATAGATAATTCTTGGAAGTGAGAAGGAATCAGTAGATGCAAAAGATCTAACTTAATATATTCATCTTGTCCCATGTCTGAAATCTCATAACCCTATTTCTTAATAGCTACGTTTCTACATTATTTTAGTTACTGCATGTACAGTATAATGCAGTGGTGGTGAATCTTTTTGGCACCAAGTGCTGAAACAGGAGTGTGGGCATGCATGCACGCTGGAAACTGCAAGAACAGCTCCCTGGCACACATGCGTGGAATGCATGCACCTGTGCCAGAAACCAGAAGCTCAGCTTCCCGGCATGCGCATGTGCACCAGCCACCTGGTCTTCTGGTTTCTAATGTGCATGTGTGCATGAAGACGAGCTGGCTGGAGCACGCTTGCATGCCAGGGAACTGCTCTTCAAGTTTCCAGCACTCCCGCACGCATGAAGACCAGTTGGCTGGCGCGCCAACTGGTTGACCAGAACCCAGAAGAGCAATGGCTCGCATGCCCAGAGAGATGGCTCTGTGTGCTACTTCTGGCACACATGCCATAGGTTTGCCATCATGGGTATAGTGCAATCACTGTCTAATATAGTGGAGGGTAAAGGGGTAGATATAATGAATTTAAGAATGGCTTTTCATAAGAGTCTAATTACTGGCTGCTTATAAGATCTGGTGACCTCCAAGTTCTGCAACATCACAGCAACTCCAGCATAGTGGCTATCACAGAAACAGCATAGGATTTGGCAATATTTATTTATAATATATCTAAGTGCTTTTTCCATTAAAAAGAAAAAAATAATGCATTTTTAACAATCTAATAAATGTTTAAATCAAAGCCTATCAGAAGGTTTTAAAAAAGGAAGTGGTTAGGGACAGCAAACAGCATAGCCAATGAGCCTTTAGAAATGCTTCCTTCCAAGCTGTATAGGCTGAGGAACTACACACAGAATGTCATAGAAAAGCAAAGGGACTATTATGGATTGTCTCCATTACAAGGTCCATACTAGGATACTAGCTTCCTCTGCCTGAGAGTTTTCCTGTGGTGCAGTGAGCAGGGTGTCTCAGCCCTACTGCCCGATTGGCCGCTTGACCCTGAAGGAGCCCTTTTGATTCATGACCCACATTGCAGTTGGGTTCATACATTATGCTAGTCTAAAATGTGATTTAGCGTATATGTGGTGAACTGTAAGTTTGAGAATCCAACAGCAACTGAATAGATTTTTATTCAATGAACCCTGGATAAATGTCATTGTATGAACACAGACATGGTATTGAACCATCTTCTCTTTTCACAATGCCTGGAGTCAGTTTACTTACAATTTTCCTTCTTTATATAGCCATGATTCAAAGCACATATGTGCATTATATATGGGCTGTTTAATAGAAAACGCTGTTTTGTTCAACTGAGCAACCATGAGACTAGATTCCATGTTTCACCTCCTGTAGCTTATGCTGGCCATGTGCTTGGCTCATATCACAGTTATAACTTTTTCACTGCACATCTCTCTTTAGATTTGGATGCGACCATTTCTCTCATGTTTTTTTTCTTTTCTTCATGTTATCTATCACCTCCAGCTTTTGTTTTATTCAGGTCACTTTCAACTCGCACACTGCAGAGTGTTTATTTCTTCACTGAATTTTCCTATGCAATGAGTAATTAAAATAAGCTAGTTAAATTTTTCAAGAGAAAAAGTACAGATTAAATCAGAGGGTCTTTTCAAACAAAGATGAATGGGGCTGGTAGAGACTTTCGCCCCTGCATATGAAAATATGAAGTGTTTTAGAATGTATTTCTTTTAGCTTTCATATATTGTAATCTTGTGATCTAATTTTACTGGCTCCAGTTCCATTTACAGCAAGAGAACTTTTGGTCTCAAAATGGTTCACATTGCTAGTGTAGAAACTGAAAGGAGATAGAAGTTCAACTCTCTTCATTCAACATTTTCCATGTAGGATGGGACTATATATGCAGCTGATAAGGAACTTCAGAAGTATGGCCCATTTACCATATATGATTAAAGTCTCAAAAGCAATCTCAATATTTATGAAATACTCAATTTTGAAACTAAACGGCAGAGAGTAGCTGATATTCTCTATTCAAGAGCTCAGTTGCCTCTTGAAAAAACACCCCTAACTTTGAATGGGAATTTTTGTACTCTTTAATTTCACTTATATTGCCCAAACTTACTTTAGAATTCAGCACCCTAAAAACCTTAGTTTTTCATTCATTTAGGTCAACTATGTTTCTAGACTGCTTAGCTGTAACAAAATCCCTTGAAACTACAGTATATGGCAAATCCCTAATGAAACATTGAAGCCAAAATCAGAGAGTGCAGACTGAAAGATTTCTAATGGCAGGTGAGTTGGATAAGGTAAGGAACTCTATATGCATTTCCACCATGAGTTCTAGTAGCTTGTCCTGTCAGTGTTGTTGGAAATGGTCTTGGTGCTTTTTTGGTGGAGCCAAAGATTACAACCAGATGAGAACCAAGACCTCTCCCACCAACACTCACATGGCAAGCCACAAGACTATAAATTGAGAGCAAATAGCACTCTTTACTAGCACTGATGATCTACCTAGTTTGGGTAATGAAATGTCTGCAAGAAAACAACCAAGCTCAGAGAACACCAAGGACTCCTCATAAAAGAAAAAACAACAACTTGTATGTCTAAAACCCATAAACAGTTGCTATCAGCAAAACATCAGTAGGAAAAAACATGAACTCGGCATTTATAATACTTGCTGTTAGTACACTGGTTGGTGCTATTGCCTTATCTTCACATCTTTATTTGGATATGCATTAGGTCTGTGGCAAATTTCATGCTTTTATTTTAAATCCCACAAGCCTTCCACAAATCTACTCAGATAGTGAGTTGTTAATTGTTTTCTCCAATGGCAACTAGATTAATCTTTCATTTCCCCCTCCCCCTGCCATTGTTGAAGTAGAACTTTTGAAAAAGGAACTTTCTGCACGGAGTTGTTTTAATGATATACTCAGATGGCTGTTATTATATTTATATCAGAAATGGCATTGCCAGCTGGGTGACTTTGGGCCAGTCACTCTCTCTCAGCTTATGACATCAGTGTCTGGCAATAAGCCAGTTGATCATTTCCTGTTGCAACCAATGGATCAACACTCAGTTGATCCAAAAAAAGAAAGAAAGAACAAACTTATGTAGGAAGGGGAAACTAGGAAGAAAGGGAAAACATAGATAATTAAGTCATAGATAATTAAGTCTGGCAGCATTACCTAACACTATTTTCTTTTTCTACAAACACATAGCATGCATTATCCAAGAACAAATGTCAGCAGAACGATCAGGGTATTTTTTTCATAAAATGACTAATTTAATAGCAAATACTGAACACTTGATTTCTAGTTTATATCAAAAGTTGATATTCAGTCTTTTCCTGTGCGTATATTTAACTACATTAAGGCCAATGTGCATAGAATTTGACCTCCAGTTACCACAGAAATGTACTAGATGAATAGGGTTTCATTATGGAAAAGGGTGAGTTGGGCAGTAAATAAATCTTGTAAAATAAACTTTAAAATAATGGGACATACTGTATAATAGTTTGAAAGTGGCATAATTCACCATTGTACTACTGGCAATGCACCTTCCTGCTAAAAATGATCACTGGTTAGAATGAATTTCTACATTGGTATTCCTCATGTTGTATCTTAACTCTAAAGACCCAAGTAAGACACAAGACTACCAATAAAGAGATTCATAACATAGCTAGATGACCACAAATGTTAAAAAACAAAACATTAGGAAGCCTACATCAGCAGATACAACAGAGGCTCCTACTGCAAGCCACCTCAAGATGATGAAGGGAGGGAATAACGGTACCCTGCACAAATGTGAAAACAGGGCAACAGTATATCAGCCTCTTTAGCTGCTTGATATGTTTTTCCTCCCTTTGTAATTTCTCATTTCCTTCCTGGCTTGATGGATATGAGCAAGGAACATGTAATATTCTGTAACTCTAATAGCCTAACTAATCGTCCTTTTCTAAGGTTTCAAATCATGAATATTGAAGGGGGCTACTTTGGTCTAGTGGTTCAGGCCCTGTTTTGGCCAGTAGAATGCTGCAGGAGGCCATCCAGGCTGAACATTGGCCATGGGGATGGGCCACATGAATCCCCCATGGCCCATTTTGGCCAGCAGAGTGCTGCCATCCCATCTTCTCCTCCCAGCCTGGGGAGGAGAACTACAGTGCTGATCTGGCCCTGGAAGAAATCCAGTTTGATACCCCTGTTCTAGGCAGTTATGAGTGATGATGATGATGGAAAAGAAGTAAAAGAAAAGGGTGAAAGAAAATTTTTAAAAATGTCTTTCCTTTGACTTTGCTGGCCAAGCTCCTGTTCACTGTCTCTCTTGGCTCACCCAATTGATTAATTCTAAAGATAAGAATTTGATCTGTTTCTTGCAATGACACTTGGGGAATAGATTAATACATAACCTTGATATATAAAAAGCAATTGGATTTTCTCCTCCAGCAGGGGATGCTAGGACAGAAGAGTGTGTTTCTCGGTTACCAGTTATCTCCCTGTAATCCTTTTGGTGTTAGACTTTGGGCCCTGCCTCAATGATTTTCATTCAGGAGTAGATCTAAGAGGAAATGGTCTTATTTTAATCAAATTAGTGTTCACAGCCGTGCTTTTCAAAGTGGCTTCGAAAGTAATGCTTTGTGACAGAGGCACTTTTCTGCCCTTATTGCAGTGAGGCATTAAATCATGTCAAAAGACTTGTTCTGAACAGCTTCAAACAGTTGGATTTTTTTTTTATTTAAACAAGAAACCCACCATTTATGTTCACATTTTTAAAAATCTTTGCAGAATGCAGAGAGGAACATTAAGAATGGCATGAAATCGTTATGGTTCAGTTTGTCTTTATTGTGACATGTCTTGAGTGAGGTTGAACTAGCAGCTCTTTCCTTGATGCCAAACACTACTCTGTTGGATATAATAGACAATCAGTCATTAATTCAGATGCATATCTTAGATATTTTACACAAAAATGCTTTGAAGTAAATTACTGAAGGAAACCAAATATCTAGGTTAGCTGAAAGAACTTTGATATCAATCTATAATTATTTGGTCAGAATTCTTCAGACTGTTATAATATAGAAAGCACTATATTATTGTACAATAATATAAATGATATAGAAATCATATAGGATTATTTATATCATTGTTATTTTAAAGCAATACCTATTCAAATGCAAAAGGCAACCTAGATGAAGTCTCTGATTTTGTAATACCACAAAAAATAATTCTGCCTGTCCAAACTGCTGAATATTCAGGAATTTTTGTCATTTCCAATGCTCAAAAATAAAACTGCTATACAGATGAAACTCAAAAAATTAGAATATCATTCAAAAATTCATTTATTTCAGTAATGCAACTTAAAAGGTGAACCTTAACATATGAGATAGACTCATTACATGCAAAGCAAGATAGTTCAAGCCGTGATGTGTCATAATTGAGATGATTATGGCTTACAGATCATGAAAACCCCAAATCCACAATCTCAGAAAATTAGAATATTGTGAAAAGGTTCAATCTTCTAGGCTCAAAGTGTCCCACTCTAATCAGCTAATTAAGGCATAGCACCTGCAAAGGGTTCCTGAGCCTTTAAATGGTCTCTCAGTCTGGTTCAGTAGGAAGCACAATCATGGGAAAGACTGCCGACCTGACAGTTGTGCAGAAAACCATCATTGACACCCTCCATGAGGAGGGAAAGCCTCAAAAGGTAATTGCAAACGAAGTTGGATGTTCCCAAAGTGTTGTATCAAAGCACATTAATAGAAAGTTATGTGGAAGGGAAAAGTGTGGAAGAAAAAGGTGCACAAGCAGCAGGGATGACCGCAGCCTGGAGAAGATTGTCAGGAAAAGGCCATTCAAAAGGGTTGGGGACTTCCACAAGGAGTAGACTGAGGCTGGAGTCAATGCATCAAGAGCCACCACACACAGACAGATCCTGGACATGGGCTTCAAATGTCATTTTTCTCTTGTCAAGCCGCTCCTGAACAACAAACATCAGAAGCATCTTACCCGGGCTAAAGAAAAACAGACCTTGTCTGTTGCTCAGTGATCCAAAGTCCTCTTTTCTGATGAGAGCAACTTTTGCATCTCATTTGGAAACCAAGGACCCAGAGGCTGGAGGAAGAATGGAGAGGCACACACTGCAAGATGCTTGAAGTCCAGTGTGAAGTTTCAACAGTCTGTGTTGATTTGGGGAGCCATGTCATCTGCTGGTGTTGGTCCACTGTGCTTCATTATGTCCAGGGTCAACGCAGCCATCTACCAGGAGATTTTGGAGCACTTCATACTTCCTTCCACAGACAAGCTTTATGGGGATGCTGGCTTCATTTTCCAGCAGGACTTGGCACCTGCTCACACTACCCAAAGCACCAAAACCTGGTTCAATGACCATGGGATTACTGTGCTTGATTGGCCAGCAAACTCGCCTGACCTGAACCCCATAGAGAATCTATGGGCATTGCCAAGAGAAAGATGGGAGACATGAGACCGAACAATGCAGAAGAGCTATTGAAGCATCCTGGTCTTCCATAACACCTCAGCAGTGCCACAGGCTGATAGCCATGCCACATTGAGGCAGTAATTGCTGCAAAAGGGGCCCAAACCAAGTACTGAGTACATATACATGCTTATACTTTTCAGACGTCCGATATTGTTTTATGTACAATCCTTGTTTTATTGATTGCATGTAATATTCTAATTTTCTGAGATGGTGGATTTGGTGTTTTCATGAGCTGTAAGCCATAATCATCACAATTATGACAAATCACAGCTTGAACTATCTTGCTTTGCATGTAATGAATCTATCTCGTATATTAGGTTCACTTTTTAAGTTGCATTACTGAAATAAATGAACTTTTGCACGATATTCTAATTTTTCAAGTTTCATCTGTATGTATAATATCATACTTCATGGGTGTCAAAATCGATTTCATTGAGGACTGCATCAGGGTTTGTTTGACCTCAGAGGACTGAGAGTGGGTGTGGCTGGGTGTGGGTTTTGGCCAGCTTGACATCACTCATGTCGGTGCACCTGTGGTGGCCAATGCTAAGGCAGGGCTTCTCTGAGACCTTCCCTCACTCTCATTAAAATCTCCTTCCTTCCTTTTCTTCTTTTTCATCCTTTCTTCTTCCTTCCCCTCTTTCCTTATTTTTCCTTCTTTGCTCTCTTCCCATCTTCCCTTCTTTGTCTTTTCTCTTTCTCTCTTTCCTTTCCTATCCCTTCTTGCATATGCTCAAATGCAAAAGGGGAAACATTTCTCATTTAATTTTGTTTTTAATTTATTTTGATAGCCCCCCCCGCCAACACAAAGAGACCCCCCCACTTTTTGGTCATAGCAGCCTCCTGCAGCCCCCTGCCAGCAAAAATGGAACCCCCCCTTTTCAGCCACAACAGCCTCCTGCAGCCCCTTGTCAGCAAAAACGGAGCCCCTATTTTCAGCTGTGAGCTCTGTTTTCGCTGGCAGAGGCACTGCAGTGTGGTCCTTTGCTATTTCCAGGTCAGCCCCGTGGGCCTTGAGTTTGACACCCCTGTTGTAGTTGACACACAAATAGACCCACAGACACGAATCTCTTTGTGAATACTTAGTGAAAAGACATGACCATGAATGAGCAGTCAGTCTTAATAGGAGAAACACTAAAAGAATTTTAAAAATGGTAATGTTAGAGACCAACACATTTGTTATAATACTTCATTTGCTATTTAATCAATTTGTATGGCTACCGAACTCACATTTAAGATTCTACAGTAGGTACTAAATAGGATCAAAATCAATACAAAACACCAGCAAATAAAAGTAGCAAAAAACCCATGATATAGCAGAGTCCAATCCACAATAATTCCATGTTGACCATTACAGACACATCATACACTCTGGCCTGGTGCCCAGTGAAAGAGCCAGGTCTTCAAGGTCTGTCAATAAAGGAGAAGATTTCAAGGTTTTATCACAGGCCAATTCTGGAAGCTTCCATGAAGTGTAAATCTGTTAGTTTTTGAGATATTATGAATCTTTTCTGATGTTTAATTGTTTTTCCTAAGTTGCCTATTGCCCTATAACTTTGTTTCCTCTTTCAATTATTGCTATTCCTCAGGGGTTCATGAATGGCCAATATCTGATCTATTTCTAACCTCAAACAGAAAGGATCAACAACATGCCGGCAATTAGAACTGAATAACAGCAGATTCATAAACTTGTTTTTCCACAGTGGTAGAGTTTTTGAAATTGTCTCAGCATGCATTCTAGCATGGATTTGCAAATGTCTAAATTCATCTAATGAGATCATTTTGACCTATCATCAAAATATGCTTTAATAAACTATTCAAAGACTAGTAACTATGGCAATTTCCACCATGAACAATTACAAAAGTTACCTTCTTTTTGGAAAACTGGATGAGTAAATACTCTCTAAGTAATGAATTAGCTGTAGCATGGCTCACAGACTATTTCTGAATTAATTTCACAAGCAAGAAAGGGGATAAAATCTTGTCATAAGTACTGTGGCTTCTATCCTGCACTCATAATAAAGATTAAGGGAAACAGTTATGGTTCATCTGTTTAAGTGGGTGCCCATATGATTAGATTTCATGCTCATTATTTTCCTCTGAAGTGGTGTACATAGGCAGTCATTTGAGAAAGGGAAAAGAGCAGCCTAGGCTGTTTTTGTGAAGTTGTCCAGGTTGTAATTGGCAGGCCTTGTTTGAGCAATAATGCAGAAATCTCTCATGAAAAGAGGAGACATTAAAGAGCCTTTGTGATAAAATTGCCTGCATTTTATGTTGCACTTTATGTCACTAATGATCCAGCCTTCTATCCTTGTTGAAGGTTTTAAGTAATGTTACCCAACTTCATCAAAAAGATATTTTGTCAGCTCATGGATCAATTACTGTTAAAGTTCAAAATACAATGGTGCCTTTGTAACTATGGAGCTAAATCAACATCTGAAAACATTCAAACATGTTTTCCAAGGTATCTCTAAGCCCACACTAAGGACCAACAAAAGTGCCAAGATGGGATGAACAACTGTCAAAAGAGAATGGGATCTTTCCAGTATCTCCTTCTATTCTGCTTCTTCTGCCACAGCTGCTAAGATGTTTTATCAAATATCACTATGAAATATAAACGAGTTAAAAATTCTTTTCAATATTACATGTATTACCTTAGTTTCAAGAAGAGCCTTTATAGTGAGAAATTGAAATATTTAAGTAAAGGCCAGGAGGGAAGTTTAGATTTTGTCTGATCAGAATGGTAGATGAGGTCAAACCTCAAGTCTAGTAGGGTTATACAAAGCAATCAAAGACACACTTCACAAAGTATGGTAGCATGATGGAAACATTCTTCTTCTTGGCACTGAGGTTGCCACATCTTCGGAGAAAACATGGTGCACTTTGAGGATGCTTCCACATCATCTGTGTGGAAAGGACAGCTGTCTCCTTTCACTCATGTTGTCTGTGTTTGACATACAAGTGCAGATACCTTGGGAAAACTGGCAGAGTAGCTGCATTGAGTAGCTACAGATACTACTAAGTAAAGCAACTTTATAGGAAGTTTTTATTGATCTAAAATCTTAGTATAGTGTAGTGTAGAACAGTACAGTACAGTATAGTATCTAAAAATTGGTGGCTATGGATTAACTTGATTCAACCATCCATGAAAAATGACAGTTGACATTGACTGGGAATCACAGCAATTATAACAACACTGTGGGAAGAAACACTTACATGGTATGGACAAGTCATATGTGGTAAAGAAGACTCACTGATGAGGACAGCTATGCATCTGAACCCTGATAGCTGGTGACCCAAGAAATGGTGGGTGGATAACACCAAAGAAGACATGAAATGTTTGAGTGTCACCCATGAAGATGCCCTGGATTAATCCAAATGGAGATGGATATGCTGACAAGCAGACCCTGCCATAGCATGAGAATAATGCTGGGAAGAAGAAAAAGTGACTAGAAATTGGTTCATCTTCTTCCCATTAGGAATCAGAGCTAGCTGGAAATAAAGGAACTAATAATTAGAAAGTCATGACAAGAACGCATCAAAGAAATGTGGTATAAGTGCTGTGGAAATTACTATAGATATCTACTGGACAGCTTTGGTCTATAGAAGTAGCCAGAGACTAGAAATATATTGTCAAGAGCATCAGTGTACTGTGAAGTGGTCAAGACTATTTGAGAACATGCCAATGATCAAGAATCTCTTAAAGAGCTTTGAAGAAGCATCCATTGAAACAATTGGTTTTCTACAAGGTATACCCTAGTCATGGTAATGACCAAGCTTTCCTTGTGACATTATGTATCTCCATGTATTGGGCTACTTCCCCTGCCTTTCAGATCTTCTGGCATTTAATGAAAAACAGATGTATTATGACATACACTTTCTTGAAAGCTTTCCAGACCACCAGTCTTTCTGTTTTTCAAGACCTTTCAGTGGACATAAACTATTTCTAAGTTGACTTTCCTTTTTTTCAGACCTGTGCTGATCCATCAAGGACATGTCATTTCTTGGAGTCTAAATGACGTTAACTATCTTCCTAGCAGCCTCCAGGCTAATCAACAGCTGCATGATTTCTAAGTTGATCTAGAGGTTCTTTTCCTAGTACAACAGGCTGTAAATTAAAAACCCCTTTACCTTCCCTCCACAAACATAGTAAATTAAGGGGTCTTTTTGATCCATTTGTTTTTCTGTAAGCAATTGTGTAATGTGTATGTGCATGCAATGGTTTGCAAAAAATATTTGAAGAAGCTATAATGGAAATTTGTGGGAAAGGAGGATCAATTGTAAAAAAAAAAAATCCAATGTAGTGTAGTAGCTATGATATTGGATTAAGACTGGAGAGACCCAAGTTCAAATGCGACTTTAGCCATGGAAACTCACAAAGTTGACTTGGATCTGTACTCTTTCAAGCCTATCTTTTTTGTGAGGATAAAAGATCTCCACAGAAATCACGTTGAGCTTTTGAAGCAAATACTATAAGATATAAATTTAGTAAACTATAGAATTAAGATGTACAGAAAGTAGAGGGATGACAAGACATTTGTTCAGGAGAAAAAAAATCACCGGAGAAGGGAAAAACCAGCAAAAACTATGCAGGAGAAAGGTGTATACAGTGGTGGGATTCGATGTTTTTATTACTGGTTCTATGAGTGTGGCTTAGTGGGTGTGGCTTGGTGGGCATGGCAGGGGAAGGATACTGCAAAATCTCCATTCCCTCCCCACTCTTGGGGGAAGGTTACCACCAGTTCTCTGAACTACTCAAAATTTTCACTACCAGTTCTCCAGAACTGGTCAGAACCTGCTGAATACCACCTCTGGTATATAGGCACAGTATTAGAAAAATGGTAACTTCTTGTTTTGAAACCTACAGTGGGTGGGATTTTCTGGCAGTCTAGAAAGGATGTTTAGAAAGCTTCATGGTCTACAGTCAATTTCATCTACTATTTTATTCTAAAAAGCCAATGTCACACTCTATCAGTTAGTCTTCATAATGCAAGATGACTTATTTAAAAATGTTGGCTGTAATAGCTAATTCATTTAGAATTTGCTTGCAATCAAAACTTCTCACAAGAAGTTATCAGCTTTTCCTTCAGTTAGGCTAACTTATCAGCTAAGTTACCAACTATTCTCCTTGAAATTTCAATCCTTCACTGGATTTTGCAGGGAGAAAGTTACAATTAACAAATTGCATGTGCGCACGCACGCACACATACACACAGAGAATTCCTTCTCCAAACACACTAGAATATCTGAAAAGAAGCATTGCAGATTGTGTATTTTTATGGTTAATCCTAGAATGTACTTGATTTAATGAAAAAGAACTTATGAGGCGGCATTATGTGGACAGAAAAGTGGATAATTTACCCAAGCTGGGTCTGGGTCTGGGCCTTCAATAGAAAGTCACTAATGAACTGAAGTCAAATTAAGACCAAAAAAAAAGTGTTTATTACAGTTTCAGAGTTTTGAATACAGCTAAACCTAACAGCTGTCAATGAACCTAGAAATTGTTGCCCTCTAGCAGAGAAAAGGCTAGCTTGCCTAGTGCCTTCAGACTCCCTCCTCCTCCTCCTCCTCCTCCTCCAAGCTTATTTAAGAAGCTAAGGCCTTATCACATTATATTTTTCTTTCTTCTAATACTGACAGTCTGGTCCAACCATCCAGCAATTCTGCTCAAGAGTGTTGCTTCTCTACAATATGCTATCAATGTCTCTAGAAGTCAGTAATATTATTCAGTAAGTGGACAAAAGTACTGAACCTAGTCTAAATATCGGGGTGACTGTGCTGTCAATCAAATAATAACAACAACAACAGTGATATCTGGTGTGTTGGATTGTCATTTGGAACACAACATGCCAGATATCAGTTGTCAAAAACCAAAGTGTACGATTTACTGATATCGCTATACCAGGAGACGTTGAAGAAAAAGAACTGGAAAAAAAACTACAAAATATCTTGACCTGGCCATTGAAACTACACAATTATGGATGAAACATGTAACAGTGATACCCATTGTCATCGGGGCACTCGGTATCATGTCCAAGAATTTTACAAAATACATCAAGAAATTGCAGCTTCCTGCAATTCCAGTGGAATTCCAAAAAAAAAAAAAAATTGCACAACTTGGAACATCGTACATTTTAAGATATTTGGTTGATACTGGAGCAACCCGTAACAACCATCAGCATCAGTCAATGATGTTTGTGATACATTTTTAAATATTCAATTGATTGACTTTCATGTTTAATGAATAAAAGATAGCAATAACAACAACAACAATAACAATGATGTAGCAGACAATTCATAGTGGGAGGGGAAGGAAAGGGAGGAGAAGGGAGGAGAGGGGAAGAAAGGAAACTTAAGGTTTCAAGGCTATTGCCTTATTGTAGAAATTCCAGAGACTAGTTATAATATATTGTAAGGAAGGATTAAAACTGTATGCTTTTTGCTGCAAAAGAAAATATATATAGAGGCCCAGAGAGATTTTGTCTCTAACAGTGCTGCTGTTTCCCATGTGAATATTTGCTCTCAAGTGAGTAAACACTAGCTTACCCTTAGCATCTTATGCTCACCTGAGGCAAAATCAGCTTGAAACAATCTACACCAACACTCCTTCTAAAAACCCTTTTCTTTACTTAATTCTTTAAGGGATGAATGTCATCCATACATGGCACTGTTATTCTAGCCTGGTGTGGTTGATTCTGGTTGTGCTGCACTGAGGAGTAATGAGGTGCAGACAGCTCTGTTCCTTTATTTTGCTGTTTGTTCTATTACTCTTTCCCTTGCCACATGGATAATAGAAGAAGTTGGTCTTTCCCTGACTTTCTAGCTCTCTGAAAGACAACTACCATATATAGTTGTGGATAAGCCCATATGTTGAAAAGCCATTCCTTGAATTTTTAACCAAAATACCATAAAAATGTGAACCTACAAACATGTTGATTGTTGGCTTACTCACAGGTGATAATTTTTTTTCATGGTATTCTGGTTAAAAAATTGGGGATTGGCTTATCTGTGGAAGAACTTATCTGTAAGTTAATATGTATCTCTTTTCCTCAAATACACGAGATCCACTTACAGTTCTGAAGCAAATTCACTTTTCATATGCTTAAATGCAGTTTTCATCTTTACTTACAGGTATAGCAATATTTTCTAGGGATGAACCCTTCACTTCAACACCATCTCTGGTGAGCACAGACAAAAATTACTGTATGAATGAATGAATGAATTCTTTATTGGCCAAGTGTGATTAGACACACAAGGAATTTGTCTTGGTGCATATGCTCTCAGTGTACATAAAAAGAAAAGATACATTCGTCAAGGATCATAAGGTACAACACTTAAGGATAGTCATAGGGTACAAATAAGCAATCAAATCATATTAGGAAACAGTCACTATAAATAGTAAGGATATAAGCAACAAAGTTGCAGTCATACAGTCACAAGTGGAAGGGGATGGGTGATAGGAACAATGAGAGGATTAATAGTAATGCAGACTTAGTAAATAGTTGGGCAGTGTTGTATCTCTCATGAATGAAGGTAAATATACGTGTCCCAGGATAATGTTGCAGGATCCAATTTTGAGTCAGTCACTGGAATCAAAGGTTTATTCTTCTAAGGTTTGGGGCTCATGCTGGAGCACATCATCAGGGAACTTCTCTCTCTCCAGAATATCAACACCCTAATTAACAACTAAAAGCTACACACAACCAGGCCCCATATAAATACAACACGTAGAAGAGCCGGGTGCACGTATTCTGGAGAAAGAGAAGCTCCGTGATGATGGGTTCTAGCACAAGCCTAAAAGCTGTGATTCAGATTGGATCCTGCAACAACAATTACTCTTCAACAGAAGCCTATGGCCCAAAACAAGGTTGTATTCCTAAGAAAAGTTGAGCATTCCCAGATGAAGAAAGATGAGGCCAACGTTTGGGTCTGCACTGTGTTGTTACCAATAGATAATTGACCAGCACCCTTGCACATGACATTTGTTTGCTCAAGGATCACACAATTCATGGCCTCTGACAGAGAGTGTTGAAGCCATGACACTGAGCAGCTGATGATGTGTTCCTGCTCCTGGCAGGCTTTCCATCATGCTGCGATATGGCCATCTGGCAGCCAAGGCCACTGCACTTACATAGCAGAGTACAGTGGCTAAGTTATACCAGCAACATAGGTGACACCATTCCAGGTCACTGGACTTTGTATAATTTATGCTTCAAAAGGCAACTGTATTTGACCCTCAAAGCCATGCATGGCTTCTTTCATGTGGTTTCAATGCTTAGGGAGATTAAATCAGGTTCCGTAGGCACATTCTTGTTGATTTATTTGCTTTGGAGTTGATAAACTTTTAATGGACTCAAGTGCATTCAAATGTAATGCAAACATCAGGTGACGAGCATTCATCCAGGATTTCCTCTAGACTGGATCAAGCCAATAAGCTGCCTTAGATAAGCAAGAGTCAGTACCTAACATGGTTACATGCTAGAATTAAGTAGTCTAGAAACCTCCTTGTTTTTCCTCTTAGATTTAGTTTAAGGTAGTTCCTTGATAGGAGCAGCTTAACGTCGTGCAGACCCCGCTAGAAGCAGAGGCATAAACATAGCTAAGTACCAAGTTTTACACTGTGCACAAACAGGAAAGCAGAGGAGGGGCCTTGGGGTGTTCTGCTGCAATATGTTTGGTCTGCCAGGGGAATTATTACAGGAGGTTTATTGAAGACATGCCAAAAAATCATGTTAAATAAACTGTTTACATGCTGTAGCTCCGGGCGGGGAAGCAGAATCTGAAAGTCTCAAGCTTAAGCCCTTTCACAGGTCTCAGCAAAAATAAACCTCTTGACACTTTCGGCTGGACGCTGCAGCTTCCCCCAGTGCACACACTTTGTTGACTTTCAAAGTGTAAAACAATTAGTGCCCTCTCTTTCTTCCAAAGTGCTGGAGATATCATTGCAGTAGTTGAACCTCTGCCCCAGAAACTCTTAGGAGTGATTTATTAACTCTATAAATTCTGTCCTTTATTTATGATGTCTGGGGAAGGATGGTTGCGCTGAAAAATCACCTATTTTTCTGCAGCAGTCATTTCCCCAATATTTGTACAAAAAGAAAAGAGTCCACAAGAAAATATTAACCTTCCCACTTTAACCTTGGACTATTCACTCAAACACAAAACTAAGAATCTCTTTGAATAAAATTCAGGGATACCCTTCTCCGAGTAATGACAACACTCAAGGTGATGTATTTGCAGACTTTCAAAATATTGGAAGAGATACATCCTGAAGGATATAAATGAATGGTAAATATTTGTGTTAAACATTTATATTATGAGAAGGTTTCAGTGGAAGGATACCTAGAAAACAGAAGGAGTCCTTATATATAGAAAGATCCTGTTTAAATGCCTCACCTCATCAGAAAAGGCTATAAAGTTACCTGTTCAAAGTCTAGAAGAAGCTTTTCCTGTGAGTTATGATAACATGGAGCAAATGGATCAATGATCTGACCTGGTATATGATAGTTTCCTAAATCCTGAAATTGAAAGAGCCCCAAAGGAACTATCTAACTTCAAAAGGAATGTTAAAACCAAGGCACACGTGTTGAAAGTGTGCAAATTGACTTAAGATTAACACATTAATTTGCTGAGCACCAGTGTATTGTGTTGTAGTGAAAAAATGAGACTTAAAAAAACCCCTTCAGCATAAAGAATATATGAACATCTGACTGTAATTCCATTTTTAGATCATTGGAATTATGCTCCTTCATGCACAAAATCATAATTATTACTAGTTTTCTGAGAACTGAATGAAAGGTTCGCTTCACATTTATATCTTCTAATTCTTAGCTATAATCTTTCGTCAACAAATCTACAAAGTAGGTAACGTAGAGATACCATCGCCTAACACAAATCCTGATTAAATAGGGCTTTAAAATTAAATTGCAATGTTCATTATAACAATCTCTCGACTTAACTCACTGACTACTTATATATTAATTGAATTTATGATTGGGGTGTAAAGTACAAACTTTGCAGAGGTCTGTCATGGTATATTGTCACTTTTTGCCCTATTGAATATATCTGCTATCTTGAAACTAGGCACAGAGCACAACACCCCCCTCCAAAAAAAATCAATATCTCATCTCATTTCCAGACTAGTCTAATTCTAGATCCTCTGAATACAGCAAAATCCAGCACTTAAAAAATACAGCATTTAAAACATTTAAGTGTTTTTCTTCTTTTCCAGACACTATCCCAAATAACCAAGCCTGAGGCAGCCAGGAAGGATCAAAACATCCATAGGGAACAGGAGCTTCAAAGCATTATCGCAATTATTTTATCTGAGTCAGATCAGTGTCTAACTATAGAATAATTTAGACTGGAACGAAAAGCAAGTGCTTGGAAACATTGTCAGTGGATGTCAACCCCTCAGAGGTTGCCAAGCGTAAGCAAGGTAGTGCTAAGAAGTGATGCTTGATATTGCAGCATGAACAGAGATGGCCATCATGTCTGACAGGTCCCCTCTAGCCATAATGGAAACAAAAATATCAGCTGTGTGTTGGAGATGGAAAATTGAGGCCCTCCAAATAAAAAAGTGATGGATGTGTCTTTCAAGTAGGCAGTGGGTCTCTCTGCAGGGGCTGTGAGGGGGAGGGGTTGTTCCCATCTCTGCCACTACCAGTATCTGGCTTGATGGTTCAGAGATTTCCCAATTGCATCTCAAAGAGGCATGGTGGAATATTTATTGAGCAGGAGAAGAGATGGGCCTTTGATTGTCCATATGGAACATTTCCCTACAACTTCATTTTAAATGCAAGAGCGTTCACGCCAAATCACAAACACATTAGTTGAATTTATTGGCTATCATTTGTGGCCTTTCAAAAGGTACAGTAACATTACCCCTAATGGCCTTTGGGAAATTTTGAGAGATGCTAAGACTTATAAGACCAATCACATATCCATTGCTTACTACTATGCCGAAAAATATATTCCAATTTTCAGAATAAGGGAATCAAGTTATGTATCCTCATTGTTTTGTTTCTATGACATGCTTAATTAACTCTGTGCAGAATTAATGTATAGTGAAAAGTTTTAAAAGGTGCTAATCATTCCAGTAAACCAGTAATCTCAAGAGATGAAATTAAAACTGAACAGGTTCAGCCCTATGTACGCACAACCAATCAGCTATGTAATGGAACAATTATGAAAACTGCTTATCATGGGGTTAATGAGCTTTATTACTCCCAAGACTAAGACCATTTAAGAGTGGATCTGCAAAGAAGGATATCTCTAGGCACTCTGTCCATGGCTAACCTCCTCTTACTTTTCTTAATTTTACCTTGCTTCATCTGCAGTGGCTGTAAAAATGGTTCAGTCTTCCCCATTTGTATGAAATTTGAATCTACAGACAGAGAAGATGATTTGATCATTTATGTTTTGGGAACAGTATCCATAAGAAAGCTATAGGGTGATAGTTTTTATTCCTATTCATCTCAAGTATTGTTGGTGATAATCTCCCATAAGATGCACAGATTGCATTGAAGGACAAAATCAATTGGAGATAACATGGAACAACATCTGGAACTAGCCTTATGAGCTACCAGTTCAAGACCTCATTGGAAAAAATGCCAACCATGAAGCTTCCTTGCTAACTCTTCCTTGTTCCCCTGCCAAATCTGAGTTAGTACATACCGAAAGAAACACATTTTGAAATGATAAACTGGGTGGCACCTTTCAACAAGGAACAAGAGGAGAAAGACCCTTCAGATGGGAGAATATTGACAGTTTCTTGCCTAAGAGTTTCCACAAATCAGGAAGCAGAACTGGAAATAAATAAGGAAGGGTTGAAAAATAAGCTCTGAGTTGGTTGGTTTTTTTCTCTTGTTGCTATTCCTGCTGCTGCTCTTCTGGAGTAGCATTTGCTACTTTCCACAATGAAGCCTCCTTCCAGATCCCAACACTTGCAAGAGGAGGAAGCAGGCTCCAAATTTTGTACACTAGGTAGTGTTTGTTTTGGATCAAGTGCTCCAATCAGTAACACATCAGGAAAATGAACGTGACATGTACACGCGTCACAGCTTGCTTGCATTTCCTGAGAGACTTCTCACCATTCTCTGAGGCACAGCCTGCCTTCCATGTGCTTGTAATTAAGAGGCAGATCTTAATCATCCATTGTATTTGCCATCAGTTCCAGGGGTAGAATAAAAAAGCAGATGTTAGGGCAGTTGTTGAATGAATCAGGCTGTAGAATGTCCAAGCAGCAATTTGTGGTTTTGTAAAATAAAATCATAGTGTTGAAAAGGATGGAAAAAAGAAACAAAGCTCAGTATGAAAAAGCTAACTATCAACTCCAGGCCCCAATTCAATATATTTCACAAAAGAGTTTGCATTAAAAACTACTTGATGTCCAGGAAGTAGATCCAATGAAATTGATGAGGTTTATTCTTAAATTTAAATACTTAAATTTAACAAAACCATGTGATGGTGTCTTATCATCCAAAGAATGCAACACTTTTATTTTGGCTGGTAAAAAGAAAGAGTTTATCCTATAGCAAAGAGCAGCTATTGCCTTGACTTTATTTTATGGTGGCTGAATCACACTGTTCATTCATTTTCGCCTTCTTGTCTTCTTGTCTCTCCTCCTTTTTTACATTTATTCTGCAACAAGCAAGATTGGGGAACGATACATAAGAATTACTAAAGCAGTGAAAATCCTAACATGATCTTTAGAGGATCTCTTGCTAAAGGTCACAAAGTGCCATCCTTTCTCTCCCATTTTTAGCCTTTAGCTGATTCTCTCTAACTCTCCTAAGCATCATTAATTAGGGATAGGACATTTTTGGAAGCAATTAGATGAACTTTTTGGCATAGGCCCAGTGTGATAGAAATTAGAGTAAATCAATATCTTGATTCATTCAGAGTTTTGTGAATTGGCATTCATGCCAAAGTAGAGTGATTTAGAATATGGTAATCAACGAATGAATGACGTTTCTATTTATATATTTATATTTATAGATAGTTATTTGCTGCATAAATGGTCTGAATTGCTAGGGATGCTCTTTCTATAGAAATGCAGGTTTGGGATAATCCTTAAAGTCCCTAAATATATATATTCTATAACTGAAAATTGAGGGGTTTTTCCCCCCTGACATTTAACAATTGCTATTTTCCAGGTAAGAATACTAAGTGATTTGGGGAAGAACTGAGAAAATGCAGTTACTCTAAAATGCATTTTTGATAAAGATATCTAACCTGATCAGGAAAAGAAAAAGAAAAAAAAGAAAGAGAAAAAAGAGAAAAGAAATCAGCCTTAACCCCTCCCGTTTTAAGACCCACCAATCTTACAAAAGTCACAAAGAGATTTTTTTCCCCCTAAAAATAAACATTTTGGAGACTCGGGTCTTTAAACAGTCCCCAGGAGCCCTTGTCATCCTGCCCTGCTCTTCTCTGACTAATCTCTTTTGTAAGTGTTGGGTCAGGATCAACAATGGTTTTCCACTAAGGTCATTTACTTTCTCTGTTTACACTGCTAATTTTATCACAGTTTGGAGTGGCTAATGGCATTATTTATGTGCTCAGTCTGGGTGATGAATGTTAGTGCTAAATAAAGCCTCCTGGCAGGGCAGGTGTGGGGGCTGATAGTGGCAGATACAAAACTAAATTGCCCTGAGGAATTAACTGGCTTTGGGAAGGGGGAGGGATTTTACTACAGAATGAGATGCTTGGCAAACATGCAGGGCAACCAATAACTATAAGGAAGACATTAGTTAAGGAACATGCTTCTTTTAAAAGGTAGCCTTTGGACCAGGAATTCTAGAACCCATGCAATGCTGTGGGTTTACTAGTAGACTAGTAGTAGACTTCTACAGTTTAAAACTGTAGACTACAGTTTTAAAAAAGCAGTTATGTGAAAAGACGAGAGGAGCTGGGTTTGACTAGGCTAATTCTAATCCAGCATTTTCCCCCACTATATCTGCCCAGATGCTTCAGAAAAAAATCACAAAAGGCAGGAGTGGAATTCAAAATATTTAACAACCGGTTTTGTGGGCGTGGCTTAGGTGGTGAGCGTGGCTTGGTGGTCATGTTATTGGCTGGGTGTGACCAACTCAATATCACTCACATCGAGGCACGCATCTCCTCGCCTGGCCTCTCATGACTGTGGGGATGCTGCAACAGTCATAAATGTGAAAAGTGGTCATAAGTCATTTTTTTCAGTGCCATTGTAACTTTAAATGGTCACTCCACACAAGCAAAGTACCAGCAATGGAGGGGAAAAAAAGTGCAGAGAAGTTCCTGAGACAGGTAGTCTAGTCCTGCCAACAATGTAATAAGGGTTAACGGAGAGGCAGTTTCTGTAAGCAACACCAGAATGTTTCCTTCCTGCCTTCCTTACAGGATTAGGCCAGTAATTTCTTCTAACAACCAGTTCTCCAAACTGCTTAGAATGTTAACAACTGGTTCTAGCGAATAGGTGTGAATTGGTAGAATCCCACCCCTGACAAAAGGGCATGTGTGTCAATAGAATCCTTATAATTTCTGTGCTCTAGTTACAACAACTTTTGCATGCTTTATTTGGTTGTACATTTGGACAAATTGGAATCTTTATTTCTGTAGGGAGGTCTAGGTTCCAGACAGGAAAATTCATAGAGTGACTTTGGGCCATTGTCTCTCTTTTTCTCAGTGGCTCTCCTTGGCAGCGGTGGCAGTACTGGTAACACTGGAGTCAAAGTAAAGGCAGCTAGCTGAGAGCACTCAAGATTACCACCACTGCCACCCCTACTGAGGGTGCAAGTTTTCCAAAAGGGCAGAGGAGGGAAGATATAGGAAGGCTGGGGGAATTGAAGGGCTCCTGCTATTATAAGTATGGTAGGCTTCCAAGCAGTGAATTTTCATCATGTGACCATGAGGACACTGCACAGCAATAACTTTAGAAACTGTGCATAAGTACCAGTCATTCATTGTCATTGTAACTTCAAATGGCCACCAAATTAATAGTTGTTAAAGTGAGGATTACTTTGTAACTTTAAAAAACATGCACTCTGCTGAGCACCTAAATAGATTATGAACTTCTTTTAAGTTCATTAATGGAGTCTTCCTCCCTTTAAACTTTTAATACCAGATCTACTTGTTTATCTATCCTAAAGTCATTAATGCATATGCTCTTATTGCAGAAAGGCCTGCTGTTCACCAATTAGAGATAATTTTATATTGTCAATCCCACCGTAACTGTTCCTCCCCCACAGCAGATTCACCTGGGATGTGAATTCACCTAGTGCTGGTACCCTGTTTCCAATGGAGACAGAAATTGAATGGTGACCATAGTCCTTACCCCTTCTTCACTGGTGCCAGCACCATTGCTACAATTGCACAGTCTTAGCCCACCTCATGCTGTCACAAGGGGGCACAAATTACCTCCATCCAGACTGTTAAACTGTCACCATTCCCTGGCATAGCTCTTCACTGTTTGCCTCCCAGATCCCAAAAGACATTTGCAGATCAACTGGTTTCTTCCAGTAGCATGGTAAGAACTACTGCGCTATCCAGCCCCATGGGCCTCCTTAAACTACCTGCCAACATGCTAACAAAACAAAAAACTCTGAAATGCTTCCACAGTCAAATTTATCCACTGCATTCCCATATTTATAAGCAAACTGCTCTCAATAGTGCAATGTTTTCAATATTGAGCTATTACTAGCAAAACATAACATATATCATTCATGGATGATCTTTGGAGGCCAACTCCAGGGGCCATTCCATGCAGGGGTGCAACAAAAGTCTCTTTAGGAGAGACTTTTTTTGTGTGATCGCCTCCTTCGGAATTCAAAGTAGACTTGGCACCTCTTTAAACTCTAGACCAAAATATTTTTGCTCTCCCAGATCTTTAAATAACAATGTGGCTGTGATATTTTTCAGCCTGCTATTGCTCCTTTTATCCTCTTACCTGGTCTTTCTATTGTACATTTTATTGTTTTACACTTATGCTTTGGCAAATTATTTTAATTTATTTTAGATGGTGTGTTTTTATTGTAAACATCATTTAGGTTTTTTTTTTTAAAAAATAGGAAGCATTATACAAATATAATGAATGAATAGTTAAGTCATTCAGAACACTGTGATTTCAAAAGAGATGTTTGCAATTTGTGGCACACCCATCAGCTGTCTATCCTAGGAGTTTAAGAAGAGAGGAAAAGAATCTTGGGAGGAAATGGAATTGCTATCACTGATTGAGGAGGGGGGAGGGGGAGTTAGTTATATCTGAGTCCTATGAGTAAAGACTTAGATTCAAATTCCCTGGGCAAGTTTCTGTATACTTGTCACTTCAGTAACTGATGGTTCATTTCTAGGATTTATTTCTTTTTGTATATTTTCTCAGTGAAGCTGCCCAGATTGGTTTCCCTTGAGGGTTCTCCCCTTCATCAGTTTTTAAGGAAGTGGAAAAATTACATATTAGTTGAGGTTACAGTTCTCTGTGAAATTCTAATTCAGATGTGACATTGAAATAAATTTGAATACTCTTCATAGGTGTAGAGATGTCTTTGAAAAGAGAAATTGTTTTGTGCTTCCTCCTCTCTCATTCTCCATCTCTCTCTCTCTCCTTCTCTCCCCCTCTCCCTGTCTCTTTCGATCTCTCTCTCCCCCTCTCCCTCTCTCATCTCTCTAGAATGAAGAATCCTCTGAGGTCTTATTACTTGATAAGGGAATAGTATAAACAAAAACAGCACCCTCAACACATGAGTTGCACTTTGCAAGGAGGCCATGAATTCAGAAAACAAATTATGAGGCAAGAGTTGCTTGGCTCGTTAATTTCTATTATTTAGTTCTTAAAAGTCAAGCAGTGCACAAGCAGAAGAGAATAAATCAGTAGAAACGTTCCAGCAGTAAAAGTGGCAATGGTTGGAACTTTGGGAATAAAAAAAGCAAAACATACATAATTTTAAGTGGTAAAAGACAGGTGGAATTAAAAAGCCTTAATTAATCTCCTCACAGCCATGGATATTGTTCTTGGGGAACCTCCAGCAGAAGATTCCATGCAATCTAAATGCCAGCTCTAAACATGTCCTCATGTCTCATACATAGTTTTTGAGGGTGACATGACCGAGGTCTCGTTCGCCATTTGTCATGAGATTTATCAGGACCTCTCTCATACATTTTTCAGAAGGATAAATAAATGCCTGTAGCTAAAGGATTCATTTAGGAAACAGTTCTGAGATTAGAAACTGCTTCTTCGTTTCCATATGAATGTATCAGTTTGTACGTATAAAACTCCCATAAAAATTCCAATTTCCTATTGTGAACAAAATGTAATTTACCAAGCATTTGTTACACAATAACAAATCTTGCATATAAATTTAATAAATAAATAAATATTATCACATCAGAAGCAACACCCAGTCTATTTGAGGCAAGGATTATATTTGTTCCACACACCTTCTTTGCTGAAAACTCCAAGATACGTCAAAGAAAAGAAGCAACTACAGCCCTCTTCGGGTATTTCATTCCACCATCCAGGGTATTTAATACACAAGTTCTCTGAGTAAAATCTGCCCTCTGCCTGCTTTGCTCATGTGACTTTGGTTCCAATAGGGTTTTGTCTGCTGAGAACAAGAAGAAAAGCCACATGGGCTCCCAAAGAAGCAATGACCTTGATAATGCAGGGTCCCAGTCATGTGGCAACTTAGGCTTTGCTTTGGCAGATATTGATATTGGGAGATGATCTACTATCTGCAGGATGCAGCAGCTGGCATCATTTGGGCAACATCGGTTATGGAATGCTCTAGATATGCAAATGTCTGAATGGAGCCTATGACATGTTAAAAAAATGTGCAGCAAAAAGGAAGCAGATTTACAGTCATACCCATAATTTGCAGATGGACCATTGATCTGCCTTGAGCTGCCAAAGAAACTATGTGTTTCTTATGAACTGTATTGTATTAAGTTGTGGCTTTTCTCCCATTGTTTTAATGTATTTATTTGTAACTTCAACCTACTCACCCAGGCTTGTTGGGTGTTGGACAGAAATATATAAGAAATGACAGGGGAAGGGAGGGAGGGAGAGAGAGAGAGGGAGGGAGGGAGGGAGGGAGGGAAGGAGAGGGAGAGAATAAAGATCTGAAGTTGCCATAAAAACTGGACACTACAGTTGGTAGGTACAGACCTGAAGGCTTCATGCATGCAAGTGATATGCTGCTTCACTATGATAAGTTTCCTCGTCTTTTCTGGCAGTTACATACTTGAGGCAACACTTCTCCTTCTCTTCTTTGGAAAATATGTGCCTTGATGGTTCAAGACCATTTTGTTAACAACACTGAAGAACATATGTGCCATGATTTTAGTTCTTTGGTTAGATTCAGGTCACAAACTTTAAATGTTAATAGTAATAGTACAGATACATAATATCCCTAAGCATAGAAAAAAATTATCTTGAATATCTGAGCATTGCCTCAGTATTTAGTCAGGCAATCTTATCTGTAGAATATCCACTGTACTATGTACTATGTCATCCACTCATATCTAAGAAACAGTAAAACCTATAAGAAAGCCATTTATGATGTTTATCCGGGCTATAAATTAACACTTATGTATGGAATCAGTGAGCCAGAAGACATGAAGAAACAAAAATTGTGAACCTAGGGATTTTATTGTTCTTCTTTTCAATTGCAGCCTCAGCCTTCCTGAAGCTTGGGCATTTTTCAGCGAAAGGAATGCTGGCTATAAAATACTGGGAGTTGAAGCCAATGACTCCATAGCAATTTGGACTTCTTCTAGCCTGTAGATTCTGATAAAATTCATAGGTCTTTGCTACCAATCCCATCTGGCTCCCTTGCAAGTCAGGTGGGAACCTGATAGACTGGCATCAGGAAGTGGTGAACTCTTTCCTTAGGTGAGCCTCCCTGAATTATATAAACTTGTACAACTATCCCCCCAGTCTTCAAGCTTCCCCTTTGAAGGAATGTTATTGAAAAGTGTTGTGGAGAGCAATTATAGGACACAATAGAAGAAACAGATTATCTAGGCTAATTTTAGCCAGATTCAGGCCTGGATATGACAAAAACATGCATTGTTTATCCTAGATGATGACCTCAAAAAATTAGATATTTTCACAATTAAGAGTCCCTACTCCAAAACCAATTTCTAGAAGACATAGCTGAATACCAATTTTCTTCTGTAGCTGATGACTGTCTCTGTTTCCCACATTCCTTCCATGCACCCAAAACATAGTTTCCTGGTACTCTGGGATGGTTTCATGCTTCTTTCATGCTACAATTACCATTTTACCGTAGATGCCATTACATCTCTGCTAACTGTTGATGTGTAATTCAAGTGAGTCATTGTTCTTTGGCACAGTGGAAAGAAAATAAGAGCTTTGAATGACAGTTCTGACTCCACAACAGACCAAGAAGCCATTTGACGTGTATTATCTCCCAGGAAACAAAACAGGAACACTATCATGACAGGATGGTGGTGACACAGGGACTGGTACTGGAATGGTTTTGAAATGCTGGTATATTTCTCTGCTTGAACTGAAGAAATGTCACCTGGTTTGCATTATAAGATAGGAGTAATCATTTTGCTGCCTCTACATAAACCTAACAGAGAGCTGGGATTTTTTACTTTGTTCTTTTTGTTTTGCAAATTGTCAGGTGGCTTCCCCTTCCCATAGCAATTTCACCCTTTTGCTTCTTTTTCCAGTGAGGGAATCCAAAGGAACAGCTGCATCTTCACACTCAACTCCCTTTCAATAGAAGACGTTGTCCTTTGCTTCCTTCAGGTGTGAGCACAGGGCTGTGAAGTCAATGGTTTCTGCCGGATAGATTACAGAGTCACCTTCAATTGGAATCTGCACTTTGTTAAGCTCTTTGAAAGGAGAACATTTCTGCTGTTTCCTTCTCTGAAGGGCAGAAGAAAAATGACTGTATTATGGCTGTGTCTAGCATGGGCCTTGGCTGGATGCCAGGTGGATTTACAACAGCAGGGTGAAAAGTCTAAAGGGAAAACAGTTCATCCTGCTTGTGGACAGCTAGGATGGGGTCTTTGAGAAGCAGAGTGGAGGCCTGTCTGGACCCTGCCTGTGAAAAGCTGTCAAGGAAGCTTCCTCTTCAGGGCATGAAATATGATGTCAGCTGAACCCACCTCCTCGAGTCAGGAAAGATGAAAAATGGGGAGAAAAAAGCCCAGCAGAAAAAGACAAGCAGAAAAGAGTTGAGTTAGTAACATTGCTTTGCAGAAGAGAACATCATGCTTTAGAGAATGTGAATGCAAAAGGCTAAAAGAAGAGTACATTCTTCACAGAAAAAAAAAAAAGACTGGGTATCCAAAAATCTGATGACATGCACAGAAATCTAGTTTGGATGAACAATTTAATAACAAAATTTCTTTAGGCAGTAACCTAAAGAATCTCTCAGCCAGTCCTTGAGTATTGAAGATTTGTCTTTAAATGAATCCAAACTCCAGCTCCTCTTTAGGACAATGATGGTTTATTCAATATAGCTTCAAACAACAAATACTCTTCTCTGACAAGAAAGGCTAAAAGCCAGGCAAGGTTAGAGTTGGGTTCGAGTTTGCTCCCTTTCCTTTTATCACCATTATCATGAGACACACCGCACCACACCCAAGCCTATACGCAGTTCTAATTCTGGCCCCGCCTAACCCATAAATGCTATTAACCCTATAACATGTCTACATCCCTACCCTATTCGTACCCTCACTAACTGATCCCCGCCTGGTGCCACCTTCACTGTGTTTTAACCTAAGTCCTAATTACCACCTATATGTGCTCCAACCTACTTTAACAATATGCACCACATCAACAAAAAGCCAATTCCAGTAGCCCTTCAGTTGTTGCAGAATCCATCCTGCAGACCTGCAATTGTTGCAGAATCCATCCTCAGCTCTGCTGAGTCATTCCAAAGCCATCGGCCAGCACACAAGCAGAAATACAGATCCGGCTGCAGCAGCAGAAATAAGGTGACATGGCCAGCTGACTTGCTGCAAAGCATATTTGGAGCTGACGGGCTCTGGCTGAACTTGGAGCCCGACAGAATCAAAGAAAGGCAATATGTAGTTCTCCCAATGTTTATGGTCTATGTATGTAGTTACAAGCATTCATTTAGTGATTGTTCAAAGTTAAGACAGCTTTGGAAAAAAGTTACTTATGACCATTTTTTTACACTTAAAATCACTGCAACATCCCCATGGTCACGTGATCAAAATTGCTTGGCAACTGGCATGTATTTATGACAGTTGCAGGGTCCCGGGGTCATGTGATTGCCTTTTGCAACCTTCTGACAAGCCAAGTCAATATGGAAGCCAGCTTCACTTAACAGCCATGTTGCTTACTTAACTACTACTGTGATTCACTTAACAACTGTGTCATAAAATGGAGCAAAACTCACTTAACAACTGTTTTGCTTAGCAATCGAACTTGTGGATTCAGTTGCAGTTGTAAGTTGAAGACTACCAGTAATACCCATTGTGGATCACTCCTGCTAGTTGGGGAAGATATGAATTAGATTTATCCCACTACATCTACATGGATTTGTACATTGTTTAATCATGGTTTTAAATATTCACTAAAATGACAGAGGGTTGTTTATTTTATCTCTAACGAATGGCTTCTCAGAACCTTACAGTTGAAAATAGGGTATGAGGCCTAGATCTTAAGTTTGACTGATCTTGCAAGGCTGTCCTTCCATTCTTTTTTGCATGCTTTACTTCTCTATTTGAAAGAAGGGAAGGGGAAAGGGAACAGGAAGGAAAGGAAAGGAAGAATGTATAGAGAAAACAATCATGAATTGGGCTCTACCTCACCAGCTCAAGGTTCACTCAGCCTTCCATCCTTCCAAGGTCAGCAAAATGAGGACCCAGATTGTTGGGGGCAATATGCATACTGTAAACCACTTAGGAGTGCTGTAAAGCACTATGAAGCAGTATATAAATCTAATTGCTATATATAACCCAATGTAACTGAGCACTCTATGCTACCAAATACAGATAATCCCAGGGCACTAAAATGTGGTTTGATGAAAGTTTTACTAAGATTTATCTGTTTCATAGTAATTTCTTCAACTGGTTTCCTACTATTACCTAGTTTGGCCTTCACACAAGATTTTTAACAATTTTAAAATGCTGGTTTTTGTTTTCACCTGGAAGTCAGTAGGTAGCTTTTAGAAGCATTGCAGACACCATGGTTGGCCTTTAGTCTAGTAATGCTTTGCAATGATTGAAAACATGGGTAGATGGAAAGAATATTCCATTTATTATATTAATGTAAGTTGTGGAGTCTAGAATTGATCTGTGTATTCCAGTATTGTACCCATTCTGACAGGGAGTTTTGTTTATAACTCACAAATCTTGGAAAATGATATCAGAATTTGTACAGTAAAGGTTCATACTATAATGCCAAAGATAGTAGCTTTGGTGGGTTTTTTCCCTTTGATCAGAGGTTTCTTAACACAGTGCACTCCTTAAATACTGCTAAATCAATTTGTCTGTCTGTCTTGTTTATCTCTCTCTCCCTCTGCTCCTTGCAACACCACTGGGGAGAAACTTAATTTGCACTTCTAAAGTGGGTCTTGTTCAGATAAAAAAAGCTGGCAAAACTGCAGGTATATGGGCTGTTATAAAACACTGCATATCCTCAGGGAGCCTTTCCATTTCTGCAACTTAAATTTCTTCAAATGAAAGGTAGATCCCTAAAGTTTCAATGAAATAATAATGTGTAGAGTGCTCAATGTGAATATTTGATGTTGTAGAATCACATTTGAAGGGCTGCAAAAACAAAAGTCTTGGTTTACATCATTACATGGAAGGAATAGTGATTAAGGCTGAGCAGGTTGTTTAGGACTGCAATAATCTCCACAGGTGTGCTCCTTCAAGAGGGGAAGTTTGTACTGGAGCCAAACACGAACATGGCGGCAGACAGTTGGTTTCCTGTGATAAGAATAGCTTGGCTGGATCAGATGAGTCTGAGCAGGGCCCAGGTTTTATGTAGATCCTGTGGAAGCTTTATAGTAGTGGAAGGGAGGCGGGGGGGTGACTCTCCTCCGGGGGGGGGGACTTCCCTCCCCCATTAGTTTTATTGGTTAAGTTTTTTTGATTGTGAGATAGAAACGTTTCTGCTGTACATCAGCTCTAAAGCATGCATAATAAATCCCATGGAGTCTTTATCACAGGATGCAGAATGACATTGTTCTGTTCAGCTCACAAAATTCACGATGTTGGCTAGAAATTGTGGGACATGTTGTGCCAAACATTTCAAGGGTACCAGATCAGGGAATGCTGTTCTCTTGAACTCCTATCCATAGAAAATGTTCTTTTACATGAAGTAGGCATATAGGTTTTTGAGAATTCCTTGGTGCTCTCTGAACTTTCTTGTTTTCCTGCAGATGTTTAATTACCCAAACTAGGTAACATTATCAGTGGTATTAAGGAGTGTGGTTTGCTGTCAGTTTATATTCTAGTGACTTGCCCAGTCAGTGTTGGTGGGAGATGGTCTTAGAGATTCTTTGGTTGGGCTGTTTAGTGTTGGTTCTTCGGCGGTTATTTGATTGGGATATTGCTTACTTGATAGTTGTCTGATGTTAATTTTGGAGTTAATCTATGCTGATGTGGATACTGATGGCTGGTGGACAGATGCTTCGGGCTTTTTGTTCCCTTTTTGGCTGGCTGGTTGTCTCTATTGCATAATCTATAGATGTTAATGTCTATGTGTCTATTGTTTTTTTATAAATATTATTTTTATAAATGATTCTATAATCAGATTACTCAGATCAGGCTATGCTGTCCAGGGCACTGTAGGTCTTCATTCCTGAGATAGGACATCAGCTATATACTGAAGCTTACTCTGAAATGAGAATGATATTGAGCTGTTGCAAAAACAGATGGATTCTTGAAGGCTTTGCAAAATCACTAGTGGATGCCTATACACGAGCAGATTCATCTTTATAATCAATTTTAAGATCAGACAGGGTACTCTTGACATATTAATTGTCCCAACATATATTTTAAATATGTAAATAAACTTTTTGGCTTCTCAGCTTGTGATACCATAAGCACTGAAAGATAGGCCTCTGTATAGCTAATATCTGGTGTAGTATTGGAGGAAATGTCTGTCTTCTGAATACATGCTTTGAAACTGAATTATAAGGTTTGTGAGAATAAATAGATTGGACTGACAGCACAAAATCATTGACCTAAGTGTATATGGGCAAGTGCCTTATTACTAGTGTTTCGTGACTAGCTGATTAGAAAGCTAAGAAGCATGAGTCCTGGCTATCATTTGGATGGGTGTAATCTGGGAATTTCAGAGCTGTAAAATAGATTGGGAGGTTCAAGAAAGTGCCCTGGAAGAAAGCAACCACATAGTTCTGTATCACTGCCAAGAAATAACATGTATGTCAACATGGGTATTAAAAGTTTGAATCAAGGGATGTTTACCTTTTAATTCATGCTCTGTATGTTAGGAAGAAGATCTGAATAACCTCCTTAGTGGATGTTCCTATAGTAATATTTTCAATTTTAAAATAAAATTATCTCCTGGGTATTAGATTCTTAACTAAATGCAGTCATATTTGTGTTCATAATTTAATGCAACAGCTCTATTATAAATAGTCAAGAGTTGAGGCAAACAAAGATGTTTTCAGCATGAGTTTAAACAGCATAGAATTAGTTTCTAGGAAAAGCATTCGGAGATTGAGTACAATAGAGCGAACCTCCCCGTGGGACCATTTCCATTTCCCAATGCCTTTGAGCTTTTTGCAAGCCATGCATTGAGCCATTAGTTAGTCCCCTGCTGCCAATTTCGCCCAGTGCTCTTGTCTCTATTTTTGTGCCTTTAGGAATAGCTGAAAGATTCTGCAAAGAGTCAAAACAGCCAAGATTAATCCCAGCTGCATTTGAAAGTAGCATTGGCACACTGAGGGTGCATATCTCAATTTGTATCTAAAAGCATATGAGTAATTGCAATGAAGAATGGACTATGAAATAAGAGAGGCACATTTCTCCTAGAAAGATCCATGAACAAAAAGCAGTATGTATTATGAAAAATGAATAGAGAGCTTTTGCATATGCAGTAAAATCAACTTATCTCAGCCTTGTCTTGTACCTTCTGCTGCTAAGCTCATGATACATGTTTGCATTACTAAAGATTGAAGCTTTGATGAATAGACTGTATGATACAACAAGGTAAATATGAAATCAATGTGTCAGCAATCAAATGTTTGTATTTGTCAAGAAAAAATGAACGAATGGCCACAAGTTATACCCCAAAAGGAGCAACCATATATATTTATGTATCTTGGCAACATGCTTACTAAAGATGGGAAAATCAATAAATTTTAAGTTAAATGATGATAGAAAGCTAGTGGGTACCATATATTCCATTGCAAGAAATTAATACTTATGAACAAAAAAGTATAATGCTATATAAAGTTCTTCAATGCTGTTATATAAGTCATGCAATTGGAAACGATTACTTATGCATGGTAAACCCACAAGAGAACAGGCCTACAACAAATGGGTACCATATACATGTAGGTTTAATACAAAGTTTAGTAACCATTATGAAAGAAGTATGCTGGGGTGGTTTGGTTGTATAAAGAGAATAAATGAGTACTAAATTGGATAAATAAAATAAATATATGAAGAAATAGTAAATGGATTGAGAAGAAGATGGAGAAAGTAATGACTAGATGGATTTGATGAGATCTTCAAAAATAGAGAGGTGAGAAAGTTAGAGAGCAAAAGTTAGCATGCAAAGCAATGCATGGTATAGAGAGGAGGATGAGTCGAATGAGTAGAAAACTAGGACAAGTAGTAAACAGTGTTGGAATAAACACATTTTAGCTGTGGTTCCTTTTCGTTTGTTTTTGCTTGGTATTTCTTACTGCTTTTCTGTGATCTGCCTAGTCTTGTTTACTCTGAAAGGGAAAAATATGGCGGGTGGATATGCATGTAGTTATATACCAACTGTCCCCCCTTTACTCAAAGGTGCATTTTCAAAAAAGCAACTGGACTGTTTTTTCCTTGAGGAAAGAGAAAGAGAAGGAGGAGAAGGAGATAAAAAAGAAGAAATAATTTCACATCTCATCCAAGCAGCTGCATTATCTAAGATGGTGGTGGTGGATGGAATGATGAAGCTTCTTGAATGAGAAGTGAAATGTCTCCTTCTTCTTCCTCAAGTAAAAAAGTGCAGTTACTTTTTGAAAATGCATCTTTGAGACAACTATGTCCTGGAGAACTGAGAATCTCCACAGACATAATGATTTAGACTTCTCATTATGCAGCATTCCTATACTCTAGGGTCACATATGATCCTGGACCACAGACTTTTGATTTTTTTGAAGAAAATATACTAAATAAAAATAGACACACTGGAGATGAGAACAATAACAAAATTTAAGGTATGAGGATACATATGAGCACCTTTTATATCCACAGACTTAATAGAATTCTGTTCCTGCTGCTGAATGCCAGTGCTGTGCAACTCAAACATTCACAATAGATCAACGATGGGAAAATCATGGTTTTTGGGTTAATTTCAAAAGCGATCTGTTCAGATTTCTGGTCAGATCAACCTGAAAAGGGTAGCCACCATTTATAGCTTTCTTCAGTTTTTCCAAAATAAAACTGGCTGCCTTTAGCATAACATCAGAACTGTTAGGAGTCCTTAAATTTAGCTATTTTAATTTTCGGCTCTGTTAATCTTCTGACAACTATATGATGAGTGTAGTCTCCAGGTTAGGAAGTCTTTGTCAATATTTTAACATTTCCTTTAGGGCTGAACATTTCCTTGCCTCTCTGTGAAACCCTGGACTATCTCAGAGAAACCTACAGTCTCCAAAAGTAGAAATCGCTTGAGCAGGAGAGAAAGGGAGGAGTCCTAAATATGCACGCCAGTTTTCTAAACTGCAGTGCTTATTCATGAAACGGGTCTCTGCTCAGGGAAAGTCCTTCAATAGATGAAAGCATGAGTAATAACAAAGCTGGCATCAAACTGTTTAAAGGAGAGATAAGCAGCTGAGCTCGGTTTCTTGGAGATCTGCCCTTTATCTCTTTTATAGATGTCCCAAATGCAAAAGGAGAGAATATAAAGATCTTTTCTTAAAGCTCGTTCCTGCAATACTTTAAACAAGCACTGAAGTCAGCGAGCCCAAAGACTGGATCAGCCATGGATTAAGAACGTGTCTATCTGGGAACTGCAGCCAAAAGATTTAAGGCAAGGCCCTTTATAGGATCCAGGAGTAATAAGAATGATTCTGAACATATCCTTTCCAGAGCCTCGCTTAGCAATGGAAATTCTGGTTCTCCACTGTGTTCCTAAGTCAAGGAGAACTTCTACACAATAAAATAGATGTATGAATTGTGAATCTAAAAATTTGGCCATATGGTTGAACCCCAGTCACTCATTTTGCTAATAATTTATGTGTAAAACTGGCAGACATAACAAGTTTGGGTTAAAAGTTGACTTTTAGATCCTTGACCTAAAGAAACAGAAATGAATGGATTGTAAGTTAGCGTCAGCAAAAGAAGCATGTTCTTCCGATGCTTCATCCTTACCAGCATCATCAAGTGTATGGGTTTATAAAAGAAAGTTGCATTATAAAGAACTCATTAGTTTGAGACATCCAGATCAAAGAGCTTCTGCCTATGAGCCATTACCTCACTCCCACAAGCTCATCCAGGCATACCGCCAAATCAGATTCATCTAAACATGAATGGATAGCAAATCATCTGAGCTCTCTCCACTAGGTCTCCAGATTGCTAAATATGAAATGCAGGCAACCATCGTCTGGAGAAGCTTAGATAATGCATGCATGTAGAAGAACAAATGCTGAATCATTTCGGGGTTCTGGAACATATTTGAATTCTCCTTTGGGCTACATCCTGCAGCATTCAGAATATGGTATAGTTTAACTTCAAAATACCACTTTGGCACCTTTATTTTATTTTTTTTGTAGCAAGTGCACTTACCAGGATTGTGCTTATATTTTTAGAAAACAGCTCAGTGTGCATCTTCTGGGTTTATTTATTTTTATCTATTTATCAAATGTATACTCCACCCATCTTGCCTAAGTGATTTTAGGTGGTTTACAAATAGCAATAGGAATAGGAATTAGACTTATATACCACCCCATCAAGTTTTAAAGCACTCTCTGAGCTGTTTACATAGTCAGCCTATTGCCCCCAACAGTCTGGATCCTCATTTTACCGACCTTGGAAGGATGGAAGGCTGAGCCAACCTTGAGCCCCATCAGGATTGAACTTCAGGCTGCGGACAGAGTTAGCCTGCAATATTGCATTCTAACCACTTCACCATCAGGGATAATTACAAGTAAAAACCAGGTAGCCATATATAAGAGACATTGATAAAAACAAAGTTTAAAATAGGAGTAAAATCAAGCTTAAAAGGTTTAAAAGGCTGAAGCATCACACTCTTAGGCCCCCCGAGGTGGATGATGCTCAGATTCTCATGACACTTGGCAGATCCAAGTCCTGACACTCTTCCAGAAGGCCAGCAGAGTGGGGATCTGTCTTACTTCTGGGGGTGCTCCATAAAGAAAAGGCAAGGCAGAGAAAGACTCCACCAATCTAAATTTTTTTGATTGGCGGGGTCCACAAACATATTCTCTCTGCCTGACTGGGTCACCATAATTTGGACAAGATAGTTCCTTAGATCAATGGTCCCCAACCTTTCTGGCTTTGTGAACTGGCATGTGGGGGAGAGGATGGTTTCACATGGGTAGATGGTGAGCATGCATGCCCAGTTCCATTTGCATGAGCAGCAGACATGTGCACCTGCCACTCACGCAAAGGGAGCTGCATGTGTGAGAACTTTCCTGATGCTTCCATGGCCCAATTCCAAATGGGCCATGTCCTGGTAGTAAGCTATGGCCCAAGGGTTGGGGACCCCCACCTTAGGTAACCTGGTCCCATTCCATGTAGGACTTTAATGATAATAACCAACCTCTTGAGTTGGACTTACAAACATTCTGGCAGCTCACATAACAGAGGTGTTAATGTGGAAACGTAGGGGCACCCAACACTGTTCATACTGCCACATTCTGCACCAGCTTAACAACAACACATTTAAAAAAAATTCTGATTGATGATACAACTGTTTTAAAGAAGTGGAGATAGAGGCAATGTTTGGAATACAGACTTTGAATTTGAAATCAAATCCACAGTGCGCAGCCCTAGAATATATTACCTGAACACAGCAGTAAAGAAGGAGATGGAACAAAAGGGGACAAAGGTCTAAAACCTGAACAGGAATTCTTCTGATTTACGAAAGACATAACCCACGTTAAAGCTTTAGAGTGGTTTTAATGTGTAGTCCTTCTCTGGAGTATTCCGGAATCTGAATTCAAAAACAGAGAGGGATATCAATATTAAAGATAGCCTACACCAAAGTTAAGAAAACTCAGAGGAAGCCACCATTGGTTAAATTGGCAATACACCTTCTGGTATAGATAGAATCTCTCTCAAGATCTGAAGCCCAGTGTGTTCTCCAGGTTTGTATGTTTTTAAACTCCATTGCACATGCCCAAGAACATCTGGGAGGATTTGTTCTGAAGTGATATACAGCATATAGTTGGAAGGAAAGGCTTTCTTTATAATGGTGCTAGCACAGCCCTGTACACCGTGTTGCAGTAAGCACATTCTGCCCGTTGCTTACCCCTCCCACCGCCCAAAATGCACAACTTGGACTTGGCCTGTCAGTGACTCACCAGACCTGTTCAGTGTCCATGGCTTATGCCAGTATTTTTCTTATTCTGTTTGCTCCATGGATCAAAGGTGACAGTAAGAAGGTCTTTGTAACAGTATTGGCAAGGAGACATGGCACATTTTTGCACATGAAGGACACCATGTATCTGATACGGGGCAACTTCCAAACACTGAGATTAAGCATAGTTTGTTTTCAACAGTTGGAGGGTGCATAAATTCATAGCTACAGCACAAAACGAAAGGGGAAGGGCAGGGGAGAAAAGGGGGAAAAAGAGGTAGACTTGCTATGATATACGTGTCTTGACCTTGATTGTGAGCATGTTATTCAACAGAAACGCCCCTAGACTAAACTATAATACTCATAAACATAGAGCAACACACAGCTGAAATGTGTGGCCAGATTTTTTTTTTTCTCCTTTCAGTCAGGTTTGTAGCACTAAGTTGTCTGACAGGATATGAGAGTTGGATTGTATTTATACTGTTCGCGTTTGTTATATAATTAAAGGCCTGTAGAGTAAAGTGAAAGAATTGCCAAAGGGGGAGGGGCCCTGACATCAGTTGAAGCTGTTTTTGCAAACTCCAACATGCGTTGCTTCCTTTTTTCTTTTCTTTTTTTTTTTCAAAGTGAAAGAAAGCAAGCATGCATTCAGGAGTAGAGAAGTGCAGTTCAAGCCTATGGTTGTACCTCAGAAGTTAAGTACCACTATGTTTATGGAGATAACTCTCAAGTAAGTATGTCTATGATTACAACATTTGCAGCAGGTTTTTATTTTGTAGTGGTAGATGAAATTGTTCTGTATTTTGCATTAATTTCTGCTTTGCACAACACACAAGCCATATTGTGGTTTGGCTTGGCACGTGGTCCAAACCTAGACATCACATTATAGTCAAGATATATTTTATAGTAATATCTTGGTTTTATTTAGATTAATTTAACATGTCTGAACCCAGCATAATCCCAGTTTATGGTTCAACCATCATTAGTCCAATACTGCTTTATTCTCTTACTTTGGGCACCTGTAGTAGGTGAACAACAACAGGTAGGGGATTCCATGTTCTTCTCCTAGGTCTACATCTGCAGAGTATCTATTTTTTTATTGGGAAAAAAATTAATAGGATCTGTTAGCTACCAGAAAGACTTGAGGGTTGTTGGATTAATGAAGAGAACTGGTAAGGGTTTGTCTTATGATCTTCATTGGATAAGAACATTATTCATAGTTATTGGTGAGTTATTTTTAAGTGTTAGTAAATAGTAATTGATAGTAATTGCATATTGTCAGTGCAAATGATGATATTACTATGTTAAAGGTGAGAATGAAATTGATGGATTTTGATTTAACAGATCATTGTTACTGATAATCTTGGTACATCTCTAGATAGTTCAATGATCTGGTAGAGATCAGGTTCTCTACAAACTCTACCCATGATGGTTCCAGTCAATTTCTTCCTTGACTTGCCTACTTCTTTTACTGTTATACTGCTGGTCATTGAGGAGAGATATCAAAAGACTGCAGACTATCAATGGACTTTCAAACTAGTGGCTGGGAAGCATGAACAGAAAGGTTCTGTTACATTCACATCTTCTACCCTAGCTATGTGGTTGAGAATGTACTGCTAGATGCAGTTGGATTGAGTCAGGTTCTTCCTTTCATGGTGACGCTACTGTAAGATATTCTTTTTTTGTGTGCCTTGAGCACTTGAGGAGGTGGAACAAAAGAACTTGGAACTACGTGGGTATCCAAGGGTATTTTTGGAACCCCAAAGAATCCGTTCTAATAATGGAACTTGTTAGGATATAGAGGTGTCTGTTCCAGCACAAACGTGCCAACAAAGAACGCACTTCTGGTGAAAATGTTTCCGTTGCAAGTCTTGCTCCCTATTGAGAAAAGCCAATACCCTTCATTCTGTCAAATGGCACTTAACCACTGCCATTTCTCTGGAAGAACGAACATTTGTGTTATATTTTCCAATAGCAAAAACTGGGGTCACCAGGGTGTCTGCTGTTTCTAGCCAAATCCAGATGGGGTTTTCCTATAAACAAGTGCATACAGAATATTTATACAGGCAGTGGCACCTGACGCCTTAGCACTCAGGACATTCTATTGAGTAGCCACTCATACTATAAGTCACGGCCGTGCATTAAGTAAATATTTTAATATAGCCATGTCACTGTTTATTATGGAATGGCGTGGGCCCAAATGCTTGCCTAATGCTTGGTTAAAAAGTCAGTTTACACCATCCTTTACAGTGAATCAAAGAATGCATAAACGGGACTCTTTTGTTACTCAGAGCTCTGTTTACTTTACTTTTCTGTAAACCTTTCGAAACACTTGCTTATAAGAGCTGATAGAACCCAGATTTTCCCCTGTACCAAAGGTGTCCTTGATGTCAGTAAGGTACCACACAGAGTAATCAATGGAGTTTCCACTGAATAAGCACCAACTTTCTCCTCTGCCCCTCCACAGCTTTGTTTAGAAAACAGAGAACAAGGAAAGAATGAAGACGAACTGAAGTCTGAGTTAGCTTAAAAAAGAATAGCAGCAAGGAATTGACCATGATAGTTGCAAATGCCATGGTAGAAGCAGGCTGGTGTTGGAGTTGGCCAGTTTGCAAATAAATTCTCTTACGGTGTTGCCTGCAGGTGGCTACTTGAATCTGGTGCTGATTATTGAACATTTTGGAATGTGTGATAAATACAGAGACAGAGTGCATTTTCGAGTTGGCAGCATGGTATATAAGCTAATATAGCATCAGTTCCAAACATATATTTTGTATTGCAAAAGATTCTTCACTGAAGAGTTTTCTGCAAAATCAGTGGACTTACATAGTTTTTTTTTTTTTTTTTAATGCAATAGCAGGTAGTTCTGAATGCTCCAGGGAAATCTAGCAAATAGAGCAAAAGTTATCTTGAAATCCTAAAGCTTTCATGTAGATGCTGTCCAATTGTGTCTCTCGTTACATTGGTGCAGATCTGTTTGCAAATAAGTAACTCTGTACAGAATGATCAATATGCATATTTTCTTAGTTTAAACAAGAAGTAGAATATGAAGTATCCTTTTCAGAAATGGAAGGGTTCATTATTAATAACTGTTTGTCTTTAATGTTAGGAGATTGGTGCAAATGTAAAATCTATTTGACGTTTCCAATTGCAAATATAAAGATGATTTTAATTTTGCTTACTTCAGTAAATCTTTCTGTGCTGGACTGTTCAAAACTATAAATATTCATGGTATAAATGCACTATGAGTCTGTTTAAAAGGATTAACCTTATCCCAGTTTTGATTGCCTGGTAAGAGATTATGTGGAATTGTGTGGGGCTTCCCCCAACTCCAGATTAGGACATTCTTATCTAGAAATCATATTTGTGCTTTTAGGAATGTTTAACCTTCATATTTAATATTTTATTTGGCTTCCTTGGCTTTTCTTTATTTTCTTTCAGATTCACATTTTTGATTCTACATGGAGTTAAATTTATATAATCTGAAAAATTTAACAATTTTATTCTTTGTAAAATTTATACTATTCTTTTAAGCATGGGTCTTCTTTAGAGATACTTTTGAAATAAATAATATTTTATTTACTTCTGAAATACAGTGGACAGAAACTTGTTTTGCTCCAGATCACATATAATCTATAATTACTGGATTAACATTATTTGAGGGTTGAGATTGTTTTGAAATGTCAAAATCATATACAGGTCTATGATATGTGATTAATGAATAGATAGTGTATATATGTGTGAGGGTAATCATCTTGCTATTAAGATAAAAAAGTTGTACAGAGTTAAAGCAATGAATATTTTTAAAGAAATGCTGATTTCTCTCTCTCTCTCAAGAGACACAGAAATTTCCCTTTCATAAGGGGAAATATTTCTTTTGCCACCTTGAAATACTTTTGCTAACATTATGAGATATGTATCAATCTCCTTTCTAAACAAAAGCAGGAAGTTATGTCAACATACTTCAGCAATGCATAAAAGCGTACATTTTCATTCCGTAGTAACTGAACAAGTTGGAAGCAAAAGGTAGAACTGTAACAACCACAGAATGCTTTCAAGGAAGGTATAATTGTACATACGTAGCATCCAAAAAAATCTATAATGAATATATAAACAATATACATTTTGCATTTTATATATATTCAGGAAATTGAAAGCATCCTCATATTTACCATTTGAAATATTAGCATATGCATTTATCGGTAGAATCAGAGGCTTTAAATGTTTTTTGTCAAGGCAACCTGGTCTACCCAATTATGAGATAGAGCATACCATTTCCATTTTCGCCTTTCAGTCCTGGTCCAGAAAACTTCACAGGCAGTCGCTTTCATGACAAATTATTTGTGTGTTGGATTTGTGTTTTACCAACAAAGAAATAAATCAGAGGCTTTAATCGCAGAATAAATGGAAGTTGAAACCAATTTCTCACATTTCTGCCTAGCATATTGTGTGAACCTAGGCTTTGTGCTTAATTTATGCATTAGTGGTTCTGTATGATTGCCATGATAATTGAGCAATCTTCTCAATGTATAATTTACAATTTTATTCAATTTTCTTGGCTTGCGTGAAAAATTAATTACTAGGTTGAGTTTGCACAATGTGCAAGTGCTAATGTGGTTTGGAATATCATCATCATTATCATCTTAAATACATTGTAGCTTGTCTATACAGTTAATATTAGAATCCAAACCCAGCAACTGGAATTAGCAGGATGCAATTACATCCAGCTTGCTTGGATGTAAATTTAACTGGTCATTGTGGTCTTTATTTTTTGAGTAAAAATGTATCCCTTCATGCTGCAAACTATACTTCAAGTTTATGCCCAGTCATCTTTCTTTGCAGAAACATTGCACATAGTCTAGATGTCACAACAACTATGGTGTCATAGGACATATGTGCCTATGAGCAAATTCCAGCTTCAGCCAAAAGCTCGTTGTAAATATCAGTCCAGGCATGGAAACTTAGGAGAAAAGGTGGCTAAACATGGATGATGTTTCAGAGAAGGGACATGGGCTTGGAAGCAGATCAAGCAAGAAGTCTGACAGCTTGAATGAGAAATGTATATGGCAATGGCAGTAACATCTAATTTCAGAACCAGGGTGGTCATTTAGGTAGCAGTGCTTACTCCCCTTTAGTTTAACTGTTCTTTTACATAGAACTCAATGTACTCATAGGATAGATTGCATTTGGCTCCTCTGAACATCTGCTTCTGCAGCTGAAGCTGCAAGCTTGTGTACCATTTAAAAACATGGGTTCTGCAGCTGATAAGAATCACAAAAATTTACTCCTGGGGGTGGGGTGGATTTCTAAAGTATCTGATAATTCACTTTTATTGTCTTCCTATATTAATGGTAGCAGTAAAACTTAGCAATGCATTATTCATACCTTGCTTTAAAAATATTTATGAAAATTACTGAGGAGACCCAGTAATTATGTGTCTGCCCTCCGGAACACCAGAGGAGAGATCTTGATCTTCTTCTTTGTGGAGTCCCCTTGGGTATTGAAGAGTGCTATTATACTTAACCCCAATCTACTCTTTTCAAGGCTAAACATTTCCTATTCCTTCAGCCTCTTCGGGAATTTCTAGTCCCTTAATTTAAAAACTGTATGACAAATTGCCTTTTTTTTTTTGCAGTCACATTGTGGTGGTGTTTCTTATTGCAGTCAGCCATTATCTTTTTCTTGTATCTGTTTATTTTTCTAGTCAATGTCATTTTGAATTTTTATTTCTCTCTTCTAGTAGATTCTCACTCTACTCCAAAGGCTGCTACAAGCTCAATATGTTCCATGTTAGAGGGAAAATAAGCTCTCCCATTGAATTTTACTGGCAAATTCATATTCTTCATGTGTAGTTGTTCAATGAGTTGTTCAGTGAGCTTGTTCCTTAGGACAATGACATGTATGATATTCCCTTTACAGCCTCTGCTTAACATGAAGCAATCACTCATTACTCACAATGGACAGGTAGAAGTTTTCAGGGCATATCCCCTGTAGGAAGCAGCTATTGAGAAAAAGAGCTTCTCACCCTTCGTGGTTTAATTTAATTTATTCAGGTTAGTCACTGCCTGAATCCAAACCTCTGGTCAGTGTACAATGAAGCCAAAGAGAATAAAGATAGAATGCAATAATTATAGAAGGTATAAGACATCAATAAAAATAAAAACTGATGACAAATCTGGCTACCCATGCCACACCCTCAGACAATCCAGTGGGAGCCCCAGACCCCCGAACCCAAAGACCTGGGAAAACCACTAGTCTTTAAAGCTCTCTAGAATGCAATCATAACAGAACATGTTGTTTTCTCGTCACTCTTTTATACTTCATTCTCTTTCCACTGTTAAACTCCATTGGCAACTTCTTATTAGTCCTCTACATTGGGCAGATGGTTCTTAAATGCTAGTGCAATGATGGCAAACCAATGGCGTGCATGTCAAAGGTGGCAAGCCACAACCTTTCAGGGGACACACTAGCATTTACTTACACTAGACAGCAACAACTCTTCATGTTCTTGCATGAGTTATGGGTGCCATGGAGGCTGCAGAAGAATGGGGTGTGCTTTTGCACGGCGTGCAGATCCTTCAAAAACCATGGGACAGGGCCATGCACTTGTGCAGCTTTTGCAACCTCCAAAAATCATGTGAGAATGAGGTGTGCTTTTGCACAGGTTTTGGAGGTTGCAAAAAAAAAAAAATTCTTCATAGCTACTTCAAGAAGGATTAACTCGTGCAACCTAAAGCATCCTCATGTAGGCTACAGGTGCCTATTAGCAGATCCTGAGGAGTGCTGGGACACAGCAGCAATGGTGTTGTTCCCCAAGGCTCCTGTATCTTGGGAAGCAACACGAAGCAGCATTTTTAAGTATCAGTGGTGCTAGATCTGAAGTCAAGGCCGGGTCTCTACTCCAGACCCAGTCCTGGCACTGCTGTCAAGTGCCACTAATCAATGTAGTCTAGATGGAAGATAAAATAGGGAATTGTTTCTTTTTTCGTTGGTCTGTGTTGAGAGAGAGAGAGAGAGAGAGAGAGGGTGGAAGGGAGGGAGGAGAGGGAGATGCCAGCAGAATCAAGTTAGGTATTTCCAAATTTTTGACTTGGTAAGTCCAATAAGTTCATTATCTATTATTCAGTAACTTTTGTTATTCCATAACTGCCTATTATGCAGTTGTCTTTCAGCAAATTGAGAATTCCTCTGTTTGTTTGTTTGTTTTTGTTTTCTTTGAAATAATAGCCTGATATCACTATTTTAAGATTTTAAAACAATGGCAATCCTTCTTTAGTTTGATTCATACATTTTACACACACACACACTCAGAGAGAGAGAGAGAGAGAGAGAGAGAGAGTATATATTTCATATTTGCCATTGTAACTAAGCCTATTTTGTTGCTGGTCTTTTCAGAACCTTCTTCAGCTCTCTTGGTGATACAGTACAGAGGGATGAGCAACTGGTGGCTCTCACATCCTTTTTTTTTTTTTTAACTTTTAACCCCTCAAGATTGCCTGTGGTTGTGTTTGTTAAAAACTGTGGCCTAGACACCTAACATTATGAGGCTGGAAAGAAATCAGAATTGTTTTGTGAGGTCTAAAATAGACATCCTATACTATGATTTCAAAAGGACAGAAGACACTTCTCAAATTTCTCTAAAAATGGTTCATTAAAATTTTTAAGTATAACAACTTTTAACTCAGAGGTTGTTAATCCCCTACTTTAAAGCACTGTAAAAAAAACGGCATTGTGATAATGATCACTCTGTATACCATAGCTAATTTGATTATTCAAATCCCCACTCTATTTAATTCAACCTGCATAATGATTTTGTTGCTCCTTATGGAACTCCATTATTTCTAAAAAGATTGCTACAACATAATTGAGGCACTATTCTTATTAATTAAGGAGATTATCATTTCAGACTGTCAGTGACATACCTTCTGGGTAGAGCTATTACTTTCTCATGTTTTAACTGAACCATCTGATTCTGTCTCTTATCCAGTTACAACCCCGCCAGCACTATTCTAAACCTTTTTTTTAAAAAAAAAACATAAGCTGGGCATTGTTTTCAACCAAGCCTTGTTACAAAAATCTACCTCTCTTAACCTTCAATGAAGTGAATTTGGGAGATTCTTGGGGGGAAAACCCTCAGCATCTTGGCTGATTTAAATTTGGAAAACAAGAGTTTCTGGAAGACCAGCTGTAATTGTTATTATTTCCAAAAGAATGACATACATATATGTGTCTTTTTCGTCAGTTCTTCTATATATCTAGCTTAATGATTATTTTAAAAAGAGATTTTAAACATTTATTCCCTGATTATTCTCAACGTAGTTCCAGGCAGTTCACAATGTCAATAAAAATATAAAAGTGTAAAAAACATAGAGGTGGTATTCAGCAGGTTCTAATCAGTTCTGGAGAACCAGTAGTGGAAATTTTGAGTAGTTCGGAGAACTAGCAAATGCCACCTCTGACTGGGCCCACCCCCATCTATTCTCTGCCTCCTGAGCCCCAGCTGTTTGGCTGGGTCTTCTTTTGTTGCCCTGCACAGGAGAACGGAGCTGGAAAGGAGGTTAGTGGGATAGGGAGGGAATGGGATTTTGCAGGTACCTTCCCCAGGAGTGGGGAGGGAATGGAGATTTTGCAGTATGCTTCCCCTGCCATGCCCACCAAGCCACACCAATTAAGCCACGCAATGCCCACTGTTTTATTTAGATTATTGAAATAGTTAATAAAAACAGCAGCAGAATTATGCATTAAGGGTTTTCCTAGAAATAAAAATCTTCAGATCTTCACCAGTTTCTAGAAAGTTGCTAGTGAAAAGTGGGACAGGTATACTGGAGACTGGAAACAACTATGAAACATATCTTTATTTGGGTTAACAATGGGGACTACAAATTAAAAATAGAACTCTGATAGCCATGGTCTTGCATCTGAAAGCTTATTGATTTTAGTGGCCTTTCCCCCCAGTAAGTTTTAATTCAAGTACACTTGGGGATATATATTCTGTTGCTAGGAAAGGAATATGTACTTCTAAATTTACTTATTCTTGCAGATAAACACTACTCTGTCAAAGTGGCCTTATTGCTAATAGTGGGAAGGGAGAAAAATCTCTGCCATTTTGAATGTTTCATTTTTGTATCCATATTTGGAGATTTGCATTTAATTATGAATACCTGCTATAGGACAAAAAGTGCTTACTTAAATATTGTGAGCAGAAAGAAAAAAAATCAGTTATGCGTTCACAAATTTGTCTGGTTTAAGAAGCACAGTATCGGGCAGAGAAGAACAGCAAGTTTATATTAAGAGAAGAAGGGATTATTATAGGGTAGGTTTTTTTTTCTAAGGCGCCCTATATCCTCTTTCCCTCTATAACCCTTTATTTGAAGATCTTTTATCTACCAGCTTAGCTTCCTTCAGGACAGCCCTGTGTGCATGCTTAGGATGCAATTTGACTTTGTGCTGTTTTTCGTTGTATGTTTTCTGTACGTGGATTAGTGCAAGATTAGTGGAGTGTAAATCCTTAATCCCCTGGCCTCTGAAATATATTGTTTTCAATTTCCCGCAGGGCAGCACTGTTCCATCATGTAATTTTAAACTATTTATCTGAGCCAGATTTTTTTTAAAAATTGATATAATTTAAAATTTGGCATCTTCAAACTGCCTTTGTTTAAACAGTATATAATTCAGTGAATTTTAATGGTGTCTCTCTGTATGTGTATGTGTGTGTGTGTGCTTGTGTTTCTGTGTGCTATTAATGGTATTTTTTTAAAAAGAATATTCAATATTTCTAAGTAGATCTTTGGAATGCCAATTGGCGACAACAGGAAAGGGCCAAGGGGTGCTTTCAGGATTATTCTTTCTTTTAAGGTGGCTTCGCTGTGGGTTTTTCCCCCCTGAGCTGTTGTCTATAACAAGCTATAAGAACCTTTTCCTCAATTAACAACCTCAATGGTAATTTGCTTGCTGGCCTTCACTACTGGTACACATCCTGCATTTCGCTTGATTCAAAGTGCTGTTGTTAATACGGATATTAATGAATATGCATGAGTGTTAGACATTGTCAAATTATGATCTTAGCATTTTTTTAAAAAAAATTGTCCAACTCCTTTCATAAAGACCATGCTGCTGGAGCAATAGAATTTTATGATATCAAAGGATGGCACAGAATTCTTATTTTTTTCAAAGAACAAAGGTTGTAAACTCTGCAAAAAAAAGAAAGAGAGAGAAAGAGAGAGAAACATTTAAGTGATTCTTCATTACTACTTTACATTATCAGATAATATATCCTTTTGTTATATCATAAATCATTTAACTGTTTCAAAAACCTTTCAGACCTATTTGCCTAACCTAATCAAACATGTGGAAAATATCAGAGTTTTTTTTTCCTTTTTTAAAAATAATTGAACATTATTTTTTTAGTTCTAGAATGTTCAATTGTCAGTGCTTGAAGAGGGTTTAAATAATATGCAATTCTGTTTGGCTAAAGACAATCTATAAAGGAATTTCCTTAGCTGAGTTTGCATGGGGCCAGAAGAGCAGCAGTGATTCCTCTCAGGTGTCCCGAGGGCCATTTGTTTACCTCTGAAAGTTATAGGATTTTTTTTTTTTTTTTACAAAAACCTGGCCATAGAGAGGAATTAGCTAACCCCCATTCAGGTCATGTCAAAGCGGTCCTTGGTCAGGGAGCTTCCTTGTTTAAAGTCTCATACAACTCTTCCATCTTTCCTGCAAAGGGCAAATGATCCCCTCACCTCTGCACTAATATTAACAGGAGAATAATAATCTTCTTTATAGACTACAAAACCAGAAGCATTCTTCATACTTTTATTCTTTGTTTCAGAAAAATGTAATTGTCATCTTCACATACTTTTGTAAATGATTAAGATTCAGCTGGTTCATTTCTTAAATTCTTATTTGGGCTTTTCATGTCTTCTTTTTAGAATGAAATGGAGGAAATCTGTCTCATTATATGAAAAATCTAAGAATGGTAAAGAGATTAAAGTGGAGCCACCAAACTAGGCAAGGTGACTTGAACATAATCTTGAAATAGATCTAGAGAAACATAATTCTAAGTCAGAACCAAATAGGCCAATATATCAGGAGTTGTTCTGTAAAGTCATGTTCTAAAAGAGAAATCATGGGTATATGGTTCTAAGCCACACTGCATAGCTATAGATTTTTTTTCTATAAACATTTGGGCACAAATATTTGGTGATCATTTTAGTGATGGAACAATTGAGTATCAAATGAGCAAGCGCTGAGGACCAGAGGAATCACCATAGGTAAAAGAAAGGAGGGATCCAAGTAGACTGGAGTCTAACAAGAAGCTTTTAGAGTCTTTGTTGTTTGCAAAGAGATCACCTTATCTGGCTAATTTTCAGAATCCAAGTAATTAACCATTCAAACAAAAAAGTTGGTGGAAGAAAGAAGGATTCAATAGGTATTTTGTACTGGGTAGGCCTCCTATCTATGACAGAAGAATATTCTTCAACTCTATGAAAAACCAGCATGCAACCATCATATGAAACCTCATTAAAGTTATCAAATTACTTTGATATTTAAATTACTGCCCTAGATAATTTAATTTTCCACACTCACTTATTATCTAATAAACCATGAGGGTAATCATAATTACAAGCATAACAGCTTCATTTTAAATTACACTATAGCCTATTATTTTATATAGTAAAAATATTTTAAATTGAAAATGTTGACTTTTCAGTTCCACTAAATACATGCACATTATAATAGCTAAACAAACTGGCCATTTTCTAGAATTATTGTCAATGGAGAATATACTTTTTGGCCTGTCTGCATTTCAACCCCTTGGACAATCCAGAAAAACTCTTATTGTCTATTGCACTGTAAACATCCGCTTAAAAAGAATAAATATGTATGTGTTTTATCAGCAACATTATTTTGAGCAGAATCCCAGGAACCCAAACATGCTACAATAAACATGCAAAGAATGTGATAAGTTTTATCCATGTAGTGTTCCCCACGCCCTCTCTCTCTCTCTCTCTCTGCCTTCTTTTACGGTTTGATGACAAGCTGTCATAACTCTATTGCTACATTCTGTACATCTTAGAAAACATATTTACTTGTACTTGAATTTCTGCAAAGATGAACATGGAAACATGTAAGTCAACTGAATGAATGAAACATCTCTATTTCCACTGTAATGGTTTCCACCCAACAGAAGATGCTGGAACGATAAGGGGAAGGAATGTTGAAAAAAATAAGCATGCTCTAAATTACCTAAACTTTATAACTCTAATTAGATGTGGTTAAATGCAATCAATTACACACTTTTATTTTGGCATGGGTGTAAATAATAATTATAGGATTATACATTTATACCAAGTCATTGAATTGAAATAGGAGTATATTTAACTTGACTGTAATCGGGAAAATGCTGCAAGAAGGTAATCTGTGCCCTTACCAGCATACTGTATCTGTACACTAATTATTGTTGGTTAATTTCTCATCATTCTCTGCTTCTCCTTTTTATAGTTTTTTTTAAATAGAATATCAGTACTGGACAGTTCTTTCAAGAGAAGTTGAATCCAAACGTTTATGTCCTAGCAATTTACATAGACATCAATTTACATAGAGGACTGCCCTCTATAAAATAGCTGCCTCCTGATTGCAGGACAGAACCAAAGGGAAAAGGGAAATATAGAAACTTCTTCTATCAACACTTTCCTTTGTACCTGATACCCTTGGTGAGAAGGAAGTGAGAAAGTTGGGTGGGGGCAATCATGTATTTTCTTTCTCTTTTTATTACTTTTTCAGTAGCAATGTGGATCTGGAAATTGGTGGTGTTTAATTTATGTCATGAACAAATGACTCATTGGCTTAGAAATAGGAAAAATAAATAAATAAATGCTAGGCTGCAAGAAGGTAGCCCAAGGGAAAATTTATTTTCCCGAGTGTGAAATCTCTCACAAGAGACTCAGAAACAGCAGTGCACTACTTTCCCAAAAGCAGTGCACAAGTTTTCAATCACAGGGAATAGTGTGTCTCTGGCAATGTATGTATCCTTTTTTCCCCTTAAAATCTGAAATATTTCAGGCTGTTTTACAAGCATCTGGACAATTTTGTAAGCTGTGCTAGTTGTAAATATTCCTACTCAGCTTCTAGAGGAAGTGAATATTTAGACTTTAAATCTGCAAAGGAAATATAATGTGTTCTTCAGCCATCAATTTTTTAACAGAATATGACCAACCTTATTTTGTAAAGAAAAATGAGCCTGCAGTGCATATTTTCAGCTCACATCTAAGGGCAGATTTTAAATATTCATCATGGTGCTTACCATTCCTAATAGCTCAAGAAGTTTCCATTTGGGAGTGGACAAAGGCAGAAAGTTTCAATGCACAGAAGCAAAAGCAAAAATTTGAAGAATCACTATTAGTAAAATCTGCTTCCATTTGATTTGTCCCAAAGACTGATCAGTTATTATTATTATTTCCATCTGAATGGTTTTACTAGTAACAAAAAAAGCAAAGCACAGAAAAACAAAGAAAAAAAAGTCACTAAAATGCATCATTTCTTGGAATAAAACCCTATTGTTATGAGAACAACAACTTCTTGTAACAAACTGGAATCTACTATAGTGTGTAGAATGAGTTCTTACATTTTTAAAATGGGATTTAGATTATGTAGGTCTGCCTAATGTATCAATTTAGTTTCCAAGCATCAGAATAATCATTCACATTTAGTCATATAACATTATTTAATGTTTTATGCTGCTTTCCATTCTATTTCATCTTGAAGCAGTTTGCAGTAGAATTACTGGAATCTCAAAATATAAATGCACCCCCCCCCCAAAAAAAAAGATGGAGTACTGAAGGAAAATTTTCAGAATCCAAGTAATTAAACATTTTTTAAAAAAAGGTTGGATGAAGAAAGAAGCCTTCAACGGGCATTTTATAATATGGGATGAAAAATTTAAGGAACAGAGTGCAGGCACCATTGACTTCTACCTGAATAATCAGAGAATGGCACTGTTGTTCAAATACAGAGCAGAACTTCCTATATAGTGAGCACAGGACTCATCAGAACTATTCAGATTCTTTATAATAAATAAAAAAAGAAGTAATAGCATCACCTGTGCACAACAGGGGTGCTCACATCCCACAGCCCTTGTAAACTAGCTTGTATATTAACAAAAGATGATTACAGGTAGTTCTTCATTAGCAGCTACAATTGGGACCAGCATCCCTGTTGTTACGGGAAGCAATCACCAAGTGAAAAAACATATCACTATGCTTAGAATTTTACCTTAGCTCTCTTTGTTTTACAGAGTCAGAAGGATATGATCTTAGACAGCCTATATGAGTGAACCTGTATGGCAGGGAAGGCTTCTGGACAAATGAGGAAGCCAAGTAAAAGGGCAAATCTTACAGCCCCTTTCTCCCCTCTCTGTCAGAATGCTCATTTCAGCATTGGAATAATTAGCAAGAAGGGAATTAATTTTTATTTACATTGGAGAGGAAGGGATTTTAAGAGACTAAGCAGGCACACAATAGGGAATACCCATTAAAAAGAATATACTGGTGTTAGCTGTTTGTCTTAGCATGCTGGAGGCTTCAAGCTACCAGCTGCTTAGGGTGCAAACAAAAGCCTTTAATGTGAAATTGATTTGGATCTTGTCAATTTCAGGCAGCAGCTGCATCAATTGCTGAAAATCTCCAGTCAACTAATTAAGGTCACAGCTGAGCTTGTTAACTTGCCCTTTTTATCTAAAAGTACTCCACCAGTACATTTAGGGACAGCCTAGGAAGAATAGCAGCAGATCAGGAAGAGTTTGTTTAGATAATCACTGCACTCTGCAGGGGGAAAGACAAAAGAAAAAAATTGATCAGTCACAGGACAGTGCATACTAACTGAGTGTAATGGCAAACATGTCAGAGAGAAAGAGAGAGAGATGATTTGAAGGTCATAAATGTGGCCATTGGTCAAAAAGATACTTTTTCATCACTCTTGTAACTGTGAACAGTTGCTGTCTGAGATAGTCACTAAATAAGGACTACCTGTATTAAGCACAGGTAGTTAAATCCATTTAATTGATTTAAATTACATTTAACTGTGTTAAACTGAAATTTGATGTAATTTCAGGTCATGCTTTTTGGAGAATGCTTCCCTTAGCAGTTACCACAAAGGTCCAATGTGGCTTCTAGATCCAGAAAAGCTGGACACTGCAGTATGTAATTTCTTTAGCCCTGAACACTCTTTCATTCTTGAATTTTTGATGTAAAAAACAGTAATTTCCACATGTGATGTATTGCTAGGAAAATCTTGTGGTTTTAATATCATACTGAAGTTTTGAGCTAAAAACAAAATGTTTGCATATAATTGAAATTGTATGTGTCAAGTGCCTCCTCCTAGGCTTTTTAGGAGCAGTAGTGCAGGGATGAGCCTGAAAATGTTTTCACAGCTCTTCCTGCTCACAACAAGATGGTGATTTTCTTACAATAACTCATCTCCAAATCCAATGAGCTGAGAAAAGATGGAGAAATTAAATACTCTGAAGCTGAGACAGGTTTATTTCTTAAAACAAAGAAAGCTGAAATCAACCTCTGTAAAAATCTGATACTGCAAGAGAGAATTTATCCCAGACAAAAGTTAATATAAACCTCAAACAGTTTATGCAGAGCCGATTCAGGAATCAGGCCTGAATTCAAATTTTCCTTCTTTAAATGGGAACTCATTGTGTGGTCTAAATTGGGTAATACACATTGCAATATGTAATTGATGATATTAACTTGAAAGCAATTTATCTTCTTGATCACGACCTTATACTTTAGATAGAGGATATAGATGCCAATAGAAATATAAATAGCTACATATACATATGTGTATATTTGTGTGTATGTGTGAAATTAAGACATTATAAGATAGTGACTAATATTGGTGGTGTTTGGCTGTGGTATATCATACTTGTTAGGATGGAGGTCTACTGGCAGTCAGTTTGGATGTGGGATTTTTTTGGAACACTTTAAAGACTTACAGCTTTCCACTTGCTCTGTCCTCTCAAAATGTTGATTATATCAAAGAGTTATTTTGAAATGACCCAGCTTTTCTGAACTCTTTTTCATTACTTTAGCCATTATCTGTATGAATATCTGTAGCAGTTTTTGTATGAAATCTTCCTACAGTTGCTTTGTTCCTCATTCTCTCTGAAAAAAAAAAAATAAGAAAAGTTTCCTTGGCTCTCAAGGGCCAGGATTGTTTTCAGTTATTCAACTGTGGCATCTTTTTCATCTTTCTTTTGTTATCCCCCCTCTTGCTTAAAAAAAGATGCAACACCCCCCACCACCACCACCAAAAAAAATGAAGGGAAGCTGAAAGATTTCCTAAATCAGTATTTGCTCTATAAAATGTCATGTGAAACCACCACAAGATTCTCACCACGGAGTAAGATATCATCAGTATGCTGATGATGGTGGATAATACATCTAAGGCCCTGGCTTATCCCAGTGTCTGGAGACTATGAGGATCTGGATAGTATTGGCAAGACAGCAAGATGGAGTGTCTGGGGGTTTGTGAGACTTCTGGTTCGAGGACTATGCCACTGTTGGTGCTGGATGTAGCTGCACTGCCCCAGACAGACCCAGTGCAGAATGTGGGGGTCCTCCTTTACTCTTATAATTCTACTTTATTGTCTTCAGAAATATTTATGTTTTATGGTTTCATAGCTTTTAATCTTGTAAGTCACCCAGAGTTGTCTTGGAGTAAGATGGCCTGCAAGTAAACTTAATAAAATAAACCTGGAGGAAAAAACAGGTGGATGGAAGAAAGGGATAGGATGGACTATTCTGTGTGAGGACACCAAACAAGAAAATCACACATTGCACTGCAGGATTCCCTTCTTCAATGTTTTAATGCTTTCCTTTGAGTAACTTAGGTTTGCATCATAATTGCTACGTATCTGTAAAGCAGTCTTGGCTTTCATTTCAAATATCTGCAAGATGATTATATATTTCCATGTCATTGTGGGATTTATTTATTTTTACGACACTGCTTAGGGTACCGTGCCAATACTCTGACGGTGTTGCCTTTCTTGCGGCAACACTGTCATTTTGAACTCTTACTGAAAAGACCTGTCTTTCCTTGCAGTATTTCAAACATTTATAGCCTCTCTGTACGTCTTGGTATTAAGCAGGATCAGAAACCCTGGAAGAGAGTTGTCTGCCACTTTGAGTCAGTAGATTTCATCTTGCTTGCGAGAGCCCATGTAAAGCTACCACTGTAATAAGACTTTATGGGGCTTAATATTTATAGGCCGAGAAGAGACAGAACGCGTCCTGCTCTGTGTATAGTCTTGCGATTTATATGCTGGCAGCAGGGTATGATGGGAGATGCTTTTGGAGGCTAGCAAGTATGCTTAAGCTTTGTAAATATGTTGAGTTCAAGCTGAAGTGAGGGAACAGGGTGAAATGTTTTCAGGCCAAATCTAACATGGGGAGAGAAGGTTGTGGGGGAGAAAAACCCAACAAGTTCATGCTACTAGAGTGTGCTGGGAGAGCAGGCATCTCCAAGGGCACATCCTGACCTTCAGACATTCATTGAAGGACCCTGGGCTGCAGTTAGTGAAAATGAAAATGTTACACATGGTCGAAATCTCAGAATGATCTTACTTTTCTAATATAAAAAGCCTTCATGAGGAGCGCCGATGCTGGTGGTCTCCAAGCTTCGACAGTAACTTGCTGGCTTGAGTTCGCTATTTTTCACAAACATAAATAATCATAATCCATATAAAACTGTCATATCAGTTCAGCAGAGACGTCACTAAAGCCCTGGCCTAATTCATCAAAGATTTAATGTTCAGCCACAGAAACATTCATTATTTTGGGGGAGGGTGTGTGTGTGTGTGTCTCTGTGTGTGTGTCTCTGTGTGTGTGTACACGGAGGCAGTTTCCTGGATTGTCCTGTCATCACCGACTTTCTCTTGGAAACATACATCGCATCAAGAGCTCCAAAATGCTCAGAAAGACGAATATTTAAAAAGCCAAGAGTAAACAATTATTGCTTGTTCTTTGCTGCTTATTAATCACAGAAAGATAAAGAGGATTTTGCTTGTTGTATACACAGCTGTAGATGGATTTCCATTATTTTGAATACGCAACATACCCAAGTTATATTCATGGAAAATTAAATCAGGAAATTTGCAATAATATGCATAAGTTGCCTTGTAGAACTGGGTAGCATTATTAAAGGAGTACTGCAGTGGTGGTATTCAACTGGTTCGCACCAGTTCAGGAGAACTGGTAGTGATGATTTGGCATGGGTCGCCAAACCAGTAGTGACTTCTGGCTGGCCAGACCCCTGACCCGGTCACCCAATCACTGCTCACTTCCTTGCCCTTGCCCGATGCTCGGTCACCCTGCCCAATGCTTGCCCTGCCCAGTCACTCCTCACTCCACACTGGGTCCTCGTGGCTAGCCTTTTTTTAACCTGTCTTCCCACATGGTGTCTGTGCCCCAACTGATCAGCCCTGATCTTCCTGCTCACAGATAAGCCTGCAAGTCACACTAGTCCCCCCACCATCGCCAGAGCTTGCCTCCCCTCCACACCCTCCCGGAATACTGCCACTGCAGCCATTCACATTCTTCCTTTCATCCCCCAGGAACGCCACTGCCCACTTTCTTTCTTCTCCTGGGGGGCGAAAGGAAGAAAGGAGCGGGCACAGCAGTCCAGCCACCACCACTATTGCCGCCATTGCTGCCTGCTTTCTTCCTTGTCCCAGGGGCGAAAGGAAGAAAGCAAGTGGCCACAGTGGTTATATGCTCTGGCCACTGCCCCTGCTGTTTGATTTCTGCCATCTCCTGTGGGATGATGAAATGAAGAAAGCAAGCGGCCATGGCAGCTGTTTGCTTCAGCTGCCGCCCCCACCACCTGCTTTCTGCCTTCTCACGTTGTCTGCTGCTCTGGAGCTTGCTGGATCATTTGGTCATAGTCAGACCAGACAGTTATGTGTGGGAGAGAGAGAGTGTGGTGTGTGTGTGTGATTTACATGCATTCAATGTCTATAGTCCAGAGCATTTTGGTCTACAAAGGATTGCATTTGGGATTAAATCAATACTGATTTTCCAGGAGGGATTTGTGAGTAATATGTTAATATTTGCTGGCTTGTGCTTATATTTTCTGTTTAGACTCTTGTACACATCCTTGAAAAGACTATTAATGCCAGTAGTACTGTAGTTTCTCCCCCTTTAGATTGAGAGAGAGAGAAAGAGAGAAGAGAAGAGAAGAGAAGAGAAAGAGAGAGAGAGAGAGAGAGAGAAAGAGAAAGAGAAAGAGAAAGAGAAAGAGATATGTGGCTTCTTAGGAGTGCATTTTGGATAAGTATCAAGAGAAATGCCAAAAGGGCAATCAGTTTAGGATTAAATTCCAAATTAAATTGGGTCGTCAGGGTAAGGAGACATGAAAAACTTTCAACTGCAGGTTTCTAAAATTCTTATTAGGATATTAATCTCATTTTTAAATAAGATTTTTAGAAACCTGCAGTTGAAATACTGAAATGGTATAGGGTCCCCCCACCCAAGGCCCCTTGTAAGTGTTATTCTGTTATTCTGACACCTTTCCCAGGACCTCTACTCAGATTTTGGCATCCTCAGTTTTCCTGCCTGAGCAGGAGGTTGGACTAGAAGACCCCCAAGTCCCTTTCAACTCTGTTATTTCTCAGCTAAATAGCTAAGAGACTGAAGATGCCAAAATCTGAGTAGAGGTCTTGGAAAAGGTGTCAGAATAAGAGAATAAGACTTAGAAGGGACCTTGGGGGAAACCCTATACCATTTCAGCAGGGGTGGGATTCAAATTTCTTAACAACCAGTTCTGTGGGTGTGGCCTAATTTGTGGGTGTGGCTTGGTGGTCATGTGACTGTGTGGGCATGGCTTGTTAACTGGGCATGGCTTGGTGATCATGTGACTGGGTGGGCATGGCTTGTATGTAAATATTATAAATATTTATGTAAATATTGAATTTTTTATAAAAAAAGAGCAACTTTTACCTGAAAGCAGGCAGGCAGATTGAGTTGCTCACAGAATCACAGATTAATTTAGAGATCTATCTATCTGCAATTGGCTACCTGAGTCTGCACTGAAAAGTTTCAGTCCTAAGGAAGGTTCGGCTCTGCTTTTAGATTATCTAGAAAGCAAGAAATCCAAGGATTTCCTGCTTTCTATCTAATCTAAATCTCCTGGCAGAGCAGAACAGGTAATGGGCGGGGGGGCAAGGGAGGGGAGGAAAAATAGCAACTTACCAAACCAGGCAAGTTGGATGGCTCACATGCTAGGTAAGGAGTGAGTGGGCGGGGAGGGGGGCAGGGCCAGCCAGTGGAGCGATTTGCCGGTTCTCCAAACTGCAGACAATGGTGTGTGCAGCATTTGCAAGAAATCATCATCTGGGCCGCCTGGACAGCTGACAAGCGCTGCGCTCGGGTGAGCAGCATTTGAAAATCCTCTTGTTTCCTGCTTTTTCAACCTCAGCTGTGCCGCACAAAGCAGCTGAGGAGGGAAAAGCAGGGAATGAAGGGCAGCCTAGAGCCTGGACAGGCGGGTGGGCCAAACACCAAACCAGTTCGGTGTCAGCTGCTCTTCCCAGCTATAGGTTCTATAGAACCGGGCCAAACCGGTAGCATCCCACCCCTGGGTTTATGGGAAGAATAGATAGAATAATGAAGAACAAAGCATCAGATAATACTTCTTTGCCTCAACTGCCTACTATAAGCCTATTATTGCTACTTTAGCATATCCAATAAAAATTAATAAAGGGGCCAGGGATAAATTGAGATGACTATCAGATGTGAATCTTTAGCTACTATAACATTTGATTATTAGTAAGCTTGTTCTAACAAAAAACCAAGACTGTGTGTTCTGATAATTCCCAAAGATAAGTAAAAGAAGCAGAAGCCAAAACTACTTACTGTCCTGCTGCGGCAAATTATGATGCAAGTGAAGTCTTTGCCATGGGAATCTCCCATGTTTCAAGGGAACAGAAGAAGCAGTATTTCAATCAATCAATCAATCAATCAATCAATCAATCAGAATAGAGCTGGAAAGGACCTTGGAGATTTTCTAGTCCAACCATTTTAGGCAAGTGACTGCCCAGTCTCTTCTTAACAAACTCCAGAGATGAAGCACCCACAATGTCTGAAGGCAAGCCGTTCCACTGGTTAATTGTTCTTACTGCTAGGAAATTTTTCCTTAATTCCAGGGTTGCTTCTTTTCTTGATTAGTTTCTCGCTATACCCCTACCATAATTTCTCTACAAGAATTTTTCTTACATTTTCCCCTTCTCCAGTGCCATGTCTTGTAATTCATTACTTTTCTGCTTACAGCTCTTTGTTGGCTCTTGGGAAGCGCTGAACTTTCAAAGCAGAGGAACAGGAGTTTGTCTAAATCTCTTCAGGCTTGGTGATGAATTCTGGGATGAAGCAGGAGCGGTTAGCCCAGGAAAATGTGGTTGGTGGAAGTGCAGAAGTGTTTCACAAAGACAGTGGTTTCAGTGAAGTAAGTGATTCTTCTATCCAGGTGCCTACATTTGTTGAGAAGAATGGTGAGTTCTTTTTATAAAATTCTAGAGAAAAAGAGAGAGGTTAACCATAACTATGGTAGCCAATTTTTTACACACCATTATGGGGACATGTCCTGTCATTTTAGGAATGTTGTTATTAAAGTTCTTTGTTAATAAAAATAGCATGGCAAGGTTCTGGAAAGAGGATTGGAACGGAGAAGAAAAAGAAACCTTGAATATTTTTAAATTGCTTCAAATTGATGGTTATGCTTTACTTTTTTTCTACTTATATTCATGGATCGTTTCATGGATCACTCTGCAGTGCTTTGTAACTTTACCCCTATCCTTAGAGGTTTATTGTACCATTTCCATAAGCCTCAGGGAGTGCAGTCAATGCTACTCATTTTGGAGATTGTTGCCCCGAACACCCCACCGTCTTATTCTCTTTGGAAATGATCTGTCCTAATGAAATGGGAAAAGAGGAATCTGTTTCAGCTATATCTCCTGGATTCCTCATTCAGTGCTTTCAAAACCTGGTGTCATCTGACGTGCTTCACAGTGCTAGTTCTTCAATGGCATCATACTGACTATTTGGAATGCATCCAGTGATCTTATGGTGGGGGGCTCTAGAATATGGTTCAGTACATTGACTATTCGACCCCTTGAGCATTATGCTATGGGATGCTGTACTTTTTACATTCTACAACAAACCATTGACTGATGTTATCTGGAAACTACCGGTCAATCAGAAGACTCTGTACTCTGTCTCATTTTGAATGAAATCCTAGGGAATGACCGAAAACTTGAACTTGATGTTTGATAGCAAACGGGGAGTGGATACAGGAAAATAAGCTGAATTGTAATACAGATAAGGTTGAAATATTATTCAGATGGGGTGTTAGCCAACACAGAGTTAGATGTACATGAGGATTGGATTTCTCGTTAAAATTCAAGTTTGTAGCTTGTGGCTGCTCCTTGCATTAGTGATGTTTCTAGGTGATCAGGTGCTGGAGATGGTTTGAAGCATTTTTTACAAGCATAAGATTTCTGTTCCTGGAGAAGATAGCCTTTCTGGCCACAGTAAGATGTACATTAGTCATCTTTAGACTGGATTACTGTTTACATGGGGCAGCTCATACAGAGAATAAGCATAAATGTAGATAAATGTGTCAGCATCCTGCTGCCAAGCTGCAAAGATATACATCTGTTTCTGATATGTTTCCATTTTGAACTTATTTGCTTCTAGGCTCAGTATCATGATGCTGGCTTTTAATCTAAGTGGCCTAGGATCTCTCTAAGGGCCACTCACTCTAGTATGTTTTTCTTAATTTATTTTTTTCTGGTCAGAATTGAAGGAATCATTCCCAGACTGTCTGAAGAAAGACACGTTCAGCAAGGCTGTTTGTTTTGACTCCTGTCTTTTGGAAGTTGTATTGAGAAGAACCCAGTTGGTCCAATTATTCTCCTACTCTTGTTGTTTGGTAAAAGCTTGGTCTTTAGTAGCAGCTATCTGATTATTGCTTTTTTCTTTTTTTGTTTTGTTGTGTTATTTTTTTTTAAATTTATTTCATTTTTCTAGTTTCTTATTGTGGCATTCTTTTTGTTATTCTTGTTTATTTTAATTTGTTGTCTTTAAATATGCTTAATTTATATGGATTATTAGCAAGTGTGATACAGCATATTGATTGAGAGCTAGTTTCATGTAATGGTCAAGGTGATATACTACTGTAGAAGTCAGGAATGCTATGAATCATAGTCATAGTCTTTCTTATGAAATGAAAGCCAGTTGAATGATTTCGGGGTAATTTCTCTCAACCAAAACTACCTCACAGTGTTGTTATAAGGAAAAATAAGAGCTGGGAGTATTAGGTAAGTATTGACCAAATAAAAGTAAGTTAAAAATCTAATAAATAAATAATCTTTTAACAATAAATATAAAACAATGTAACACATAAAGCACCAACTGTTCCTTAACTGTGTGTAAATATATACAATATAATTCAGAGTATTATAGGATCTTACTAAAGCTAAGAGGGAATGTTTGTTTCATCAGAATAACAGAACAACAGAATTGGAAGGAATCTTGGAGGTCTTCTAGTCCAACCACCTGATTGAGCAGGAGATCCTAAATAATTTCATCAGGTGTCATCCAGATATACCTTCTGAGGTTTGCTGGGTTAAAGTTCAATTAACCTTGGCCAGAGTTGTTCATCTCAATTACTATCTAGTGTGTTGGGTTTTTATATTCTGTAAACATTTCAATGATATTTTGTATGTGTATATAAATACTGTATATATATATATATAAACACATTTATAAATATATAAATGTATACTAAAATGGAATGTGTAATGGCTACAATAAGCAAGGATATAGAAAATCCAACTTTGAATTCATTTCAGTTGGGAATTTTAGACATATGTACTCAGCTATAAAACCAATTGAATACAATAGGATAACCATAACCATAACCATAACTATAACCATAACCATAACCATAACTATACATATGCAGGTTTTGGCATGTTCGGGTCTTTTCCTGTGTAAGATTGAGAGTATCTTGGTGACTCTCAATCTTACATGGGAAAAGACCCGAACATGCCAAAACCTGCATACCTACACCTGTGAAAATCTACAAAAACAAATGTATGTATGTATGTATGTATGTATGTATGTATGTATGTATGTATGGTATTCAGCTTTGTTCGGGTATTTTCCCATGTCATTATAGTTGTGCTTTTAAAGTTGTAGCGATGTTTCGGCAGAATCTCATCTGCCATCATCAGGCTTGTGTAGTGTGTTCATCTGTGAGTCAGGCTTTCACAGCTGTTTCTGTTTTAAATTTGGTGCTAGCCTACTACTGCACCAAATTTAAAACAGAAACAGCTGTGAAAGCCTGGCTCACAGATGAACACAATACACAAGCCTGATGATGGCAGATGAGATTCTGCCGAAATGTCACCACAACTTTAAAAGCACAACTATAATGAAATGGGAAAATACCCGAACAAAGCTGAATACCATACATATAAATACCTGCGTAAACTTCAGAAAACACACACACACACACAAATATAGTCTTATATTATGGACATAGGCATGGTTGCTTCCTATAGTTCCATTCCAAGCCAGTACCATAATGCCAGAATGGAATAGCCACTAGGATGCGGTTTATACATCACCAACATCACTTCCAATCTAGAGTTTTTCAGATTAATCTGTGTAGCACAGTTTTAGTGAGACAAAAGAGTCTTCTGAACTACTTGAAGAAATGGCAGGTATTTATGTGAGACCAATCTCTCCAACTACTGATGCTCTGAGCCACTGAATGAAAGATGAGGAATTATAAATGTTCATCTGGTTTGAGTTTAGTGAAATGTGCAGAAAAGGTTACATGTTTTCAAGGACCTTATGCCTAAGAAGTAGATCGTAGCACAATTTATTATACAAATGAAGCTTTTTATTGCTCAGCTTTGTTGAGTTGCCAGTTGGGACAAAGAACATAATGTACCTTTTGGTCCCTATCAAAGGAATTAAGAAAGCATTTAGTTTTGCTTCAGCTATGAAGTATTGAGGAAACTTGTAATTAAATCCAGAGAACACGTATTGACTTGCTGATACCTTTGTATTTTAAGACAATCAATTTAAAAATGGAGACATAGTTGTCCAACCTACCAGTAATCTATAATTATCATAGAATTCTAGGGGCATGATCTTATTAGAATCCCACAAGGCTGATTTTCTAGGTCAACACCTTCTATTGCATGTGTGTCCCCCAATGTAAATATTCCTTGTGTTTAGTATGCTTCCTATTAATGTGTAGTCAGACTGTGTTTTTTGGAATCTTGTTCCAAGATAATTTTAGCCTTATGTTCCCTATAGTCAAACATTCAATGTATATACAGGAAGATGCTTTGTATTTGGAGAACTGATCAAATAAATATTCCAAACAGTATATTGAATTCAGGTGACAGCTAATCTCTGATGAGATATTGCCCCATAATCTTGAACTTTGCAGTTGGATCTTTAATGCCACTTAAATCAGAATGTAAGAACTGAAGGAATTCCAGGAATGTAGTGATATAAACTGTATTTTTAGAGCTGTGAATGACTTGTGAGAGCGAATCAGCATGGTGACTAAAGATAGCACAAGTCAGTTTTTCCATGATTTATCACAAGAACTTTCACCCTAAGTAAAAGTCATTTAATGTTGCGATAGTAGACACATACAGGCTGGCCAGATTTCAAATCAAGTACTTCATGGCATGTTTTTTTGCATAACACAACATTTTCACAACATTTGAGAATTCCAACTTTCATTTAACCTGCATGGAACCACAACAAAGCATAACATAAGAAACATGTTTGTGTGGCCATATGAAGAGCTATATAAAATATATTCCCTTTAAGAATCCAATCAAATTACTTAAATGTGATCTTGCATTCTACCAGCCCAATTTGACCTCCAAAGCTTAATTTTAATGATATTGTTCAGAACACAAGTAGCATTTTTCCTGTGAAACATCTTCTTAGAGTAGTTGTGAAAAAGAGATACTTGAACTTACTTTGTTAAATCTTGACTTTTCATTTGCGGGCAACAGAGGTTTTGCCTCCAAACTTATTTTACCTGAAATGTGATTTTAAACAGTGGCTGAATTTCAAAACAGGATCAGAATACTGAATATTTCTTCTTTATAGAAAGTTCATATTGTTATGAAAAAGTAAAAAGTTGTGATTTGGTGTTAATGCCTTATTTTATAGTAACAGAGAGAGTTAGACTTCTTTTTCTTTCTTTCTTTTTTTATCTTTCCTCACTTCTCCTTTCTTTTCCACACCCCCTCACTGCTTTTCTATTTACTTTGTATTTTATAATGCTTTATAATTCAATTAAAATGTTGTCTTAAAAAGATTGAAAGATACTGACTATTTCTAATTAATAGCCTCTGGTAGTGTGATTTACCATTTGAGGGAAATTAGTCTTCAGAAGGAATCTTTCTACCTTTTTTTTCCAAGTACAATTCAGTACTAGTTTACATTTTTAAAACTGAATTTCAAGATTCCACCAGATACAACTTTGCCACATCAGTAATTCCAATACATGCAGTTTATGAATGCATATGTGGATCAAAAATTTGCACAGAATAAAGGATAACAGAGTTGGAAGAGGCCTCAGAGATGTTCTAGTGCAACCCACTGTTCAATCAGGAGACTCTACACCTTTCCAGAAAAATGACTGTCCAGTCTCTTCTTAAACACCTCTAGTTTTTAACCCCAATATCTCCAAAGGTTTCGGTAAAATTATGTTTCACTCTGATGGAAAGTCTTCATAAAACTTCATTTAGTACTTTAACTTGAATGTATGTTTAAAATTGAAAAAGCAGACAACAGATTTATTAACCAAGGTGTTGCAGTCAGCACGCTTACATGCAATTTTGTTTAGTTTGTACTATCCAGTTTGTACAGCAGTTTGTACAGCAGTTTCTACAGCAGGGTATTTATATAGCAGGTGGTTTTAGCAGCCCTATTCGAAAATAATGCGAAATGTTGGGTTAACTGTAAATAAATTAGTCTTGAGTTTAGCAATATTGCATTTTCTAAACACGATTGTCAATATTTGTTTTCATTTTAATTATTCGTAGCCTAATGCTATTGCCAAAATGGGACAAAATGAGGTTTATTGAAACAAAGTCAACTTCAAGCTACAGTTGAGGAAACCAGCTTTTTCTAAAAAGTGATGCGTTGACTACGGTTTAGAGATTGGCTATGATGCTCATCTGTGGTTGATTGAAGATATAAGTGAAATCCTAGATAAGGAGAACATACAAAGGAGGAACGTATAAGCCCAAAACCTAACTGGCTAACATTAAACTATAATTTTCATTATATCTGAACTCAATTTTGTTATTTGTATGGACCAATGCATAAACACGTCAAGTATTTCTTTCTGACTTTTACAATTGCTCAATCTAGTTATCTGGTTAAATCTTCCTAAATATAAATAATCAGAGGAGGACAGCAAAAGAACGGATCTGTTTTTCCTTGTGTGATGTTCTTTAGTATCTGCCTCATAACTTGGAATAAATTGGTAATCTCTGTTCCATGGCTTTAAAAATGTTACCAGAAAATGATCCCTTTATAGTTCATCCATGCTAAGAACTGTGAAGGGCTATAACCATTATATAGCTGTGACAGCTATGAAATCCTAAGAGAGTAAGGATTGTCTCTAGTTACAACAATTTCCCTCTCTTAAAATACTTTATGGGAGTAAGACAAAGGAAGCTTCACTCCATGTACTGAACAGGCTTGATCATGCTGGAGTGTTAGCTAACCAGGCTTTCCAGCTGCCAAGGTAGCTTTTAGAAGGAGTTGTGGTTACTAATAAGGATGCTAATAAAGCAGGAACAATCATAACAGCACATAAGACAAATGCCTTCCTGCTGGATGCGCATATCCCGCATATCCCATAAACATGATTGTCATCACACAGCAGTGGCCAGAATTCCTGAAGGTGTTTCAAGTGAAGTGCAGCATTATTGCTGAGTTTATTGCGAATTCGAGAGAGTAATAACCATCTGTTTGCAATTGAAGACCTGTTTGCAAGAACACACAAGCAAGCTGTTAGATCTGTTGATCTTTATGGAAATAACTCCATTTTCTTTATAACTACTAAGCCAAATACGTAATTTGCAAAATTAGAGATATTGAAATCCTGTTCTATGAGCTAAAAGTTTTTTTTTAACTTCTGATTCTTACCATCTGCATGGCTTCAATGATGAAGTAAAGGCATTTTTACATGAGTAGACGCTCTTTAGCATTCCCAAATTCCCAAGCTGAACCCTGGCTCTTAAAGGAAGAATAAAACATAGCCCATGCTTCCATTGTGTAATCCATGTTTACTGCCTCAGGTAAGAAGGTTACTTGAGATCTTATTAGCTATGAATGGGAGAGATGCTTTTCTGGGTCAGATACCAAAATTATTTCACTATTCTAGGGTATTGTGCAGTGCAGAACATGTCCATTGCCCTTTCACCTCAAGAAGAAAAATAATGTTTTTCAGGTTTGGTCTTTCCTAAACAGTCTCAAGCACAATCAAAATATGGGAGATTCTGACTTTGACATCATGACTCGTCAAATTGGGCAATACAAGAGCCTTCGTGCCCAGGCATTAAAAGCACTTTTGCAGGCTAACTCTGCCCACAGCCAGGGGTTCAACTGTGATTGGATCAAGGCTGACTCAGCCTTCCATCCTTCCAAGGTTGGTAAAATGAAGACCCAGATTGGGGTTGGGGGGAATAGGCTGACTTCGTAAACTGCTCAGAGAGTGATGTAGAGCACTGTGAAGTGGTATTAGTCTAAATGTTGTTGCTATTGCTATGGGCCAATAGACAGGGATAAAATTGCTTCCTCTGGTCTTTTGCCACTCCTCACCTTTCATTCCTGAATTTACATTATAGATGTGTTGATTGTCATTGGTATAATTATGGGCTCCTAGGTCTGTTTTCTGGGCCCTTGACAGAAGTGATCAGTGATATTTGATAGAAATCTTACATTGGCCCATTTTTAACAACAAAGCATTATGTAATCTATCAATTTTTTCTCACCATCATTGATGTTTTCTATGAAGTATCATATAACTATAATTAAGAATACAAAATTATGTCAACTGCAAAAAGGTTTGGCTTGTACAGAGAGAAGCCAACATAGGAGAAATGCATAAAAACCATCTTTGTCGCTGTCTATTGAATTTAAGCATGCAACAATGTTGGCACTCTGTTTGCCTGCTGTTCCATTTTGTTCTGGCAGACCCTGACGTGAAACTTTGCTCCTGATCACACAGTTTTTCTTCTTTAGCATTGCTTCTATAAATGGGTTACATTCTTTGTGCAATCTTAACAATTGCAAATCTAGCAAACTGGGCCAAAATGAGAATGGTATCAAATGTCAAAATACAATTAGTCTGACAGGTCTCTGGCACAGCATTAAAAATAGATTACATAATTACACTAAAAGAATTAATAAAACAAGACTTGAATGTTGGATCATCATGATGGGGGAAGCCTAATGTTGCATTTTCATGCAATATTGATGAAAATCAATAAAGTTTTTTTTTTGGGGGGGGGAAGCTCATAAAGGTCTGTTCCTTAAGTTGTCTTGTACAAAAAAGCTACAAAATAATATCTAACTTGCATAACTCATGTCCAATTCAATAAAAGTTGTTTTGCATTCTTAAGGTTTTTGCTTCAGTTAAACAAGAGGAAGATTATAGAACAATTGGATTTTGAGGGGTTTACCATTTCAGTTAAGCAGAAAAAATTATCTTAAAGGATATGAAAAATGTTCTCCAATCTATTTTGCTATATTTTCATCAGTGCAGTTCAGATCAATTGATTTATGCAGCCAAATATTAGGTTAAGACATAGGTTTATGAAATTTTCTGCTGGAAGAGGAAATTGTTAGGTTTTTTTTTTTTTGCAGTACTATGAGTGTTTCCAAAGATTTCCTGTGTTGGCAAATTAGATACTCTGTTATTGCCAAGTTTCTCTTTTAAGTGCTGGTACCTGGTAGATGCAGACGAGACAGTCAAACAGAGCAACAATATTAAACTACTTTTTCCTAATTTGTATTCCAGTTACTGCAATTAGAATATATTGTGAAAAGTGATTCAACTTGTCTAATTTTTGGATTATTTGCATCATGCTTTTTGCTTCCAAATTACTGACTGATTTCAGAACATCAGCAAAGTTGAAGAAACAGAGGGTGACAAAGCTAGAGATTTCAAGCTGGTGGTATAAAAATAGCCAATATATTGAGCCAAAATATGCTGTATATGAAACTATATGAATAGAATATATTCACACACACACACACAACTGTTTTATATATGTATATATGTTTTCAACTTCTTAGTTTTTTTAAAAAAAATGTAATCACAAGATTGGAAATAAAATAGTGGAAAGTTGATTCTCAAAATGTCAAAAATTAAGCCATATATATTCTATCTGCATAGAAAATTAACAGAGGTATTAATTTTGGATATAATAGCTTACTAGGATGCAAAGACACTAGCATTTCTGTAGCATAGACCTAGTGTCAGAGTTCCAGCAAACCTCCATTCCAATCAGTAACTCCGAGACAAACATATCTCAAAAGTACCTTTATTAAAATAGCACCTGGCACATCTGTGGAATCCTGAATCTGAACATTTTCGGGCTTCCCACAATTTCCCAAACTACAAATCCATCCCCCCTTAGCTATCATCATATCACATAGCCCAATCACGATCCGTCCAAAAGTAAGATCCTTATTTTATCCTGTGCCATAGCCAATGACCTTGAACTAACAAAATAATTTTATTTTGTCTACTTAGAGCTACTCAATTGAAATCATACCCCTTCCACTTACTCAGACTACGTGGCAGTGTAATATGGCTTCCAAAGCTGACATCTAGCCAGATACAGGTAGCCCTCAATTTACAACAGTTCATTTAGTGACTGTTTCAAGTCACAGCAGCACTGAAAAAAAGTGACTTATTGTTTTTCATACTTACAACTGTTGCAGTATCCCCTGGGTCTCATGATCAAAATTTGGCAATTGACTCATATTTTTGATGCTTGCAGTGTCTCCATAGTCATGTGATCCACTTTTGCGAATTTCTGACAAGCAAAGTCAACAGAGAAGCCTTGTTCCCTTAATAACCATGTCATTAACTTAACAATTGTGGCAAGAAAAGTTGTAAAAGGGCCCCCCAAAAAATCACTTAAGAGCAACAGAAATGTTGGGCTTCATTGTGAATTGTAATTCAAAGACTGTATGTGTAGGTGAATTTTCTCTCTCATCAATATTCAACATTTATCCATTGTTCTTAGTGCTTTCAAATGACAAAACCTAGTGATTCCCAAGTACTTGACTTCATTTATTTAGGAATCATTTAATACTTGGCTTCTTTCCTTTATTTATTCAGTCCTTTATTAATCCATTGTTTTTAGTGCTTTCAAATCACAAAATCCTCCTTGTCCTTGTTCTACAGTCCTTGGCTTCCTCTAGCATCTTTTAAGAATTTTACTGACAAATTAGAAAGCACGAGCCAGATGCTAAAATATATGAAGTGTACAGTTTTGCGATGGACAGCTCCTCTTATAGCAAATTGAGCTGGTCAGAGGTCCTTCTGGTTTTTTGACAATGTTCTGCAAGCCTAGAAAAGTTTAAATGTCCAAGACCAGTGTACTTAAGAGCATAATTCTGCACACAATCCAGAGTGGATCATGTAGTGAAACACTACTGTATTCCTCAGTATTCCTACTGTATTCCTGATTTGCCTTGACCTTTGGAATAAATGGATAGGGTTTTTTTGAGTTTGTGGGAAAAGCAACATCTTTAGAGAGTAGAATAAGACTGTCAGTTACTAATCCAAATGTCAGGTCAAATTGACCTCCTTGGCTCTCTTAGTATGGTTTTAAGGTTAGGGTTTTAGAAGATATATTTTGATAAGTTTTTTTTTTAATCTAAGGCAAGGATCAGCTAAAGTAATTTCATACCTTAATCAGCAGATATAATTATTGTCGGCCACTTTTCTGTTTTATTTTATTGGACCATTACCCTTTGTTATTGTTAACTGACTTGAGCAAATTAACTAAAACACAAAAAGGTTATAGATGTAAAAAGAGAGAAACAGAAGTGAAGAATTGCCTCAGAAAGTTAGAAATAAATGCTGGAGGATTCTGCATGGAACAGGCAGGGAAATAGTGGGGTAATGTGACAGATGAGTTGTTACTGGAATTTGCCTAAATGCCTTGATTTTATACATTCATCTTTCAAGCAAAACTGAAAATCACTCTGGGATGACAAAATATGGCTCAATAACCTCAGTAAACATGTGTGAAAACTTTTTATATCTTATAAGGTAGAGTTCTATCAACAGTTGAGTTCTCAAAGATGTACATTTGTTAAAAAATTACATAATAGGTCTCTGGCGATGGTGAATTTGCACACATAGACCTGAATTAGCATTTGTTACTTGAAACAGAAGTTTCTATATAGATTCTCAACCATCTAGGTCATGGTTGTCCCAAAGATACTTTTCAAAAGGCAATTGGACTCTTTTGGGTTTTTTTCCTTGAAAATGTTTTACTTCTCATCCAAGAAGCTTCTTCAGTTCAGTTCTTTGGTTCTGAAGAAGCTTCTTGGATGAGAAGTGAAACTTTTTCACTGAAGAAGCTTCTTGGAAGAAAAGTAAAATGTTTTCAAGGAAAAAACCAAGAAAATTCAGTCGCACCTTTGGGATGGTTGAAACAGAAGTTTCTTTCTTTCTTTCTTTCTTTCTTTCTTTCTTTCTTTCTTTCTTTCTTTCTTTCTTTCTTTCTTTCTTTCTTTCTTTCTTTCTTTCTTTCTTTCTTTCTTTCTCTCTCCCTTCCTTCCTCCCTTCCTTCCTCCTTCCTTCCTTCCTTTTTTCCCTATAATTGTTGAGAAAAGTAATGATGAGGATGTGTGAGTTTTTAATGTTCAACCTTCTAGCTCCAATCCACTGGAATATGAGATGGGTACAAAGCTATCTGATTTTAGCAGAACAAAACAAATATTCTGGCCTGTAATCTTCTGACCATATATAGACTTAACTAGCCGTTTGGAAGATATGGCTGATATCTGTGATCAGTACAAGGCAATTAGTTATGAAATAACTGTGCCGCCAAAGGGTGGTTTATAAGGTCATTCTTTAACCATGTTTCTCTGTGTGTACTTCAGCTCATCAGGGCCCTCACACTGACCTGACACTGAATGCTGGCTCATAATAGCTTGGAAACAAATGGATTCAGAGAAGAGAGGCCAAATAAAACGTCACTCAGATCTGAGATGATTGAAAAAAAACAAAAACAAAACAATGAGGACTGTCAGCAGATGAGATGCTCAAAATGAAACAGCTGCAGCCAAAAGTCTCCTTTCCATTTTAAAATGATTGAATATGTTCTTAATAGGGTACTAGAACTATTTTTTTTTTAAATAAAATCCATAGGAAGGTGAATTGAATGAATTGAACTTGCTAAAAAGGAAACACAAGGTAATCTGTAAGAGGTAAGCCCTTTCTGATCATTGAGAATTATCAAAGAAGTGTAAAGTAATAGAGAGCAATTACTGGAATAGGAGGATGTAAATTGGCTGCAAGCTAGATTGGGAAGTTGAAAAAAAAATCCTTGGAAGAAGGCAGTGGCAATCCACTAACATTTTGTTGCCAAAAAAAGTGCCTGATCATGTCCATGTAGTCATTAAGAGATGAGCTGAAATCCAAGGAAACTTAACCTTAAAGTGAAACCAGGAGGGCTCAGGTACTACAGTAAACTCTGGATCTGAAGAAAGGTCTTTTCAGGGTGAATGTGCCATTCAGGAATCTCTCTTATTTTTTATTTTTTGTGTGTGCCATAATTGATTATTAGAAAGCACAGATCAAAAATTATCTGGGAAACCGTTACTTGTATTTTTTTTTTTTCAAAATTAAACAGTTATTCTTTGAAATTCCTTTAGTAGGGTAATTGTAGCCTCATGGACCTTGGCTACACCAGTCAGTGAATAATTCAAAATTGTTTGTGTAGAATTGGAGTACAATCCGGGAAAGTAGCCAATAGCAAATATCCAGCATTAGGGACGTGTTTCACTCTATAAGCCTATACTCTGACAGATTGTCCTATAGGCTAGAATGCTAGAAAAGGGGCGAGGTGGACAGTTTGCAAGTGTTTGCCAGAAAATGACCCACGAGGGCAAATCATTTTCAAGTGGTTTAGTTTGCAGATAGAATATTCAGTTTGCAGAACGGCAGGGAAAATCTCATTCAACCTGTCCCACAGCTGACATTTTGAGATTATAGCTTCTGGTATTGCAAACCAGCATGCTTTGGGAAGGTGGCAAATTGGCAACAATTGCTTAAAATCCCTAAATGTTCTGTTTACACTTCTGCACAACAGAAAGTGTAGATTGTGAATCTAATCGGTTTGCATGTGAACAATAAAAACGAAGCTTGGGGAGAATTTAAGGCAGAAATATATTTATATTTTATTTAATGTTGAAGAGTAGAATTATGTTTCAAAGGCAGTTTTTCTTCTTCAGGATGAAAAGATGGGTGAAATTCTTTTAAAAAATTACTTACTCCTTACTTTTCCATGTGTTCTGACTTTAATTAAATAATGTAATGGGCACGAAATGGTATTTTTAACAAGTGAAAGGAATCAGAAAAGCAGCAGTTCATTCTATTCCAAGCCCTTTCTTCTGCATAATTTTTCTTATCACTTACTGTAACTTCTTCTTTATAGACTTCAGTCTCCCCATCTGAAATAAATGTACATTTTTAATCCAACAGCCGTAAAAATAAAATACAAAGCTTTCTGTGCAGAAAGAGCTTAAGGCAATAAATAAGTAAATAAATAAATCTGATCTCACAGATTTATTTGTGAGTGTATTTACAGGATCTCTCAAAACAGACTTCATGGGATAGACTGGGGAAGAAGAGCGACACTGAACAGAATCCACTAATACGATTTGTGGTCCATGTAAGAGAAAGCTACTTAAAAAGAAAAAAAATGTTAGTGAATATTTTCAAGGAATTTGTGCTAACTTTGTACATGCAGGAATATAATGAATGAAAACAGATCCAGGGTTGCTGTTGTTGTTTTTTCAAAAAGAATCTGATGATCTGGAATACTTTCCTCGGCTTTTCTTGCACTCCAACATTCAGCTTCTTGTTCTGCCTATGAGCAAACTGGCTGGAAATGAAACCAGCTTAAGAAATTTGTCTTCTGTTCCAGCTCTTCTTTCCATTCTGGCTATTAGGCTGGCCTAACACTCTGTCCAGATTGCATGGACCTCAATAGATGCTCCTTTGCTCCCTTGCTCCTTTACCTTTCATCTGTGCCAAGAGAACTCCCTTCTCTGGATGTGTCTTTTGAAGAGTGCCGAAATATAGCAACAAACACAGTTTTACGGTTATTTCTATCACTTGGATTAGAAGCGAGTTTGACAGAGGTCTTGTCAGTTTCACCCAGTTAAATATATATATTTCTTTAATAAAGGAAAACCCAGCATTTCCTTCCTCTACTGTATTGGTTAAAACAGTCACAAAGCAACAGCTAGTACCTCACCATTCTGGATATTTGTAGCCCATAGCTTTTTTTGGAAATGTGATGACATTTTCAATTTGGGGGGGAAGAGTATAAAAGAGAGGAGAAAGGAAACTTTTATCTGTCTTCAGATAAATACAGCTATTTTGTGTTTGGCATATACAATGTGGCAGCCATTTCAGGAGACTATTCATTGGCCTCAAAAGATACTTTCTTTTTTTAGCTTTTACATGGGATTTGTTTTACATTATATTTTATATGAACTGCTGCGAGTCTTTTTTATTGTGGCAGCATACAAATATGTTTCATAAATAAACACACGCAACATGCAACTGATATTACTGTCTCCAATCCATCAGCACTTGTGAAACTTGTGGAAGAAGAAGATCGCTATAGATTGCTACACTCCCAGGCATCCATACTACACAGGCATTCAAATTGTTACTTATTCTAAAAGGGAAGGTACAAAATGTAACATATACTATTACTTGAGCACATGGCACTTGAATTTATTTAGAAAGAGAACGCGTAAGTTGCCAAGCAGTGAAAAACTGCGAGTAAAATATAGGATGGCAAACATGTACAAACAGCAATAATTTGACAGTGACCTACTTTGCCTAAGCAGATATAGATGGCGGATAAGAAATTACATAAATTCTGTCAGCATGTAATGCTGACCATAGAATTGTTCTATCTGTGGCTTCTACCAGCACTATAGCCTTCTAGTCAGTAAAGAATAACACCATAACAGAATGGCCTATGTATGTCATTATTAGGGTTGAACATATTGTATGTTTATAGCCTTTTTCATTCTAGATCACAGTAGCCTAGAATCATGTCTGCATACATCTGGACTCAATTTGTCCAAATGTTCTTAAGTATTTTTCAGAAATTTTAAAACACTGAAGTTAGCAATAAAATTATAAGATCTGGAAAGCAAATATTTAGATGAAATTTACAATACTGTTCTTTTCCTTTAAAGCAAGTTTAAAACAACATGTTTTCTCTGAAAGTGAAAGAAAAAGAAAGGAACCTTTTGCTATCAACATTGCCCTCTTTCTTTCTTTTTCTTTCTTTCTTTCTTTTTTATTTTGGTTTCTTTTTGTATCTGACATTAACATGGCGGACATTTATAGATATTAGTGAGCCATTTTGTATTTTATTGATGTTAACTTGCTTTCTGGATGATAGAATATCTGTCTGGGGATTAGAGTAGGCTTTAACAAACAGCCTTTGATACTCCAAAATTGTCTCCAAGATATTTAAACTGCCAAATATATCTTCAGAGACATCTGAGGCAATAGAATTGTTGTTTCCATCAGTATTAACTTATATATCAGATAATAGATAATATTTTTTCTATTTACTATTTTATTTTCTATTTTCTATTCAGATTCATATCATAAATATATGAACACTTGTGAACAAAAAAATATTCAGTACCCACTTAAGCATTATATTGTCTTTGTTCATGCACATGCATGCATATACATGTGTGCATGCATGTGTGTGTGTGTGTGTATACATACACACACATACATATAGTTATTAAATAAAGTATTGTATAGCTGCTATGAGATACTATTATCCATGACTTGATTTATTGTGCCATAAAAGCTAAAAAGCTAAAAAACCCTAGAGCTAATTTGTTTGGCTTTGCATTTAGGGGCAAAGCAAAAAGTAGGTTGATAATCCTTCATCTATTACAGAAAAAAAGTATTTATCTATGTTTAATATATGTTTAGTCATTATAATTCAGATATTTAGTCTAAGGATGCATGGAATTTAACTATAGTGGAAAGTCACACCTATGATTTACATTTCCATTGATTTTTAGCAGTCACAATAGTCTGAATAACATGATCATGTCCATATGTTCACTATATAGTTAGTGTACACTGTAGAATGCATATTGCTTTGTAAGAAATGGAATAGGCTCTTTTACTTGATATTCAGATAGACTGACTGTCCTCATATGAATCAATGGGCTCAGGAATTTGTCATCCTGGGCATATAAATAATATGATGTATTTGTTGGAAATCTCCTAAACAATTGGCTATGCCAGTGTACAAATGAAAATACTAATTGGTTGAAAAGCTTCTATTGGTTGTTTGACAATGTAGTTGAAATGCTCAATGGGAGGCCTTGAATTAGGCTCAATGTCCTCTGTCTTCTTTCTTTGTAGGAGTATTGTTTTGATTTTCTTCCTTGGCTCACATGTTATCCTTACAACAACTCTGTATAAGAGATTATTCAGAGAGTTATAGCAATGACTGGCCTAAAATAACAGAAGAAACGTAATCACTAAATGGAAATTTGAAGTTTGTTGTCCTCCGTTTTATTTCAACCCATCAATATAGTAAGAATCTGTATCTTCTTACTGAGATAGAAATTTTGGCTCTCGTGAAAATTAAGCCATTTAGTGTTTTTAACATTCTTGACTGTGTGTCCTAGCAGATATTATTCATAAATAAACTAGCCTTCTGTAACTCAAACAGGATTCATTAGTCAACCAATTTTGCTCAAAAATAGAGTTCTCAAGGAAAGGGAACTTGGACATGGGATAAATTCTTCTAGTGGAATACTGTTTCAGACTCATCTGAATTATTTATATATAATAATTTCTCAGAAACTTAATTTCTCAGATGGCATTATGTTATCTGTTTAGACACATGCACTTTAAGGAAATATGTCCCACAAACATGATCAGTGTCAGTGTGTGTCTATTACAGATTATTATGCAGTCTTTTAAAAGAAACAAATTAGTGCAATTCATATAGGATTTCTTTAGAATATGATGTTCCTTCTTTTTAGAAGGGTTCAGGATAATGCACAAAGCAATAATAGTTAGGATTACAGGTGAACAGATATGTTTCTGGTCATTTCTAAAATATGATGGAGTTGTGGATATCTAGAGTTTGCTCTTCCAGGACTGAATTTTTATCACTACCAAGATAGCATTATTTTGGGTCACTTCATAAGTTGACTCAGCGTGGGACCAAAATATGGGATCCCTGACCAATTTCAGTATATGTAACAGATAACAGGTAACAGATAACAGATAATCAGAGTTGGAAGGGACCTTGTAGGTCATCTAGTCCAACTCCCTGCTCAAGCAGGAGACCTTACACCATTTCTGACAAATGGCAGTCCAATCTCTTCTTGAAAGTCTCAAGTGACTTTCAACTTCGGAGGGCAAGCTGTTCCATTGATTGATTGATTGTTCTCACTGTCAGAAAGTTTCTCCTTATTTCCAGGTTAAATCTCTCCTTGTTCAGTTTCCATTCATTATTCCTTGTCTGGCCTACAGGTGCTTTAGAAAATAGCTTGACCTCTTCCTCCCTGTGGCAGCCCCTCAAATATTGGAAGACTTCTATCATGTCTCTCCTGGTCCTTTTCTTCACCAGACTAGCCAAGCCCAGTTCCTGCAACCATATCAATGGGTCTTTTTGTGACTTGTTGTTTTAAGTTTTTGGTCTCTAATTGATTTAGTGGTTTAAATGCTAGTATCAAAATCTTGAAGTAAGATTTTATTCACAGGAGGTCACTGAATCAGTTTCTTATTTTCTTATTTAACTATTCTATGTAACAATTTGACTTCCTGCACCAGCTACAACTGGTGAACTAGCTTTAAAGATCATCCTATCACAAGGTAGTGAAGTTATTAAAACACGGATATTGGATAATTGTAGCCAGGCTTTCCTAGCCCAGGAAAAATGATAACCATCCAAAGGGGAAGAAAAGGCTTTCTTCCCTACTGAAGTCATGTGTGTCTTGGATGATATCTTTGAATTAAGGAAGACCTCAATCTACATATTTATTATTTTAGTGTATTAAAAAGATGTAAAATCTCATCTAGACAGATTGCCTCCCTTTTTTTTTGAAACTGAGAATCACCATATCTGTCCTGAATTTTCTGAAGACTGAGAGTTGATGGATAAATAAATCTTTACCTTTGCCAAAATATTGACATGGACATTATATATAAAATTATATGCTTCTTATCTTTTCCTTGTTGCATTTATACCCAAGTTTGTGCAGGAAGATTTGTTATTTTGGTGGTTGTCTTCCTTTCTCCAAGGATAAGATAAATTTCTATCCTGGAAATGTCCACAGGCCTTGAATCTGATGTTAGATCTTTAATCTAGAAAATATTGTATGTTGGGACAAAAGACTCCATAGTTCTCTCCTATATATGTATTAATTTTAAAGCTGAAATAGTGCAACTCCCTCCCACTGAGACATTGAAACAAGGGGAAGGGCAGAATGTATAAGACATATATGTTTTATGTATGTTGTGGCTTCAGCTGTCAGGTGCAAAGAATCATGTCAAGTTCCAGTTAAGATAATTTATTGCTCATACACATACACAAGAATCTAGTCAACTAATGGCCAGCACCAAAACTGATTCTAGACAAGAGTTAACAGAGTTCATTAGAGCTTGGACTTAGATTGCTTGTAGAAAGCCTAGACTGATTCCTCTCTTGACTCTGACCCAGGCTCTGCTTATACCTCTACTTCAGCATTCTTTTCATTCTACCAATATACACAAGGTAAAATGGTTGAATCCTTCAAAATCAGACATCCACAACACAGAAAGCATTTAATGGTTTTACAGTATTTGGTGGAGTCAGGAACACTAATAAAAATTGTTTGGAAATTAAATATTCACAATTCTTAGCCAAAAATATTGATAATATGCCTATCAAATATAAACCAGAAATCCAGAAAGTTTTGAACCCACATACTCTTAAGACACTTTTGGCATTTTGCAGGATAGAAATTATTAAAAATGTCTAATCTACATAATCTACCTAAAAGACTGTAGAGATGAGTGGGAGAAGAGAGTAGTCACTTAAACATCATAGTGAAAATAACTGTTCAGACTTCTACCTGTCAAACTCTCTCTGTGCTGTTTAATAACCATATTAGTTCTCTTTGACAGTGATTCAATAAATATCTGTAGCATTTATTTATCTGTTAGAATTTTATGAAGAATTGTATGACTTCTTTTTCCTTCGAAATTACATTTAGTAAAAAATGAGAATGCCAGCTGTTTGCTGGCAATTCTTCATTCTTAGAACTGAGAACAGCCAGTTTTATAAAATGGTTCATCAAATTTTAGTACTATAAAGCTTTACATATTTGATATGATAAACTGAAATGGAGGGTTATTAGTGGAATTACTAGAATGATTCCAGGAGTTACAATTATTAGAACGATTTCAGGAGATACACAAAAGCAGAAGCCAATTTTCTACTGTATATATCTCTATTCAGCCTTCAGTAATACTTTTGAGCTGAGAAGGAAAGAGGATAACTACAAAGAATTTCTACAACAGATCTCATCACAACTCTTCCATCTTCCATTTTCTGTTTTTACAATAGATAGGTGAGGAAGTAAACAGTCACTTGTTTTCTCTTGGGGAGTTGGAAGGGGGAAAAGGGGATCACGTTTCCAATGAGAAATCAATTTCTAATTAAACATACCTATCAATTCAACATGTTCAGAATCTGACTTCCTTGCCAGGAACTCATTCATTTTTGACCCAAGGAGTGAGAGAATAAATAAATAAAGAAGGATATCTTTGAGATCTTCTACTTATTTCTTTCCTCTGAGATGTGTACTACGGCCCCGCATAGTAAAGGTTCTAGCCCTTTCTATTTGCCATAAACCCATTCTACATAAAGGAAAAATAACCCACCATCTTGCAAATGTCAGATGGAGCAACAATAGAGAAAAAGGTCATAATAACACTAGCAATGTCATGAATAGCAGCCATAAGTAGCGGCCAGAGACTTAATCCACTCTAGGACGAAAGCGATGAAGAGATAGAAATGCTGCTGGCTATGAATCCTTTTGTAGTATGTTCCAAGCAGCTGTCAACTGCTCAACTTTTGAACAACTGGGACGTCCCAAAGGAAAATAAAAACTTCAGAGTGGTCAGTTGCAAGAAAACAGTGGCTCTTTGAGGATAGGCTGCTGAGAGAAACTAATGAACTATTGCAGAAGATAGTCAGGTTCTTTCTCCAGAGTTAATTTCCTATAAAAAGAATAGATATAAACAGTGATTCCTCTGAGGTTGATGAACTGAGCTTAGCGGTGTCCAGCTTCTTAGTTTAAACAAATGAAGAGCTGCTAGTACAAAGATAATTAGATGGTATTACACATCGTTTAAGTTTACAAAACTTACAAAAGGATAAATTCTTATAATGAGTTGGGCACATTACTGATGTTGATAGCATTCTTCTTGATTTTCCTGAGATGGGTTATAATGAGATCAAGATGGAACTTCTATAGCTATCTGTGATTTTCTAAAAGCCTCCATGGTCAGAGAATTCCACCAAATAGGGTGGAGCACAGTATGGAGAGTTGTAGGAATAGGATGGAGAGGAAGGGGCACAGTAACTTTATTCTTAAGGCATAAGCTTAGTTTTGGGCAATTCTCATGAGGTTTTCCAGGGTAAAGAAAAAGGAAGATGATCTGGATGGAGACATGCAAGTTCTGTTGTCTAGGGGAAAGGGACTGAAGCTTTTTTAGAATCATAATGTCCAGATAAAGTTCAGAAATAACTCAGACACCTCCCTAATTGACTGAACTATAAGAAGAAGGAAGGGACACACTACAATCAGATTAAATAAGACTGTGTTTTTATATCCAGCCTCAATAAAATTAGTTTTAGCTAACCTGTGAAGTTGATTTCATGTTCTGGTCTGCCTAGGGAGGCTGATGCCCATAATTATCTTCTTCTGGATTCAAGCAGATTAGAAGACACCTCACTTTATGTTACAGTTTATTTTATTTTGGGCCACTGGGAGGCTTCTTCAACATACACTGTGCATTTTGGTGCCCAGGAATATAGCATTGCTAACCTCCATTTTTCTCGGGCTGAGATCCTCCAAACAGGAAACATCCCAGTTCATAGAATCCTCAATCAATGAGGCCATTATCCATATCTTTGAGAAATACTTGAAACTGCAGATCTAATGGATCTGGGAAGACTGTTATTATGAATTCATTTAATCAATAACAGAAATGTATTATATTTTGTATCTAATTTACTAACTTTCTCATACCCAACTTCCCAAACTTGGTGATACATTTTCCCATAGAAAGGAGAATTCCTTACTCCTTGGTTTCTTCTTAGTTGCTAAGCATCTTTCAAGTGTGACAGAAACATGATTGTTCTGTTGCAACCCATGGTTTAGTTACTTATCCATCGTACCTTAGAAGTCAATATATGATTGACTTTTAAGTCCAAGATTGACTTCTAAGCAGGGGTGGGATTCAAATTTTTAACAACCGGTTCTATGGGCGTGGCTTAGGTGGTGGGCGTGGCTTGGTGATCATGTTATTGGCTGGGTGTGGCCAACTCAATATCACCCACATCGAGGCATGCATCTCCTCGCCTGGCCTCTCATGATTGTGGGGATGCTGCAACAGTCGTAGGTGTGAAAAATAGTCATGTCACTTTTTTCAGTGCCTTTGTAATTTTGAATGGTCACTCCACACAAGCAAAGTACCAGCAAAGGAAGGGAAAAAAACTCCAGTTCCTGAGACAGGAAGTCTAGCCCTTTCAAGAATGTAATCAGGGTTAACAGAGAGGCAGTTTCTGTAAGCCACACCAGAATTTTTCCTTCCTGCCTTCCTTACAGGATTAGGCCAGTAATTTCTTCTAACAACTGGTTCTCTGAACTGCTTAGAATGTTAACAACCGGTTCTAGAGAATAGGTGCGAAGTGGTAGAATCCCACCCCTGCTTCTAAGTCTTCCTTCTTGAACAGTTTTCCAACTTAGCTTCCCAACCAGTGTTAATTTAACTTGTGCCTTCTGGAATGACAGACTGTTAGCTCCTGCTTGTCAACAGTGACTTATTTAAAAAAACAACAACACCATGCGCTAAACAAGGGTAGAGGCTTTCAAGCTTTCTGACCTATACTGGAGCCCATTTTCATGAAGTTGGGCTGCAGCATGAGACCAAAAGCTCAGAAGAAAAACCGTCTGGTCCAACCCAGATTGGATCCTGCAACATTAACCTGGGACACGTATGTTTGCCTTCATTCATAGGGTGAAAGGCTGTTTAACAGGTTATATGTTGTACAGATATAGTTTAGAGCATGAATGTTAATTTGCTACTTATTGGACTTTGACCACTACTATGGAAGAGAACAAAAGAGGAAATGTACATTTAGTTTCAGAAAGGAGCATATGATCCTACTGTTCATTTAAAGTTTTTTTAAGCCACGATAGATTCACTTCTGTCTGGAGTCGTGCAGTTGCTTATACTTTTATTTCACATGTGGCAGGATGAATACAAGAAAAACTTATATTAAATAATATTTTAAGTCTGTTAAAATATCTTTAAAACAAACATATTTCTCTATAAAGTTCTGTATAAGAAAGTTTAATATTGTATGGATTACTGAAATTTGTGTTCTTTTCTTATTTTATGATTCTGTAGAAATGATTACTCATTCTTTAGCTGGATGATTGGAAGAGTTTTGCTTGTGCAGTTTCCTACACCTTTTTCGTAAAATACTAAAACATTTTTTTATTTCAATTGAATTACAATTTGAATAAAATTGTGAAAGCATCCCTAACTGTTGTGAAGGGTAACTCCAGATCTTCCATATGACAAATCTGTAATTAGTCTTAAAGTCTAGTTTATCCCATAATATCAATTTAGCATGGCAAAAGGAATCAACATACAATTATCAGTAAGTAGTATAATAAAAATGTTTGAATGAATGCCATAAGGATATAAGTTATTATATCTCTAATCAGTTACATGTTGAACCTAAACAAGCCAATTAACTAATGGCATTAAGTATGAGTATTCCAAAAAGCTGAGGAATAAAATAAAACCGTCCAACAAAACTTAGTTCTGGTCAAAAAATAAAATTCAAGCTTGGAATAACTAACAACTACATCTTTTTCATGGATACTTTTAGAACAAAAGAACCCCAACACAAATATATTGGTTTTTTATGGAAATTTATGGAAAATTGAGTTTTTGAAGATATATAAAGTAAAAATATAAAATAACATTTAATATTTTGAGAATATTATTGTACCCCAAATGATAAGGTTAGAGATATCCATCTATTAATAACCAAATAAATATATTTATATATTATTAATATTTTATGTAACAATTTTATAATTAGGCATGGAATAAAAATACCAAAATGATTAAGAAATTTAGTTTATTTATGACAATTGTAAATAATGTATTGATAAGCAAATCACAGTCTTGTAGCATTAATTTTGACCAAAAACCAACTATAGTTAGTCAAGGGCATCAGGACTGGAATGGAAATAGCAAGTTCAGAATATCCACATATAATTGTGAGAAAAACCACACATATGAAATCTTTGTTTTTATCCTTAGAGACCTGGAAGGTGGACATGTTCAGCTTGCTGGGATATAATATTCTCTGGCCCAGTCACTTATAACAACTTTTATGGGAATTGATAAAGTCAGACAGCTGGATAGAAGAGCTTAAATATGCTAAACTTAAACATACAATTGGGGACATAAATATCTGCATTCCTGCTTTCATGTTTATTATACTTTTGCAACACAACCATATTTGGAATAACTATTCTAATATTTGAATGCAACATGATTGGACTTGAGTTATTAAGTTTTCAAAAAAAAAAAACAGACAAAATTGAAAGTTTCATATGGCCATTATCCAAGTCTTATTTATCAATGACATAAATGTGTACTTTTGGAAGAAAATAGAAGTAAATGGTGTCCAACCCATAGAAGCTGAGAATATTAATTCAAATATTCTTTTGGGTGGAACAATTTTTGATTTTGAGCAGAAGCTGTTTCCTCACTTGAAGCAGCACCAAACTTCTAAGCTGAGATATTTCCAAATAATTGGAATCAAATTGAAAACATTGGCAAAATGTATTAAATCCACAATCATCCCATGATTCTTCTTCCCATAGAATGCTGTGGAGGCTGGAACTTTTGCAATTAAAGCTTAAATGTATGGATAATAATTCATGAAGGCCTTTTTAAAAAAAATATATCATTTGCTCAGTTTGAGCTACAAGGGGGACCCTGTTTTGTAGAGGTGCAGATGATTTTAAAAATCAAAATTATGAACAAATATAGCTGTCCTGGGTGTGCTATAAAATAGTATTGCATATATAGTCTGGTGTCTATCTTGGATTTTATTTTGTTATCCTGTATTGTACAAGTGAAATTGCTGAGTTTATAAAAAGCTTTATGGCTGCATTTCTATATACATTACCTACCTCTGGCTGGATATTATGCTAGTTAAAACATCAGAACTTTTATAGCTCTGTAGGTGAAAGACTACCAAGCCCAGCTCCTTTTCTTGGTCAGAATTCTCTTTCTTTTCTTTGTCTCCTGAGATTTCTGCTTCCCTTCTTCTATGATTTCTTCTATAAGATGTTTCAATTTCCTCTTCCTGAATTCAGTAAAGGAATATTTCTGTGTGAGACACAGTCTGTGTCTTTTTAATATCCTTGTAATAAATGTATTTCAAACTTCCCTGTTGCAGATTGCCTTTAAATTCTATAGGAAGCTATGATATTTCTGCAATTTCTAATGTTGTTGTGTAAATGTTAAAACTTTTACAGTTCATTTAGTTAAACATCGGTTCTAAGCTAAACTATGGGTTTGATGTAGGTTACATTTTTTGTGTACATTCACACATTAACAATTTTAATTTACCTTAAGCTCAAAAGCAGACTCGCTGAAGCCAATACATCCATGGTTCTATAGTCCAAGCAAGTATGAGAACAGGAATCTGTGCACAATAAAAGCAGAAGCCTGACTATTGGAAATGCCTATATTGAAAATAGGACATATGCTCTTGAAAACCTGGAGCATGTCCTCTAGTGCCAGCGGGCTGAATTATAATGGTAATCTTCAGAGTATATGTTAATGTTATTATGTTGTAAAATAATATGGCAAGCAAAAGTACATTTTGTGAAAAGTTACAAATAACCAATCCAGATGTGCAAAGATACGCTAATTTTGGTTGAGGAATAGCAAAATATATAACGTGGGATGGGCCATAGACTTTTTTTAAAAAATAAAATGTATCTTTTGCAAAATGTTACTGTCATGAGCATAAAAGGAGATATAACATACTCTTAAAGGGAAAAAAAGAACAAATGTGCCCAGGAATCCTGGGCAGAGATTCAGCAAGCCATAAGAAACAAAAATCATAGATTATTTTGTCTTCTAATATCAAAAACTAAAATTAACATGGAGCCAGAAAATGATATTAATTCAAATTCTCCTGACGCATGTGAGAGGCATTTTCAAACTGTATTTTCACAGACTGAGTTTGCATCTCAAATATTTGGGTATTACATGACCCTATACAAGAGTGGCCACTGGGTTTCATCCAGGTGGAAATATAAAAACTAATTACACAACAACAGCAAAAATAATAAAGCTCCTACTTCAGAATTAATTATTCTGCAATTCTTCAAATTTAGTCTATTGTGGTGGACTTCAGTGTTAGCTCCACTTTTCATCACTATAAATTCTTCTATGACAATTCTTAAAACTTGCCTCAACATTGGAGCTTCTCATTCCTGGCCAGTTTTTGGGTGAAGCACTGAAAATTTAGAATGCTTCAAGTTTATCTTGTTGTTGTTGTTGTTGTTCAATCTCTAAGTTATGTCTGATGCCCCAACCCTCCACTATCTCCTGGAGTCTATCCAAATTCATGACCATTGCATTGATGACACTATCTAACCATCTCATCCTCTGCCATCCTTTCTCCTTTTGCCTTCAATCTTTTCCAATCAACTTCAGCCTCTTTGGAATCAGTATTTGGGGCATAAGCTTGAATTATGATGTTGAAAGATTTGCCTTGGATTCAAAATGATATCATTCTGAAGGGTCCTTGGTGCTCTCTGAGCTTTCTTTTGTTCTTGAAGATGTTTCATTACCCTAACTTAATTACCCTCATTTGAACCCTGAGCTAAAATATTCTCTTTATTGATATCATTCTGTCATTTTTGTTTTCCCACTCTTTTATTGGCAATGAGGGCTACTCCATTTATTGTAAAAGATTCTTTCACACAGTAATAGATGTAATGGTCATCTGAATTGAATTTGCCCATTTCCATCAGCTATAGTTCACTGATTCCCAAGATGTTGATCTTCATCTTACCATCTCATATTTGACCACATCCAGCTTACTTTGACTCATAGATCTCACATTCCAGGTTTCTATGCAACATTGTTCTTTATAGCATCAGACTTTCCTTTCACCATTGGACCTTCCTTTCACCATCATCCACAGCTGAGCATCTTTTTGGCTTTAGCCCAGCTGCTTCACTTTTCTGGAGATACTTGTAATTGCCCAACGCTCTTCTCCAATAACATATTGGGCACCTTATAACCTGAGGGGCTCATCTTCCAGTGTCTTATCTTTTAGCTTTTTGGTACTGTCCATGGGGTTTTCTTGGCAAGGGTACTGGAGTAGGTTGCCATTTCCTTCTCCAGGAGACCACATTTTGTCAGAACTTTCCACTAGGAACTGTCCATCTTGGTTTAGCTCAAAGCTTCTTTGAGCTGCATAATCTCTTTTGCCATAACATGTTAAGGCATGTGGGGTGGTGGTGGTGGTGTTACTTTTTCATTTCACTAAATAGAGCAGGGTTACTTTAAGGAATATGTAAAGACAGGCATGTTCAACCAACGGCCCAATGGCCTGGACAGCTAGTAATGTGATCCCACAAGAGTGCAAACTTTTAACATTATTATCTGATTTTTAGTGATATTTATATACATTAATTATATATTTTATATGCAGCCCAAGTCAAGTTCTCTTTACTCAGTGCAGCCTGTCAAGCCAAGAGATTGGACATGCCTGTGTTAAGACATTATGTTACTTGAAATATCTTTTCCTAGGGAAACAAAGGGATAAAACTAACCTTTTTACTGACCCAGCCTCTGTTTTCTCATATATTTTTTTGTGTTCTGACTGTAGCCAAGATTTGGCAAAGGATATTCTTGCCATTAGCTTTTTAAAAGGCTACGTTCTGCAATTAATTTACCTCATTCTATTGTCTCAAAAATGTTGGTCAATTGAAAGAATAATTAACCTTCTGGACTCGATTTCCAGCACACGCTGCAGGGCTGAGCAGCATGCTAGGCTTAGACTGACAGTCGCCAGGCCTGGATTTCATTAGGAAGGAAATGGGACTTAATGGCATGTCAGTTGGAAAGATTTTCCTATGTAAAAACACACACATTTGCATTCACCTTTTGGATCCCATTCTTGTGTATAAATACGTTTTTGGAAACATATTTATAAAAATTAAATTACATTTGCATTGGTGTGTGCCGAGTATGTGGATAGATGTGTTCCAGAGTGACACAAATTCCCATGTAAATTAATCCATTGCACAAATTTCAAAAGTCTTCTAGAAAGCTGATTATTAAAGTAAACCTTAATCATTGTTTTAAAATGAAACAATTACAGTAAAAGGGCTGCTAAACATGCAAGAAGAGTACCATATTGATAAAATCAGTAGAACACCATGTGCCTATATCATCAACAAATGAAACACAGTAGGGCTTCCTCAACAGCGGAGTTTTGGGAATACTGAGAATACTAAATGAGTTTGTATTATTCTATGCCATAAAATAAATGATTGCTTTCATTGGTTTAGTGTTAGGCAAGACACCTATATATGTCTGTAATTACTACATTTTATAGCAATAGCACTTACACTTATATACTATTTCATAGTGCTTTACAGCTCTCTCTGAGCGGTTTACAGAGTCAACTTATTTGCCCCAACAATCTGGGTCCCCATTTTATCACCCTTGGAAGGATGGAAGGCTGAGTCAACCTTGAGCCTGGTAAGACTCAAACTGCTGAACTGCTGGCAGTTGGCAGTCAGCAGAATTAGCCTGCAACACTGCATTCTAACAATTGGGCCACCATGGCTTTTAATCTGTACAGCAAAGAAATTATGGTAGAACTTGTAAAAAAAAAAGATATTTAACTTCACTAACAGATGCACTTCAAAGAATGTGGATATACTGCTGGATATACCATCATGGCAGATTGTCTAGCAGCATCCTATTGGCAGTCATATAATAGGTGTCAAGTGTTGTGTACTGCAGAAAATAAGAGTTTGGGCCACTTTAATTGCATTGAATAAAATCTCAAGGCAAGAAATATCACTTTAATGTATTTGTGCCATGAATAACATACTTCTTGATGACCCTTGTGATCTAACAGGGTAAGGTGAGAGGCAGTTTTTTGTGTGTATGTGTGTTTGTGTGTGTATGTGAGAAAGCTATTTCCAACTTCTCAAAGGATGATTATATTTAAAATAAAATATTCCTTTTGGTAATTTAATTTGGTAGTAATCAGCAGTTGCTAAAGCATAGACAATATATCCATTGCCTGGTGTTCCCATCAATGGGTATGTTGCTGTGTTCTGAACCAGTAACAGATCAAACCAGTCAGGCAGATATAATGGAAGGCAAGCCATCCTTCAAGAACCAGACCCTATGCCATTTAGGGCTCCATAGATACAACCAGTACTTTGAATTGCATTTGGAAACAGACTGGATAATCTTTGCAAGTTGTATAGCAGTTTGATAGTTTGGAATGTCTCAGTTGTTAAAAGATTCAACTGAAGAAACATCATGTTGTTATGTGGTTGTAAACCTTTACATGAGCTGTCGAGCTTAGAAATAGAATCATCATGTAAGCCAGAAGAAAAAAAAGAATAGAAATGGTTGAGAACAAAGAAAGGTGTTGTGTTACATTTGTTCTAATTTGTGAATTTGCTTTGAGAACAAAACTATTTAGTCTTTACAGTGTTTGTGATTTTTAAAAGGAAACCAAATATTTAAGATATTTAACCTATTTTAATTTGCTATATGAAAACAGATGATTTATTCTTTCTGTAAATAATTTCTTAAATCAATAGTGGACTCTAGAAATACTATTTCAAATTGTAGCATTCCATCTCTACTTAACATTGAACTAGTTTATTCAGCTTATTCACTGAACTATGTTTATTTGGCCCTGTGCATTTCAACGGATTGTTGTTTAGTTGATATTTGTCAAAAATGCATTAGGAATGCTGTACATCCAAGCCTCTAAGACAGTGTTACACAACCTTGGCAACTTTGTGTGGACTTGAACATCCTGAACTCCCAGAATTTCCCAGCTAGCATGACTGACTGGGGATTTCTAGGAGCTGAAGTGCTACATCTTAAAGTTCCCAAGGTTGAGAAATGTTGCTTTAAGATAAAGAGAAGGACCAATTTTTTTTTTAGTAATAGGATTAGTAGTCCCCAGAACCAACTTGCTCAGACTGAAAAAACTGCTTGGATAAGCAGTGAAATGTTTCAAAGCAAAAGAAAGGAAAAAAGTCTAGTTGCCATGACTAAATTTCCAAACAACTCTGTCTGGGTGACTGAGACTCTTAATCGACAAGATATGTCCAGATCAATGCATCCATTCATTTCTGTCATTTTCGATTACAGAAATAATTTTGTTTTTTTTTCTAATAAAAAAATATATGAATCACACTTCAGAACAAATAGTCACTGATTATAAGGTCAATAAAATGTCTTGTTATACTTTATAATCCCATCACTTAGCCAATATAAATACCTAAATCACTACTGTCTTTTGAATGTCTACCTCACCACTGTTTAAATCCATCATCCTTTAAAATGGAAATAGGTTTTTCATTTGTTAAAGATGAACAAAATGAGGAAGCAATAATTTTGCTTAACTGATTATGTGCCATCCAGTTATTGTTAGCTCTTAGCAACCATATAGATACTTCTCAATTATGATCCTCTCCCAACTTGGTTCTTCATATTTTCCAATGATGCGCTCAGTTTGCCACTGAAATTGAATCCATTCACCTTCCTACTGCTCATCCTTTTCTAGTTTTTTCTTCCATATTTCCCAGCATTATACATTTCTTAAGAGTAGGATATAACAATTTGAACCTGGTCATTTGTGCATGAAGTGAGAACTTCAGGTTGATTTCTTTGATGATCCATTTATTGTTTCCTTGGCCATCCCCATGGAGAACTTTCAGGAGTTTTCTGCAACATTAGTGTTCAAAAGCAACAATACTCTTGTATCCTGATTTTTCAAAATTCAATTGGCTTTCATAGAATGTCACGAAACAAAACAGCACAAAAAACACTGCCTGCATTATTCTGATCTTCGTGAGTGTAAACGTAACATGCCATTTGAATATCATTTTCAAAAGGTTTCACTGCTTCTGTACTAACTGCTAGTATTTCATAATTGCTGATCCTTTTACTGTTAAGAAGCAATGATTAAAGGCTGTACATTTCTTGCAGCAAAGACTTTTCATATGAGTGCACACAAATGTCTTCTCCAGCAGCCTGACCAAGTTACAATAATGAAATAAAATCTTTCCTATTGACTTATGGTCAAATTAGCCAAAACATAAGTTTACAATTTCTACAATTCTTCAGACAACTGAGATATGCTACAGTGGCTGAATCTGCAAATATTGTACTGTACAGTATAGGCGAAGTAAACTGATATACAAATTTTAAATGATCAAAACATGGCTTTGTAGAACACCATGGCCTAATTTTAAAAAATGTATCTTTTTAAGCTTTGGGGTTTAGAAAAATAGCAATAGCAACAGCACTTGAACTTATATATCGCTTCAAAGTGCTTTTCAGTTCTCCCTAAGTGGTTTACAGAGTCATATTTCCCCCAACAATATGGGTCCTCATTTCAACAACATCAGAAGAATGGAAGGCAAAGTCAGCCTTGAGTCAGTCAGAATTGAACTCCTGGCAGTGGGCAGAGTCAGCCTGCAATACTCCATTCTAACTACTGTGCCACTACAGCTCATAATTTATGAGTTAGAAGGAACTAATTTAGAATAGAGGCATGGGGTGTAGGTTGTAAGTACTGTAGAAGTTTTCTGTCTTCCTTTATGATAGTGGAACTTGAGTCATCCTGGAACAATAAAGAATAAGGGATTCAGGAGTGATTTTTTTTTTTAAAAAAAATCTTTTTAACATGTTTTTTAAATGTAGCACAGGTTTAAACCAGGAAATGATTGAATACCACCAATTAAACAGATCTAACCGAGAAAGATAAGGCTATTGATTGTTTATACTAGTGAAGAAAGCTACTGCTTCTGTATCAGAGACAGCATGCCTCTCATTATCACTAATTGAAGTACTTGAACATTCTTATCTCTTTCATGTGGTTTTGTATTACAGGATTGGAATACTGAATTAGATCAGATCCAACAGGCATTTCTTAGATTCAGTCATTAGATTCTTTTTTGTGAATTTCATTTTTGCCTTCTATGGATTTTATTTATTCCATCTACCATTCTTCCAAGAAACTTAAATAACTTATTGGATTGTCTTTCTTCCATTTTATCTTCATAGGAGATAAAATCCATGAGCTACTCAGTCTAGCTTAAACAGTGAGCTTTGTTAGTGAGTGAGGATTTGAAGATGGGTCTCCACAGTCCTTCTAGGATTTTCACATTGCATTTATCACAATGGACAGTAGGATTGCAAAACTAAAAAGGACTAGGGAGAAAACAGGGTGTAAAAGGAGGAATCTTATGCTGCCTGGTTCTTATTTTGCACCCAGTACAATTTATAATATAGGACAGAAGTTGGTCAATTATGTCTGCATGCGCAAACCAGTTTTTGGTTCTCAACGCATAATGCCATTTCTCCTTTTGAATAACTAACTCAGAACAGCCAGCTGAATTTGTTGACACATCTCAGAAAGATTGCTCAGATAAATGTACTGAATCTAAAACAAAGACTGAAAGCATGAAATCCCTAACAGGGGTTTAGATCAAAGATAACATAATAGTACACAGAGCACTCAGAGATGTTGGGATCCTTTCCAAAACCACGTAACATTCATATTCGTCACTGTTGCAGGCGGCGTTCTGGGGATTGAGGAGCTGACAAGATCTTGATTCCTGGATCTGTTCTGGTCTTCTGTACCGTAACCCTACATTGTTTCCAGTACCATGTCAGTGCCCTACTTTGATATCATGCCCTCAGCTTGAGCATGGTTGCATGTATCTAAGAATTAAATCTAAAGAACATATGCTTGTAAATAGGAGAGAAAGTTCTTTCACTCCCTGGTAATGATCTGTTATAATGGTTCTTGTTTGGATCTCCCATATCTGCTGTGCTTCCTTGAAAAGTAAGATTGGTTATGGGGAACCAAAGAGAATGGTGTGGCTCAGAGAGAAGCAGGCATTTAACAACACATTGACAATCATGGTATTCTTTATGAGTAATTTCAAGCTTGTTGCTGGAGCACAAAATGGCTGATTATTATCTGGGTAGCTGTGACAGGAATGTGTTCAGTAAAAAGAGTGCTTTAATATTGTGACAGCCCCTTAGAACAGGGGTCGCCAACCTTTTCGACCTTGGGGACCACCAAACTCATAATTTTAAATCCCGAGGACTACTAATACATTTTTTTTTAAAGATAATATATTTAATATAAGTTTTATATTAAATATAAATTTAATATTAAAAATAATTTTATTACATATATATGTATGTATATATATATATATACACACACACACGCACACATTTAAATGCTTATTTAATTATAACAAAATTGTAAATGCTTAATCATAACTGTGGGACAGAGTGAAGGGAAAGGAGGGGCCTCTCTCATCCTTTGTGGGGGGAAAGAGGGAGGATTTAAGAAGTCATATGGTGCCTGGAGGCTGGGAAGGTCTGGATGGGGAGGAACTGGCTCCCCCTCAAACAGAAGAAAAGCAGAGCCATCTCATATCTCCCCCAAGTCAGAGGAAACCTCTCCCTCCTTTGCCAGGTGTGGCTGCCTGGAGTTAGTTGGGGGAGAGAAGGAGGATCAGACTAGAATCACTGATGGGCTCCTAATAATCAGGCAACAATCCCCCCCCCCCCCTTCAGGCTCCACATAAGAAGAGGACTGCCTGAGGCTAAGCTCCAGGCTTCTCCTGTCACTTCCAAGCAGAGAAGGATCCCTCCTTGTGTGGAGGCTGAAGTGGGGGGGTGTCGAGTCCCATTCCGGACCTCAGAACTGGATGGTGAGCACATACTTGCCCACTCTGCCCCTCCCACTACCACCAGCCAGTACTTTTCTTGCCCTGGGCCATCCCTACAGCCCGTGGCCATTGAGGAAGAGCCCAGGCCACAAGAGGCAACCTGGAAGGTGCGGGAGTGCCGCACAAATGCAAGTAGTGTGGTGTTCCTGCACCTTCTGGCCATTTCCATTGCTGCTTCAGCCTGCCTATGCCGCCAGCCCCCTTTTGTTGCAATAGCACTATTACCTCATCCTGCCCAACGGGGGCTGTGCTGCTTTTTGCAGGTTTGCGCTCGGCCGAAGGGTGGGAGCCAGTGGGTGGGCAAGCCTTGGGGGGTTGCTTTGGGAGGACATTTCTCTGCAGCCCACCAAAATTTTCTCACGACCCACCAGTGGGCTGTGGCCTACAAGTTGGCGACTACTGTCTTAAAACACAGAAAGGTTTGTTTGTGGTTACTCTGACTTCTGCTCCAGAATTGCCTCTTCTCCCATTATGAAGTATTTAAGGGGTACCATTTAAATTCAAAATGTGACCATTAAAAATTCCAAAAGTTAAGAAAATTAATATTTAAAATTAAAAAGAAACTTTGTTCTGCTTCTGGGACCAAGTTCATCAATTGTTGTGAGTTACTCGGAGAAAGTAAGTTTGGAGCATTATCATGCATATGTTGCTGCAATGAAGGACAGAAATGAAATGTTAATCTATGGTGTTTAGTTGCCTTTAGGTGGCGTTACAGAAGAATCTGGACCCTGCTCTTAATTGCTATTGTACAGTTTGCTTTAAGAGTATCTGCTACTTCTACCCTCTGGCACATCAATTCCACTTTATTGCTTGATTGCTCTGTAGGACAATCAGACTTGTTTGCAAAGACATGCAATAGAGGCCTTGTTTCATGCCTGAACACAATGGAACTATAATTTATTTAATGTTGTCTAGTATTGTATTTGACTTTAGAGATGATAGTATAATGACCAAGTGTAAAGACTGACACAATCTTTATGCCAGCCTTTGGACACTTTGAAAGGGGTGGTGTAATGGAAGCTGCAGCCATACCTTATAAAAATCCTTTAAATGTGTTTGCTTTCATGAAGAATATAGTACAGAAGATTTTTTAAAAATTGAGAATGCTAATAAGGCTTCCTTAATTGAGAGTGTCTTATATCTTGAAATCTTTAGTGTTTGAGTGGTAGGCATTAATAGCTAGGACCATGTTTCTATCAGGCAATAGTTTTCATGTAGATTATCTGATGGAGAAAATATCATCAAGGCACCATACACCTTGGCAATTATAGTTATTAGAAACACAACTGTAATAGTAGACTGGACTCAAGCTGCCTACTGAATAGGAAGACCAGAAAAATATTGACAATGAATAATACCCTTCATCCTCACAACAATGTTGACCGACTCTACTTACCAAGGAAAATAGGTAGGCATAGAATGTTGCAAGTACACCAAATAGTTGAAGAAGAAAAAAAGACATTTGAAAAATATCTGAAGAATAGTAAAGTAAGGGGCATGATGGCTCAATGTTGAAAGATGCTGAGCTTGTCAGCTGGACAGCTGACAGCCCAGGCTTGAGAACCAAGCTCCATGCAATGGGACGAGCTCCTGTTACTTGCTCCAGCTTCTGCCCACCTGGCAATTTGAAAGCATACAAACGCAAGTAGATTATAATGTATCACTTCGGTGGGTAAGAACTGGAGAAGATAATAAAATTCAAAGACCTGCAAATAACAATAGAAAGACTATGGCAAAAGGAAACAAAGGTGATCAATAGTGATCACCTTGAGTGCAATCCCAAAACAACTGTATAACCACTTGAATACCATCACAATTGACAACTTCACCATCAGTCAACTACAAAAGAGAACTTTATTTGGAATAACTTACAGCCTGTGTGATGATACTTTTAATACAATCAAACAACCAAAACAACTGGATAACCACTTGAATACCATCACAATTGACAACTTCACCATCAGTCAACTGCAAAAGAGAACTTTATTTGGAATAACTTACAGACTGTGATGATACTTTTAACACAATCAAACAAATCTACCTGTCCTAGGTTCATGGGAAGGACTCAAAAAGTGGATGCCAAATCCAGTCTGAACATCTGGCTGACTGTGTAAAGAACCATAATAATAAAATATCTTTCCCTACCAATTTGTCTGGCTTTTGAAGAGGCTGGATAGAAATTCTATGAGCTTCAGTCCCAGTTCATTTGGAAGATGTCATGTTGGCAAAAGGCAATTTATCATTGTGACTTTTGTCCATTTAATTTCCTATGTCACTTAGTGCTAAACTGAAAGTTTTGTTGGAAAACATTGGAAACCAGAATTCTTTACGAAAAATTGTTTTTGTGAGAAATACTTCCCTTTCTCCTATTAGCTGGGGGGTGGTGGAGATAGATTGTTCTACAATGATTTTTAGTAGATGGAGGACTAAATTTTAGTAATTGCTTAAATCTGCAAGTCACTGAGAAGCTAATTTCTTTTAAAATTTCTGATCATACACATATTTTACTTGCTTAATACCTGAGCAGTGATGTGAACAGAAGTGTACAAAACATTCTATCATGAAAGTAGTCTGTCTTCAGAATGTGCCAGTCAATGCACCACATTCCAGAACATCAGCCAGACTGGCCTATTACAAATTCAGAATGGCTTGTTTAAGAGTTAAACCACTTTTGGAACACTACAGCTAATTTTAGGGCAGAATAATTTGTGACAGAACATTTTACATATCCTTATTGGATATTTTTCCCTTGCCAAACATATACAAACATATGAAATAAAAACACAGTGTCAACATTAACATGTTACAATATGTCTTAGTAAGTATAGACAATTCACAAAAGATAGTATAATTCACCCTTTTTCTGATATCTATCTATCTGCATAATTGGCCTAACTACCTGCATAATCCTTTTATCCATTATAGGATAAAAGCATATGTATGTACATTAAGGACAACAGTTTCTCTTTGGTATGCTGTCTAGTTCTTAAAAAATATTGTTTAGTCTTGACCACATTTATTAGCAAATTTTGTCAGATTTAATGTTCTCTAAGCAACATCTTCTTTTATATAAATCCCTTTACTTTGCCTCCTCTTTCTCTGTAGTTCTAGTTATCACAAAAAATGAGCTCTTTCTGAATTGCTGGGAATTGTATCACACTAACACTCTGAGTAAATATGACAGCCCAGCCAGATTCTCTAGTCATTGCAGCTTACCTCAAAGCAATAGAAACTATTAATCAAAATAAGGTAATACAAGAAGCCATAATGTTTCTTCAGCTAAGGAGGAGACATTCCTGCAACATAATCTTCTTTTCTTCTGGAGATGTAAGAACTTTCCTGTAAACCTCGTATAAGTTTAGCTGTTGGCCTTTCTTTCATCAGAGTAGAATGACAGCTATATGAGTTCATCAGGAGCACGTAACTCAAATGAAGCTTAGTCTCTTTCCCCCCCTCTAAATTAACATATTCTAAGGTAGAAGTCAGTATTGTTTTGATATTAAAAGACCTGTTGAGATGTTTACTATTTCCTCAAATATGGCAATATGTGACTTTGAAATTCCTGCATTAACGGTTTGCTGTCTTTTCAAACTCTGTTGAACTTTGAGGGAAAAAACCCTCATGTAGTCATCACAAACCCTGTAGTGATTAACAGAATTAGCTTCACATAAAAATTATTTGGAAAGAAATACAAGGTGCATTTAAATAACTGGAAGCCTGGCCCATCTGGTATGATTCTGTGGATCCTTCTATTTTCAAAATATTATTGGTTCATCCACATTTTTGTAACATAATTTGGTTATAATTTTTTGAAATAAAGGAGTTATTAAAGCAAAAAAATAAAAAAACCCAGCTTTTAAAACCTAAGCAAAAATTCAAACAATGAAGATATTTTGTATATTGTGGAATATAACAATGAAAGTTTTAGTATTTTGATAAAGGCAAAGCATATTGGGGATTTCTGATAATTTATACAAGGTCTTGAGTGAAGATTTATTTGTTTATTTTATTTGGTTTGTCAATTGCTTACAAGATAATAGGTATAAGTAAAAACATAGTTATGAATACATGGATACATATAAGAAAAATAAAAGAAACAATAGGACAGGCATGGTAGGCACGTTGGTGCACTTATGCACGCCCCCTACAGACCTCTTAGGAAAGGGGTGAGGTCAATAGTAGAAAATCTAAGGTTAAAGCTTTTGGGGTTTGAGAAAGAAACCACAGAGTCGGGTAGAGTATTCCAGACATTGATCACTCTGTTGCTGAAGTCGTATTTCCTGCAATCAAGTTTGGTGCGATTAACCTTGAGTTTGTATCTATTGTTTGCTCTTGTATTGTTATGGTTGAAGCTGAAGTATTCATTGACAGGTAGGACATTGCAATGTATGATTTTATATACTATACTTAGATTGGACCAAAGGCAGCATAGTTCTAGCTTTTCTAGGTCTAGAATTTCTGGTGGCATAAGGTATTTTGCAACAAGTAGAGGAGTGGAGAACTCTTCTTGTGAAATATTTCTGGACTTTCTCAACTGTGTTAATATCAGATACATAATGTGGGTTCCAGACTGATGAGCTGTATTCGAGTATTGGTCTAGCAAATGTTTTGTATGCTCTAGTTAGTAGTGTAATATTACCAGAGAAAAAGCTATATAAGATTAGGTTAACAACTCTTAATGCCTTTTTGGCTATGTAGTTACAGTGGGCTCTAGCACTTAGATCATTAGAGATGAGTACTCCAAGGTCCTTGACAGAGTTTGGATCTTCAACAAGTTCTTTACTATTCGGCCTGTATTTTATTTTCTGATTTTTTTTGCTAATATGTAAGACAGAGCATTTGTTTGTTGAAATTTGAATTTGCCATTTGTTTGACCATTCTGATACATAGTCAAAGTCTTTTTTAAGAGTAGCAGTATTGTCTGTGGTGTTGAATAGCTTTACATTGTCAGCAAAGAGGACGCAGTTGCTCTTAATATGATCACAGAGGTCATTTATGTAGAGTATGAAGAGAGTTGGTCCTAGAACATTGCCTTCGGGGACATTACTGTTGACAGGTACAGAATTTGATAGGACGCTCCCAATTTTGACCATTTGTTGTCTGTTTGAGAGGAATGCTTCTATCCAGTTATGCAGGTGTCCAGAGATACTGTAAGATTTTAGTTTTAGGAGAAGTTTGTTGTGTACCACTGAATCAAAGGCTTTACAGAAGTCTATGTAGATTGTGTCTATTGCTTTGCCCTGATCGAGTTGTGTAGTCCACATGGTTTTGCAGTGTAAGAGTTGCAGATTGCAGTTTTTTTTCTGAAACCAAATTGTTTATTAGAGAGTAGGTTGTTTCTCTCCAAGTGGAGGATAATGGATTGGTTAATAATTGATTCCATGACCTTACAGGTGACACAGCATAAAGAGATAGGTCTGTAATTTTCAACTAGGCTGAGGTCTCCGTTTTTGAAGATGGGGATGACCGTGTCTTGTGACCATAGTTTTGGCAAGGAGCTGGTCCTGAAAGATTTTTCAAAGATTATGGTTAGAGGTTTGGCTATGGCAGTGGATAGCTTTTTTTAAGAAGTAGGCACATATTCCGTCTGGTCCAATAGATAGCGATGGTATTAGATTGCATAGTTCTTTTTCAACATTGTCTTCTGTAAAATCAATATGTATTAGATCATTGTAGTTGTCATTGTAGATCACTGCAGAATCTCTCAATAAATGCATCAGAGATAATAAAACCTGGGAAGAAAGTTACAGTACACCATATATAAATAATGAAAGGAATCTGAAAAATTAGCAGCTTTATATCTTGGTATTTTTCAGGAGTTGCCATCTGTTCTCTTTCCTCCCGCCCTGTTATAGTATGTCATTCACCCTGTTAGGGTGAAAATTAATTTTTCCAATTTTTTTCACTGAGGGGTTCTAAAAATATGTGTTTTTACACCAAGACTTCCAATCTGCTATTATTTTTGCAGTTGCATAACGTTTAACTTGCTATGATAAATCCATATCTGATCGTATACCTCACAAAAATTACACCTTGTGTTACAAAAATTAAAGTTTTTTTCTACATGAATCTGATCTAACTAAGCAAACAAATAATCCATGCAATCATAAGCTAACACTAGAAAGCAATTATCTGAATTACAAAAATGTTTAAGCGAGTTTCATCAAGTTTTGTTTTGATTCGTTCTTCAATATCAGCCGTCGACTTGTTTTTTGGCCTCTGATATATACCTAACATTTCTCGTATATATACTGTACACTCTGTTTGCTGCCTCTGTGCTGTTTCACTCTATTGATTGGGCATGACAGAGCCACTGTGGTACTTAGATTGATTTTTCAGCTAACTTATTTATTTCTGCTATAAGCAGTTTGCATGTCAAAGGTGGTTCACCTTCAGACCAGTCAATCAGTTCCAGCAGATTGAATACTTTTGGCTTGATTTTTATTTATTTATTTATTTATTTTTATTTATTTGTCAAGCATGTATTAGATAACAAATATGATTAGAGCATGGTTATGATTACATGAAATAGGTATAAATAAAAGGGAGATGTTAGGACACAGATGGTAGGCACATTGGTGTGCTTATGCACGCCCCTTACAGACCTCTTAGGAATGGGGTGAGGTCAACAGTAGACAGCCTAAGGTTAAAGTTTTTGGGATTTGGGGAATTGATCTCTACCCAATGCATGGCACCACCTTTATGGCCAGTATTAACATTTGTAGAATCTCCTTCTATGGCCTCCAAGCCTTTGTCAGTGCATTTCTTCTTCATGAAATGCACCAGATTATCTGCAATCACTTGAGCAGGTTTTCCTGTTTTTGAACCTTTCTCTGGAGTGACATGATAAAGATATCTTCCATCTGGCTCTCTGCACACAGAATAATGTTTGTCTTTGATGGTACTGAGGTATTGCTTGTCTGAAAAGTGATGACATTTATGTAGTTATTTACCAAGCACATCTAAATTCTATTAAAGTAACAAAAATGTGTTTACAATCCCCAAGCCATGTCACAACTTTTGAGCAACCCTAATGTTTGGAAATTGAAAGTTGAAAAATTTGACACACCCTACTGTCCCATGGCTCTAAGTTGGCATTAAAAAAAAAGGAAGGCACACATTGTAATTTATGCTAGTCATAATGCCTTGTAGTTTGTATAGCTTTCTGAAGCAGTAGCCACCAAAATCATTGGCCCTACAATTACATAGTTCCATAAGTAAAATTTACTTAGGAATTATCTGATTTGGCGTTATCTGAAAATACAACATTGCAGTATGCAGTGCTGTAAAACAGCTGTGTATCCAGCACACAGAAATAATTTTAAAGTCTATTGTCATTTCTCTGCTCTATTATACTGTGTGTTTTTAGCATAATAATAATTTTATGTTTGGAACTGGATACAACATGTAACAAAGTCAAAGTATTTTGTTTTGATTATCGACTGAACATGCATAACATGAAACACTGAAGTAAAATAAGATAAAAGAAAATAAAACAAAATGGAATTAAAACTAAGTTGACTATAGCCAGCACAAGTAAAACTTTCCAAAGAAACCACTTTTAACATTGAGTCTAATATTGACACTAAGGTTTCTGAAAAAAATATGATTGTGATTGTAAATACAATGGGAAACAGATAAACAGGAGGATTAATAGTAATTATTGTGGTTGGTCGCACTATCAGCTAGATATTTAGACTGCACTTGGCATTTTTATCCACATAGTGTCTCCTTCCCACAGACCTGGGATGGGATAATGTTGTTGTTTGATGGTTAAAGGTACCACCCCCGGATGGTAAGCTTTTCCAAGTAAAACTGCCTTTTGCATTTGACTGATAGTGATTTTATCAATGCCAATCATGTTCAAGTGGTTGTTTGGGGATTGCACCCAAGGGCCTATTACTGTGGTACTATATTGGGTTTTTTTGGCCACAGTTGTTCTATTTCTGTTTGTATCTCCTTGAATTTTGGGATTTTATCCTGTTCGTTCTCTTCTGCTGTCTCCAGGTACTTTCAAGTCCACCATCCAGAATTTTTGTCTTTCTTCTTAATGATTGTTAAATTTGAGGTGTGAAACAACACCCCCAAATGGTCAGCTAGATGTTCAGACTGGATTTGACATTTTTTCTACCTATCAGATCCTTCCTAAGGACCTGGGATAAGCAGATTTATTGTTTGATTGTATTAAATTATCACTTCATGATGTAAATTCTTCCAAGTAAACCTTTCTTTTGCAATTGACTGAGAGTGAATTTGTTGATGCTTTGGTGTTCAAGTAGCGCTTCAATTGTTTTCGGATTGCACCCAAGACATCTATTACTATTGGTATTAACTTCACTTTCTTTTGCCACACTCTATTTCTATTTGCAAATCCTTGTATTTTGTTATCTTCTCAATTCTTTCTAATCTATTCTGCTATCTCCAAGTACTGCCACATTCACTATCCAGACTTTTTTTGTTTTTCTTATCATTAATCCTGAACTTGTTTCTAGTAAAGTCCTGTATAATATTGCTGCCTATTAAATGCCTGATGAGTTTATAAAAGGGTGTATGTAGGGGAGACTGGATTCAGCCAGACAAATTATTATCCCCCTCCCCACCGCTATCAAAGTGGATCCTGGGTGTTGTGTTGTGCTGTAATGGAGAAACTGGCAACAGAACAGCTGGCAATAGAAGAGGAGGAGGATCAGGGAGAAGAAAGACGGAAAGCGGCTTTCTCCTTCCCTCACGCCAGCCACTCTCTTGCTCATTTCTCCATTGCAGCACAGCACAACGCCTAGCATCCGCTTTGATAGCATGGGGTGTGTGTAATTTAATAACCGGTTCATTTGAACCAGTGCAAATCAGCTGAATCCCACCACTGCACAGATCCTAATAGAATTGGCAAGAAAACACATGGTCTGTTCAGTATCTCCTGCCTTACAGTGACAATCTTGTTCATTATGAGCTTTTCTGTAATTTTCATCCAAAATTGCAGTTTCTAGGTCATTACAGTTTGGAATATCAGAGTTCTTTGAAATTTTGGTGTGGTGATCAGATTAAGAAGTATCACAGGTTTATGACTGATAACTTGTTGTCCTAAGAAAACTTCAGTAGGAATCAGGCTGTTCTTAATTTAACCCTCCATATCAAATATTCATTGTCTGAGATTCTTCCTGGTCATATCATATCCTACTGTCAATAGTGGATGAGGGGAGAAGTGATAATGGGCAGCTTTTCCCTCATCCCCTTTCTCCATGTGTCAGAAAACATATATGAAGCTAAGGAGAAATAACAAGCCTTAGCCAATTTTTTAAAAATGCTAATCCATGTGCTGATTGTAATTTGATATAGTCCTTCTTCCATACAAAAAATAAAAAGAGCATTTGGCATAGCAACATACTTGAAAAATATTTTTTGGAAACCTGAGCAGACTCAAGCTTTGAGAAGTTAGAATAAATATCAGATGCATTCAATGAAAAAAAGAAAGCTGTTAATGTACCTGAAAAGAATTTTATTGTAACTCTTAAGGAATGGACTGGGCTTCCCAAGAATGGGGAAAAGACTGGATAGCTGATGCAGAATTTAGAGCAAAAATGCAGTCCCTCCTAAAAATTGGAATTTCTTTGGTGAGTGCTGTTGGATATTGTAGCAGAAGGACAAAAGATATAAACAGAAATAGGTGGAAATCAGTTGATGCTGTTATAAATAATACACCAGAGTTTGTTTCTTGGTATCATGTTGAATACACTGCTAAAATCAGCAAACACTGCTTATAAAGCTAGGCTCAGGGTGATACAATATAAAGTTGAATGTAAAATAGAACGGCCTGGTCAGAAACCAAACTGTTGTTCTGCCAGAATATTTTCAGAATCTATGCAACCCACTGATTATTCATACAGATCTCTGGCATACAACTTGCTAACTATTCTTAAAAGACTGATAGGTCTATAATTGTTTTGTATATTGGAATTACTGTTTCCACACACCCCTCAATCTTCAGAGACAAACTTGATGCAGTCAATGAAAGAGAAGAGAAGCTAGAATTGGGGCTCATCGTTTCAGGTTGTTCCTGATTATCTCTAGTGTTATGTAGTTGTACCCTAGAAGTTTTCCCAGGCTTGAATAAATTACTGATGACCAGTCTGGGGAAGAATTCATGCCTACAATATATACTGTTAGAAAGTAGTCTATCCAATTCCCATGATTTGGTCCTGGGAGTCAGGACTGAGCATTTTCAATAGTTCTTATTCCAACTTTAATTAGGGTGGACCTCAATAAAATTGTCATTTTTTAAAAAGAAAAGAAATCTTCCAAAATTCCCTACAAACTGTTGGCCCTTTGCCTCTAATAAGATGACAGCTTTGGCCCTTCCACAGACTCATGCATTAGGACTTAAAAAAAAAGAGGGAACCTAGAAAATGTTATTTTTGTCCACAGAAATCGTATCCCACCTTTGGTTTACTACACTAAGAAGACATAAGGCAACATTTAAAGCTAGTTCAGAAACATCAACTAGTACAATTGTGAATTTTGACCAGATATCCAACTTCCCATTTCCAGAAGGTTTGATTAAGTTATGTTAATTTTCAAATATAGTTCAAATTGCTGGTATTTATTTACTCAGTTCTGGGCCTCTGATATTAAAAGAATAACCATTTCTGCAACAATTGGCCTGTGCTTTAATTTACTTATTATTTTATATCCTGCCTTTATTATTATCATTATTTTTATAAATAACTCAAAGCAGTAAGCATGCCTAATACTCCTCCTATTTTCCCCACAACAACAACCCTGTGAGGTAAGTTGGGCTGATACAGAGGGACTGGTCCAAAGTCACCCAACCAGTTTTTCATTGCTAAGGCAGCACTCTAACTCTCAGTTTCCAGCCTGGTGCCTAAATCACTGGACCAAACTGGCTCTCAATTACTTTCATTATCATTAATGTCTATTATCATTAATGATATTCTTTTTTTTAAACTTCTCAAGATATCAGCTGAGTAGGCTTCCTCTAAAAGTTACATTTTAGATGTGATAGACTACAATTTCATCATTTCCAGCCAATATGACTAATACTGGACACATCTGGTATCCACCAGACTGGAGAATGACTTTGTTGTCTGGCTTTGGCACCCTTGTTGTAGTATACCTTATACAGAAAGATTTACCTGGTGCCAACTGTGCTATCTGTCAGTTGCCAAATGAAATCATTTTTATTTATCTAGGCAATTTTCAATATTGTATCTTGGCTTTTCATTTCTGCTGGGTTGTTGATTCATTTTCTAATTTGGCTTGTGCCTTAATTGCTACTTTGGAATCCATTTTGATGGTGGTATGTAAATATTTTAAATAAACATTTCTTTTCTTTATTTCATCACTATTGGTGGAGGTAGGTTTAAGCTGACTGGGCCAAGTTTACCCTATGAGATTTATAGCAGAACTGAAATTTTAATTCAGGTTTTCCCCAGTCAAGACCATAATCTCTATTTCTAACCTTATATCAACATGGAAAGAAATGTCTACCTTACTTATCCAAAACATTGGATGAGCCCTTCCTGAAATGATTTGTATTGTAATTTGCTATGCTGTTTGGTCTTTCAGTGATCCTATATTAAGGCATTTTGTGTGTTTTGGTTTCTCTGTTGTATGTATATTTCTCTATCTCATATGTAACCATATGTTAGATCCCCAGAATCTCTCTTAGTGACTTGGGCAGCCATATAAATTATATAAATAAATCAAATCTATATGTGTGTGTCTGTATGTCTGTGTGTAGATCGAATATATGAAAAGAACAATGAGTAGCCAAAGCTCTATAAATAATGTTCATAAATCAACTGCTGAAATTTCATTTCACATCAGTCAAGTTGAAAACTGACAGAAATTTCTCAAATATAAAAATTATTGGGCACTTTTCTTTGTAATATTAATTTCACTTGGAATATTTTCAAATTAAGCAGGTCTGGAAGACTGCTCTATAGAATGTGCTACTTTTAAAAAAGGAAAGAAAAATATCTGATGTGGGCAGAAGTTATATCCAAACAAAGTTCATCAGAAAATAATACATAAGCTTTCGTTCACCACTGTAATTCATGACTTAACTGTGAAATACCAAACTGTCTCAAAGTGATGAAAAAGAAGAGAATTGGAATTTGTTGTGACATCAGTACTCCTTGAAAATCTCTCTTCCAAATACACATCCAAACTCATATAAGGCTCTTTGAGGAATGTGGCTGGTCCTTTAGCCTTGGGTTTCACATCATAGACCCATGATTCTGCAGATGCCTGGTCATTAGTCTAACTCTACCAATTCAAAATTCTATATGGGTGTTGTTAACTTTAGTTTAAAGATTTGATACCACATGAAGTCAGGGCTACAATGCTTAAAGAATGCCATTTAATAACTCAGGCACTTGCACACATTTGCAGATGTAATTAATTTATCCCCCCAAAAGCATAATTTCCTGAATATCAGAAGTACCATTATTCTAACATCTATCCCACTACAATTCTATGGCTCCATATTATGTGTAATTTTATTATGGTTTTAACTTAATTTAATATTTTATGTCCTATATTGTATTGTCCACATAGCTTCCCCGTCACCTATCTGTCTGTCTATCTGTCTATCCATCCATCCATCATCTATCTATCTATCTATCTATCTATCTATCTATCTATCTATCTATCTATCTATCTATCTATTGTCTATTTGCTGATGCTTTATTTAAATTAAATTTGTAAATCAGTGATTTCAGTGATCAGTGTGATCTCTGTAGATGACATACTTTAAATAAAAGAAATACCATGAAAATACCAAAAAAAGCAGGTGAAAGGAAGTTTTATGTTGTCTACAAATTTTCATATCAATAAAAACAATGAACAAAATATTCACGTACCACATGGTACTAATGTTTTTATTAGTCTTAACATTCGCTCTGAATATATTTTTGTTTTTAGGGAGAAAAATTTTTCTGTTTCACTTAATTGCAAAAGTTCTGCAGTAATGTACCATTTTCCCAGCACCCATTTGTTTTGCTTGGGTTGGCAAACAGGTTGAGAGACAGAGATGGCGAGGGAGGTAATTTTCCACATTACTCTTTTTCTTTGGCCCAAATCATTTTTTCCTGGTGTCTCTTTACTTCCTCCTGTAATAGATTTCTTCATCGCATTCTTTAGAAAGTACACACATACTACAGTTTTCTCAATTACATTCACCTTTTGGATACCCACAAGCTAAAAACAGACATCATAATAAGTAAAAGTATTCCTTCAAAAACAAAAACTCATTCTTGTCAAAATTCCCATCTATAAATATCTCCGAAAAGGACAAGAAAGTTTAGCTTGGCTAGGTTGTATGGGTGCCCTGCTAGAATGCCAGCCTTGGTATAAAAAGGAGTCTGGTTTGCCTGGATGTATAACATCCTGTTGAGTGTTTAATAAAATCAACCTTTGCCAGTGAAAGCATCTTGTCCTACACAACAAGTGCTGGTGCCAAACAAAAGGGCATGGAATGCTGAGGAAGTGTCAAACCAATCTGATTGGATCAAATGCAGAATTCTAGAACTATTCCTGTAGCAATAAAGGAGTAGAAATGCAGAACAGTTTCCTAGATGAAGAATTGTTATATCATCAGCACAAGGCTTTCTACATAGAGAAAACTGAAGTGTGCAAAGCACTGCCATGATTATGAGGTTATAATGTGTAAAATATTATTGAGAATACTCAGAATGCAGTTTCAGACTTTTCATCTCTTGATTTAACCATTTAACATTTCAGGCACCGTTTTTTGCAAGAGGCTTTGTATGGACCATGACTATATTCATAAAGGATGAGGGACTGAGTTTTAGATTGTTGTTCAGTTGATCAAAACTAAATAACTATTTTGGAAGGCAGCTGATAGCCTAGTAGTCTCCTGACAGAACTACCGTTGAAGAAGTAGGCTGGGCCAAGACAGAGAACAAGTGATATTTATTACAATCTGACTCCCATGGCTATGAGAAACTGCCTATCAAATTCCATGGTGACAAGTACAGTTGGGTGTTAGTATTCTGACCTTCTCTAATTTTAAATTGCATGCTTTTACCATCTTCTATCTTGGTTTAATGAATATGTTCTGTTTGATGTCTTTAGTGTACAGGTGTTGGTCAATAACTGGCAAGGCGTACAGTTTATAAAGCTACTAAATAACTGTTTTGAACTACTGCTAGACTATCAAAAAAAGTTGGAACTTAAAATAACACTATATAGCATGAGCATAGATTTCCCATGTTCAGGAAATTATTAGTTCGGTATACTGTAATTCTTTTTCAACTGGTACCTACAGATATGAACAGAATTTTTAACAAGTTTGATTCAGGTCATTCCTGATTTTATTTATGAAATCAGCCTGAGTAGCTTAACATAATGGGAGATCATTATAACATGGCAGTTTGGATGCTACTGCATTTCTGGTGTAGTTTGATTGTTTCAAGTTCTAAATGGTTGGGGGCCAAATTTCTTGAAGGAGCAGAAGTGGCAAACAGTGATATAGCACTGGTGTTTCATGTATGGAATTTTCTCTTCAAAAAAGTTCACCTGATGATTATGTTGTAATAGAGTGCCTTTTAGTGCCATATTTTTTGTTCTTGCATGCATTTCAAGAACTATTTTGTTTTGCTGTGTTTGCTTTGATTGGATGTCCTGCAGTATTTATTCTTGCTGCTGGATTTCTGTGGTTTTACTGTGTGTTGTTTTCTTCATTGTTTATCATGAGGAGGGGGGGTGTTTGTTTTGTGTTTAATTTGTATATATGCCACCCAGAGATCCCCAGATATTGGAGGTTCTAAACGTGCAACAAATAAACAATGTTCAGTTGATTAAAAATGTGTGCTGCTGGAGTACCGACGGAGCCTGCCAAATGACTCCAATCTTGTTCCAGCTTTGTTGGCTATCAATTTATTTGTGTTAAATTCAAACTGCCAGCTCTGACTCAGCAATGAAATTCCTTGTCTACCTCTTGTCTGAGGATTGGATTTTGTTTTCTTTTGTTTTGTTTTAAGGATATAATTATTGACTCCTTGGGTGGAATAGACTAGATCCACCTGCCAGATCATTCTTATTTTTCAGTTAACATGATTATCTCAGTGAACTGCTTTCTTTCTTTCTTTCTTTTTTTTTGTAAAATAGGTATTGTAATAAAACTATTTTGTATTGTGAATATAGTTTCCTTGTTTGCTCAAGAATTCACAGTCATCTCACAGAGATCTTCGCGAAGAAATTTGTCCCTTGTTTTATATAGAGAAAAGATTATCCCACTTCTTCCCCCACTATTTTCTATAGGGAAAAAATTAAATCTAGGACTACAGAACTTGTGAAGGCTGGGAGAGCAATTGAGCATTTTTCTCACAGCTCCACGACTACTGCTATATCTAGGAAATAGAAAGGCCAAGAAAAGTGAGGGAGGGGAATTTGTCTTAAATCTTTTCTTCTTTTTCTGCATGTTGCTAAATTTTCTTTTTCTGATTTTATATTACCAGCCTTGAGAGATGTACATGCATATATTCTCTCTCTTTCAAGTCTTTTGTGATCTATAATATTAATTTCAATATCTCCATTTTACCTTTTTATAGAGAGGCTTTAGAACAGCAATTAGCACCATTTAGTGGTTTGCTAGGAATATTACATTTTCTTTTGTACAAAAGGTTCTTTTTCAAAAGGCAACTGAACATTCTTTGTTTTTATTTAAAGATGTTTCACTGTGCATCAAAAAGCTTCTTCAGTTCTGAATGAATGTTGGAAAATGAACTGATTTATACTTCTTGAAGTCATCTGATCATTAGCATTCTTCCTGAGAGTCATTGAGGCTGCTTAGGGGCTTATCTGTCCCTCAGGGTCACCTAAATAGTGCAAATGAGTTTGGAATTGCTGAAAGGACAGTATTGTAAACAAGAAATAGGGAAACATTTTAAAGGAAAAACAACAAAAGTCCAGTTGCTTTTTGAAAAAGTACCTTTGGGACAACCATGACCTAAATGACCGAGAATCTCCATAGACTTTTTCTTTTGTAAACATTCTATTTTTAATGAAGCTTATTTTCCTATAATATAATAGTTCTGTAATTATTGTTATTACAGAATTATTATTCCATTATTATTGAATGTTTGCATTTGGAATATTTAAAATTAAAAATATGTTAGTTTTTCTGTTTGAATAATTGAAAGTTTGAGATATTTTAAATGAGAAAGGCTTTCTAAATGGAATAGACAACTTTTTAAGCAGTATGAAATTTAAGCTGGGTTTTTCAAAAATAGTTTTATCATTACTTTCTTCACACTAAGATTATATTGTCCTTTAGCAAAACAATTAATTGTACCTAAAAACAGACAAGTCGTAGACATTTACAGAATCCAAGATTGACAAGTTCTAGAGAAGATTACTCACCTTCTTGTTTATACTGAGGTAGTGTCTATATTGGAAATGTTCTTATTGACATCTTCTGTTTTTAAAAATTCCTCAAGTGTCCCTATTTTCTAGTGACAATTTGGTTACTATATTGTGAAAATAGCTTGTGACTTTAAAATTTTGCATAAATCATGAGGGACCTTCACAATAAATTATTCAACCTCTTACTTTCTACCACAACAAAAGAAATATTGTTTTCTTTATAATTTGCTCCTAGGTCCTCTTAGTTCATGACATAATCAACTATGCTGTTCTGTGAACACTGCAGAGTGAAAAATACTTTGCATCCTGCTACTTTGATTTCTGATCACTAAGTGGTGTGAAAGAGGGAATTTAAAGAAAGCCTTGAGGTAACTTTATCTAGAGATAAGAAGCACAATATTGTGTAGAGTATGAGTACTATATGCTATGTTGCCTCTACAACTCAGAAAACATTTTTACGGCTTCTATTAGAGATAATGGAGTTTTTTAATCAGCCACAAATTTCTAGATGGGGAAAAAGAAAAATTACAGGGGGAAGAATATGCTTGACCCATTTGGGAGAGAGTTGTATTTGGCAAAAAAAAAAAAAAAGCATTTTTGATAATACTTCCTTTGTTTCTGTAACAATATGTAGGTTATAAACTGGGTAACTTATCTTTTATGGCTTTAATGACATTTTGTGGAGTTTGTGCTACTAGGCTAGACAAATAGATACTATTATTGATGCAACAGATGTTGCTGTAATACTTTTATTGAAAACTTACGTACAAATTGTACATTATAATTTACAGAATAAGTTTTAGGAGACAAATTAAGACTGCAAATCTTTACCCATTTAGAGATAATGGAATTAACAAGGTAAGGGTAATTCTTAATGAAGCCTTGATATCTCAAATAGTTTTCTTGTTGGTGCATATGCATATAAATGCGCGCATGCACGCGCGCACACACACACACACACACACACTTATACTTGTGTGGCTTTTGGCAAGAATAATGTTCAGTTAAGCTCCATGTTAACATCTACTGGCAACTCCATGCAAAGCTGACACCTGTCACAGATATCAATGACAGCTTCCCAATCAAGCTTCTCCTTCAGGCCTTATGGCAAATGAAGTGAGGCCTCCCTCTCTTATCTGCTACTCTGGCTGGGGGGAACTTGAGGTGTGGGAAGGTGGCTTTATCAAATCAAATGACAAACAGCCTTGGCAGACAAGCTACCGGGATGAGGACAATCTGGAGCATAATGTTGCTGTTGGAAATATGGGATAAAAGTTGAGCCGGGGCTAAATAGGGAAATCTCTATATCTCTGTCTTTCCACTCCCAATCTACAAAATGATTTCCTTTCAAAGATTGACTGGGTCATTCTTCACCTGCCAGTCACATTTCAGATAAGTCAGTCCCTGGTTCTTCTTTTTTCTTTCCTTCAACCCAAAGGATTGTTTCCCCTCCTGAATTGTAAGATACTAGTTTCACGTTCTTCTGTAAATCTCATTTTTCACACGGATCTCCTACTCTCCATTTTGTTTTAGTTTTAGTAAACTTCTTACATGAGAAGTTCAGTATTGTTTTGCCCATTGTTTGGAATTACTAGCAAACCAACCTCTCAGATTAATCCACACCAGATGGCAGCATTTGTTCCCAATACTGGTTTTATCTGATCTTGAAAAATTAAAAAACTTAGATCTGCTTCAGTCTTGAATGGGAGACCACCAGGAAATCCCACGATTATAGGCTACACTGGGCGTTAAAAAGAAATGAAGAGCCCATCCTAGAAGAAGGCAATTGCAAACTACCTCTGTGGTGTTGCCCAGAAAATTGCAAAAATATTAACAGTAAAATTAGCAGGAGTCAAACTTTCAGACTTTACTTTTGTATTTCAAATGAAGCCTAACTCAAAGACTCATTAAAGAATGATATGGAAGGATCATTTGATTAGCAGATATCTATGGTCATTTCCCTACCACCAACTCACAGCATCTTCTAAAACCATCCAACTCAGAGGTGGTATTCAACAGATTCTGACCAGTTCTGGAGAACCAGTAGCAGAAATTTTGAGTAGTTCGGAGAACTGGCAAATGCCACCTCTGACTGGAGATTTTACAGTATCCTTCCCCTGCCACGCCCACCAAGCCATGCCCACAGAACTGTAGTAGAATCCCACCACTGATCTAACTGTTACTGTGCCTAGGTAGGACAGGCTTAATAAGGACAGGCTTTATATCACATTAAGTATGCACTCTGAATATACCATGAGTCACTAGAAAGAAGTGATTTATCTCTAGATTAAGAAGTTGTATCTTGCAATACTACTGGGCAGCGAAGAAAAATATATCCAACACAAATGGAGAAAAGGGTGGCAAATGGACAATAAAGCCTAGGCTGCTTTAAGGTCACAATTTGCACAACAACTTTATTCCCATTTGCAGAGAATCCTAATTCACCATGATTCCTGGTTGCTGAGCTCCAGGTCTTTCCACAGGAGCATATGTTTGATATCTTTTCTGCTCTTGAGCCTAGGAACTGGGGGTTGGGGTTGGGGATGGTTGTGCTGTTGTTTGTAAAATCAGACAAATGCACACAATTTGAAGTAAGGACATAAATGGACCACGGTGGAAGCATTTATTTTAGTTCACTTTTGTATGAACTGAAGGTGAGTAGATTTGTGATACTACAGAATTTGTAGCAGTTCAAGGGGCACCACAGATGTTTGCTTCTTGTTCTCAGTGTTTTGAGACTGGCAGATTTGAAGGGGAGTACAGATTGTTTTCAAGTACTTTTAAGGAGTGACGTAAGTAGGAAGAGTAGAATAGAGAAAAGGCCTCCTGTGTCCCTTTGCTACAAGTGCCAGTGATGTTCTCCCAGGGCAAATGTATGATGTTCTACAAGCAAGTGGCAAGTTTCCTAAGTCTTTTTTGACAGATTAAATAACTGTCCAAAGAAAAACCCACCTGGCTCTCCCTGGACATCCCATCTACTGTAGCTTCTCCAACTCCTCAAAGACATTTCACAACTTTTTACACTTGTGAGGAAAGGAAATTGTGATGTCATTCCTCCTTTTACATTTTTTTTTTTTTGTGAACAGTGTCAATGCACAAAGACCAGGAATAATGATCTTTCAAAGGATTTCTACAACTAATACAACTGCACTTCTCTATAACAGCAACTGCAACTGAACTCAGAAGAGAAGGAAAGGAAAATAGCCATCATGTTTCTGTTCCTCCTGTCTCTTTCCTACTGACGTTTGTGAATACCATGAAAGGGAGTTACTTGGGAAGATAAATGTTGATGGGCTGGGATTCCCTTCTTCTGAGTCCTTGAATTGGATTGTGATTTATTTTTCAGTTTCCATTCCTCCCCCCTCTTCCCAGAAACTTAGAAAAAGTTTAGTCCAGAGGAAAGCTTGTCCATATGTCTCAAGCTGCTGTAGAGTATAATATTCCCCTGGGGTTTTTTCTCTTGAAATTAAAGTTTCTTCTTCACAGAGACACATGCAGGAAGGTGAAGAAAAAGAGACGAGGGATTTATATGTTTTCCTTGGTGGGAGGAGGATTCCTCAAACAACTTTTTCTTAACATGGGAAAAATTGTTACCTGCTTCCAAGGTAGCTCCTCAGAAACTGCTACTGACAGGGAGGGAAGAAGAGTAATTTGTCATTTATTGTCATGGAGCGCCTGTCATTGAAAAAAGTAAATTCCTTTTATTCTTTTTGGAAAATCTCAGAGGAGAACGGCTCGGATGAGTGTAGTCATGGGATGGGGAGAGGAGGAGCAGAATCATTCAGCCTCATTAGACCCTGAATGAGTTCACGATAAACTAACTAAAAATGAGTGTTGTGTCTTTGTCAAAAAAAAGAAAAGAAAAAAGAAAGTTTCTAAATGTCACTTCCAGTTCAGCCCATTTCGGCTTCTAAAAGAATTCCCACCAAATTTTACATCATCTATTTTAAGGACTGATTTAAAATTAAAAAATCTTGTACTAAGTTTAAACCTTGATGTTCCCTAGAGACCTGCAATGTTTAAAAGCACTTTTGCCATTTCTCAAAGTTCAAAATAACATTCCAAAAGGGATCTTTTAAAAGACATCCCTGTGACGAGCTTGGTCTCTGGGATCTGGTAAGGCTGGATTGTGTTCAGCACATAACATGTGTTTTTCATTGAGTTATAAAACAGGCGTTAAAATAAAAATCTTATAATTAAAAGGGAATACCACCAAGCTATTATGTAATTTCCAGTAGCAAGATGGGAATACAGTAGTTTAATAGTTTTTGAAGTCAACTGGAGATCTAATTTTTCTAAAGGCCATTTCATTCCTGGTTTTGTTTTTACACTGAGAGATTCTCCAGAAGAAAACTGTACAAGGTCAGTGGAGTGATAGATATTCAAGATTTATGCTGATCTTCTGCATCTTCCATCTATATCAGTGCTGTTTCCTCTGCCTAAGAACCATATTCCAGTTTCATGTGAGAGACCTTTTTTTCTACCTGCCCTCCCAAAACCTATTCAGATACTGCTGAAAAAAAAATCCATAATTACTAACAAAATTGACTCTCACAGGGGAAGTGGTTGCTCATCCTGGAATTGGATGTTTACCAAGATTTTGGTGGTCCTGGATTCTGTTCCCAGTGTTTTAGGATTGTTTTAACTGGGAATGTTGATGCTAATATTGTTCCTTCTGAATGTAATGGGTCCTAGATCTTCACTTATGACACTTACTTTGCCTGTGCATGTCAACTGGATCAGGCAAATCCTCCACCCCTCTAAAAATAACTCCAGCTAATGTCTGACTTTTCTTTAGAAGCAAAATGAAAAAGTTGGCTCCTTTGCCAGATGAACACTGCATCTCCTTATTTTTCTCTTGGGAACTTAAAATACATTGATTTTATATCAATTCAAGTGTCACGTTTTGTTTTTTTTTCTGAATCAGCCTTTCCAACCAGGCATCATCCACTTGTTTTGAACTGTTACTCTCCAAGTAATAATCTCCAATTAACATGGACAATGTGATATCTGGAAAGCAGTACATTGAAGAAAGGAGTAGTTTATAGAAGGTGCAGATGAACAGCAAATCAGTGTAGCCAGTTTAGTCTGCAAATCTGTTCACATTAAGAACACTTCCATAGCACATGACAAGCTTGAAGCTCATAACTGCTTTGAAGCCACTCTTCAACCATCTTCAATTTAGTTTGCCTCAAAACTCAGAATAAGCAAGAAACACTATGAAGCAATCAATTGGTCAGCAGGAGTGTTCATAAAAATTCCATCTGTTTGAACCTTCATAGTTCCTGATGGAACATAATTTCCTTCTTTCCTCTACTTTACACATACAGTACAAAGAAAAAAATTGCTAGGATATCACCCCAACATTTTAAATTTGTGCCATTTCAATAGCATTTTTTTGTGATTTGCAAAAGAAGGAGGAGGAGGAGGAAGTGGAGGAGGAAGGAAGGATTAATCTATGAAGATTCCATTCCTTCAGAGTTTCTGTTAAGAAGCCTACACTAGTTGGAATTTTAGTTTATTTTATTAAGATTTACAAGGCTGTTCAACTCAACTAGTGATGCAGGAAAGCTAGTATAGTACTATTTTACAGTCAGGCACTTTTCATAGCAGGTATAACTATGACTGCAGGTTGCAGTAACAATTGTCTTGTTAGATAGAGGGCCATGGAATCATGCTCAGAGGCTGGGACATGGGATAAGGTAACAATTTGGTATGCCTTGCTTGTATAGCAATAGCACTTAGATTTACATACCACTTCACGGTGCTTTACAGCCCTCTCTAAGAAGTTTGCAGAGTCAGCATATTGTCCCCAACAATCTGGGTCCTCATTTTATGAAGAAAGAAAATCAAGCTGGCAGTTTTTTTTATAGGCAGTACTATAAGAAACTGTGTAGAAATAGACAATGAAGATTAAGATTTGGTTGCCTGATAAATGCTTAGTATTTAAGCAGGGACATTCAGGCAGAATTATTAGACTGATCATGTAGCTAACCAGAGCCTGACTTAGGGGATTAAGATTGTATTCATTGATAAGGCTCCTGGCATACTTTATCTATTTATTTTTTAATGGAGTATGAGCGAGGGAATGATTGTGTCTAGGAACTAGGAGGCATGATGAAACAAAAACAAAACGAATATAAAATGTGACCATCATTAAAAAAAAAGACTCTGTGAAGAATAGAACACTGACTCAGCCCTCCAAGGGAATAACAGGCAACTCTAAAGCTGCTACAAATGCAGCACAAAATGTACATCAAGTCATAAAACTAGATATACCCAATTCCAACAACTGTTCTTTATATGTTTTAGCCTCCTGTCACCTAATCATCTTTGTTGCTCTTCTCTGCACTCTTTGAGCATTCATGTTATCCACAAGCATGCATTTTACCTCTATTATGAACTTTATATATCCCATGTAAGGTGGGCCTAATTATATCTATATCAAAATGAAATTCAGTGATGAAAAAAGTAAGGTTCTACATTCAGACAAGAAAAACCAAATGCACAGATACAGTATAGGTGGTACCTCACTCAATAATAGTAACTGTGAGAGGAATCTTGGAGTCCTAGTGGAAATCATTTAAATATGAGCCAGCAGTGTGCTACAACTGCCAAAAAAGCCAACACAGTTCTAGGCTGCATTAACAGAGGGATAGACTCAAGATCACAAGTTAATATCACTTTATAATACCTTGGTAAGGCCACGCTTGGAATACTGCATCCAGTTTTGGTCACCACAAGGTAAAAAAGATGTTGAAACTCTAGAAAGAGTGCCGAGAAGACCAACACAGATTATTAGGAGACCGGAGGTTAAAACATATAAAGAAAAGTTGCTGGAATTGGGTATATCTAGTTTAATGAAAAGAAAGACTGGGGGTGACATGAAAGCAGTGTTCTGATATCTCAGAGGTTGCCACAAAGAAGAGGAAGTCAAGCTATTATCCAAAGCACCTGAGGGCAGGACAAGAAGCAATGGATGGAAACTAATCAAGGAGAGAAGCAACCTAGAACTAAGGAGAAATTTCCTGATGGTTAAAACAATTAGCCAGCGGAACAACCTGCCTCCAGAAGTTGTTAATTCTCCAACTCTGGAGATTTTTAAGAAAAGGTTGGACAGCTATTTGTCTGAAATGGTATAGGGTTTCCTGCTTGAGCGGGGGGTCAAACTAGAAGACCTCCAAGGTCCCTTCCAACTCTGCTATTCTATTCTATTCCATTTCTAATTCTAATTCTATTCTAGATTAGACAACAGGAATGTGTGAATATCAGGGCCATACATGAACAGGAAGTCAACAGTGTGGGTATGACCACATGACTGAAGCCTTTCCCCTTTTAGGTGGACATTACATGCAATATCAGCATATAAAAAAGGATAGGGTGTTGATTGCCCAGTTGTACCCACTACTTCAATTCTGCTGATAGAGAGTGGAGAGGATGGCCCTGATGGACAGAGCAATATGACTTGATCTCATACTGAGAAAGAGAATTACAAAAAAGGCCTCCCCCCACCCGCAGTTATTCATATGAAATGAGAGGAGAGGAAGCATATTCGGACAAAATGTTGTTACTATTGCTGTTCCAATAAAAATATTTTTTTGTCCAATTTTTAACATGGTCTCTGTTTCTTAGTCTGGTCTACTTTGTAGGGCTGACACTGATCCTAACTGTGAACACCCATGATAGATGATGTCTTAATGTTTTTAGAAATTAAAAATCCAGGAATGTGACAATATTGGGGAGCAGAGAAAACCTGTTCCTCCAGTAGCATTGCTCTTCTGACAATCCGTTCACAAGCTGTGATTTGCCTATGGAGGAAGATACGTATGTTTGCTTCTATAATTTCTATATGATTTTTCCCATCTCTCTCCTGTTTTTTCCTGTTAATAGTCATTGTAGCTTTGATGGTCCATGGCTGCACATGTCTCTGATAGAGGAAAACACATTTACATATCAAGGAGAGAACTAACCTAGAACTAAGGAGAAATTTCCTGACAGTTAGAACAATTAATCAATGGAACAATTTGCCTCCAGAAGTTGTGGGTGCTCTAGCACTGGAGGTTTCTAAGAAGGGATTGGACAACCATTTGTCTGAAATGATATAGGGTTTCCTGCTTGATCAGGGGGGTGGACTAGAAGATCTTCAAGGTCCCTTCCAACTCTATTACATAGATGTTTCCTTCCTCTTCTGTCTCCTTGAAGGGAGAATATGAAAAGATCTCAGACTGGGGCAGTTCTCAGCAGGAGACTGAGTGCAGCCTATTACACGTTGCTTTCTGTGCCTGCCTCTGGCTACTACCTCCACTGTAAACACTATATTCTGTAGCCTTGTTTGGCTTTAAACTCCACTTTCGGGTCAGAGCCAGGCTTCTTGATTTCCCCCCAAGAATATTGTGCCCAGTGGATTACTTCCAAGAGGCAAACAGTTCCTTTCTTTTCCACCCGTTGATGTCTTCATGGAAAACTTTTCATGATTTCTTTTAAAAAAAGAAAATAAATATGCAATCAAAGATGGTTTTATTGAGAGATTTGAAAAAGGCCTTTTAATAACAGCACAGTTCATGATAATTAAATTACCTGTAGCAATTCTACAATAAAGCCATCCAAATAGTTTATTCTCTCTCTCTCTCTCTCTCTCTCTCTCTCTCTCTCTCTCTCTCTCTCTCTCTCTCACACACACACACACACACACACACACACACACACACACACCACCCCCATCTCCCCCACACCCATACACGTCCACTGTGTCCATATTTGTGTTTTCAGTTTAATTTTCCTCTTTGATTTTTAATCTTGAATCCTGGAAGAAAAGAGTCCAGTAGTTCTAATGGAAGTACTTATTCAATGAATTCTATACCTGTAAAAATAATTTTCACCTATTTTCAATTAATGACATATGATGTCAAATATGATGCCACAGATCAAATAGGGCAAACTTTAATAAGCAAGAGGCATAAGATTTTTACATTTTTCCTCATGTACGTGTGTGAGAGTAAAAGAGCAATCTGGGACTCTGGGAAGTCAAATGCGTATTCTAAGTAGGTGATGGCATGATTTCTTCCAGATTATTTTTCCTTTGGAGTGAGGTTAAACTGTTGCCATAGTATTCTAAGCCTGTTTTAGAGCTTAACATATTCAAATAAAGCAACCAAATAGCTCTGTTCAGGTTGAATACATTTTAGCAGAATACTTCTATAAGATTCCAAAGGCCTTGAATAGGTGATGGGGTGCACTGGCTGTCTAGTCCATTTGTAGATGTTTGAAAATCCAATGTTTTCCTAATATGTGTTTAACATTTAAATTGATACTGTATTAACTTCAGTTGCACAAGATGAAATTCTTCAACCCTTGAAATAACTGTGACATTGTTCATGTTGGCCTCTCTGCTAATGTCCTCCCAAGCAGCTGTGCTTGGGTTTCTATTTTTCCTTTTGGTTCTCTGCTTTTTTTCCATGATGTCACATATAGATTGGAAATTTGTTCGTTGGCATGGAGTCTTATCAACTCTTTTGTTTTCTGTTGGGATTGGGAGGAAAGAAAGTGAACAAGCTCTGTAATATATTAAATATATATATTACATATATATTTATATTATATAAATATATAAACAATATATTAAATCATGTTGTATTTCCTACAATAATGAACCAGGTCACCCCTAAGGCTCACAAGTGGGACGTAACAGAGAAGTTTTGCTTTTTTTGTTCTTTACAACTAGCTCTGAGTAGAATGGGATAAAAAAACCTACATGTACTTAAGGGAATCTTATTTTCTATTCTTTTGAAATGTTCTTTACAATTCTTTTAAAATCTCTATTTCTTTACTTTCTTTGTTTGTTTTGGACTTTTTTTGCCATATCAAAAACTTAGTTTTGAAAGTCCTATCCATTTCAAAATTAATTTGCAGCAAAATATGGTAATTCAATTGAAGACATCTAAGTCCAAATCACCCTACGGTTATTTGGATCTTGGCCATGAACATAATCAAGACACACACACTCCAAACTAAACTGGGAAAAATGATATATGCTGAGAATATTTTGCAGCATTTGTTCCAAATAGTTTTGAAAGGCTCACAAAAACAATGGGAAGCTTTACTTTTTGTATCAGATTTTAAGCTCTAATAGGTTTGGCCACTGTATGGAATTAAGTTAGACACATACATCTATAAACTGCATGCACGTGTGGGAAGTAGTCGTAAAGAAAGGGTAAAGGCAGGGAGCTGTGGGGAAAACCTATTACCTCCCTATATTTGATAGAAGATATGAAATGTGTGAACTCAAAAACATTATGAATAATGATTACTGAATAGCCCAGCAATATCAATTACAGCTAAGTGAGAACACATGGGGATTTAAGACCTGCAGTTTATCTAGCAAAAGCAGTATTTAAACCAAATCTTGAAATGAATCTGCCAACTTTGAAAACAGAATATTTTCAGGAGTATAGAATCCGAGATGCTTTATATATTTTCACCAGTGGAAATACTCTAAATTCTTCTGTTTAATGGGAATGACGTCTGAACAAACCTTGTCTCCTCTATCTGAAATCCAGGCATTTTCAGTTGATATGTACTTGAATTCCAGCCAAATGGGTTCCCATATGCTATATACAGGAAGACCCAAACTGAAGAAAGCCATAGACGTTTAGCCTAGAATAGGTTTCCATTCTCTGTGAATGCAAAGTAGAACAGGAAGCTAAAACCAAGTAAAGTGCTCTTGACTGCGAGCCTGAATGACCAGGAATGTTGTGAATTAACTTCCCCTGGCTTATCTCAGGTTTCTGGTGTTGACAGTAGTAGTGATTTCTTGCTATCACTAAAAATGGTGCCCAGAATCTCTTGGCAGCAGAGTGTTTGGTGCAAAGATCAATCCTGGTAACCTTTCTAATGTTGATGGGAAAAGAGCCAAATTCCTCTTTCATTTTGCTGCTGAAAGACCAAGAGATTTACCAACTTCACTGGCTAAATTGGGATCCAGAAAAAACAAAAGGGGAGGCTGGACAGGCAGCCATCATATTCTCTGCTGGGAAAACTGGAGCTTTGGAAGTCTTATCTTTTAAGCAATAAACATCAAAATCTGCGCAGTAGATGGGAAGCAGATATGGTGTGGGAAAGGAATTCCCCCAGAGACATAACTGAAGCACTGTCCATTCAAGTGGGGAGCAAAGGGAAGAGAAGGAAATGGAGATATTTCAACAAGCAGAACAGCAAGATTATAATAAACCATATTTTCAAATTGACTGTTACTGCTTTTCTATTCTAGGGAACTAATGAGTGTGGCATTTTGCAATGGAGAAGAATGGAAATGCTACACTGAGGTTCACTTTTCAACCAGGATTGCTTCATCATTCTGTTCGTATAACTAATTGTCTTACATGTGTGTTGACATCGGTCCTGGTCATGTTCATCTTGAGTTGCCAATGAAAAAAGAAAATTTTAGTCCTAAAGACAGATGAACCGTATGCCCTTTTTCCTTCCCATAAGTACATTTAGCATTATGGTAGAAATGCAAACTGGGATGTGGTGGCTCAGTGGCTAAGACGCTGACCTTGTTGATCAGAAAGGTTGGCAGTTCGGCAGTTCGAATCCCTAGCACTGCATAACAGAGTGAGCTCCTGTTACTTGTCCCAGCTTCTGCCAACCGAGCAGTTCGAAAGCATGCAAAAATGCAAATAGAAAAATAGGGACCACTTCGGGGGAAGGTAACAGTGTTCTGTGAGCCTTTGGCATTTAGTCATGCTGGTCACATAACCATGGAGACGTCTTTGGACAGTGTTGGCTCTTCGGCTTTGTAATGGAGATGAGCACTACCTAGAGCCAGAAACGACTAGCATGTATGGGCGAGGGGAATATTTACCTTTACCTTAGAAAAGCAAACAGATCCAGTTACAAGTGCCAATAGCTTTCTATTGGTATCATCATCATCATCATTATCTTAGAATTGTCTATCCACTGCATGATGAAGGCCTCTTCCACATGTTTCTAACCAATGTGGTCCTGCGCTTTCTTTTGCCAACTGGGCCTAATATACTTGCTGGTGTCATTGATCCACATTGTTTTAGAGCAGGGGTGTCCAACCTTTCACCTTCCCTGGGCCACATTAGAAGATGAAAATTTGGTTTGGGCCACACATAAAATAAAATAACAGTAATGATACCTGATCATCCAAAAAAACCATAGAAAACATAGTTAACATATTAAATTTATTTGGAAATGAAGTTAGTGAGATGTTTTTATTATTTATTATTTATTATTTATTAAAAATTATTTATTTTTTATCACAGTTTTTTTATCACGGTTTATCACGGTTTATTTTCCAGCCAAATTTTGCGGGGGGGGAGAAAGCGTGCCCACCTCGCGCCTACCTCTCTTCCTGCAAATGGCCTGGCTGGATGAGGCAGGACTGGAAGGCAGAAGCAGCAGCGGCGGTGGGGGCAGAAGCAGCAGCGAAGGCGGGGGTAGAAGCGGCAGCGGGGGCAGAAGCGGCAGCGGTAGGGGCAGAAGTGGCAGTGGCGGCAGGAGGTGGCGCTCTGCTTGCCTCACCCTGCCTCGCACCTGCTTCTCCTCCTCCTCCTCGCTGGCTCTGGCACGAATGTTGGGGTGGGCACTGGGCCGCATTACGAGGCAACCTGGGCCGCATGCGGCCCGCGGGCCGTGGGTTGGACAAGCCTGTTTTAGAGCTTTTTCACGGACACTTTTTATCAATTGGGATCTGTTCTATGACTGCCTTGGTCCACCTGCCATCAGTTCTTCTCGCTATGGAACCAGCCCATTTCCATTTCAATTCTTTTACTCTCTTGCTGATATTGTATAATTTCATTTGTTCTCTATATCTTGTTTTGTAATGTCAAGCATGTATCTTTCCATAGCTCTTTGTGCCACTCGTAGCTTTTATATCGATTGTGAGATCAGTGTCCATGTTTCACTGGCATATGTTAGAGCGGGTAGCACACGGTGATTGAAAACTTTTCAGACATAGGGGGAGGTTGTTCTTGGAAATTATGCTTAGCTTGCCAAATGCCTGCCAACCACATTTAATAGGCTGTTCAATTTCTTTTATTGTATCACCTCCCATTGAGATCTGTTGGCCAATGTATATGTAGAAGTGCACTATGTTTAGTTTTTCTCCAAATATGTTTTTTTCTTTCTTTAGTGAATTTTTTAAACATAACCTGGCTCTTTTTTCAGGTTATATTTTTAAGCCAAATGGTTCCCCTGTTTTGTTCTGATGCAAACAGAAGACATCGTTTATTTATTTATTTGTTTGTTTGCATAGACATCTCACATTCTTTGAGAAGGACTTGTGTGGGGAAGCGGTATAAATTGATGAGTGAAGCTATTTCTCCAAGCATATAGTAATAATGACAATGTTTAAAAAATGCCCAGGCTTTATTATCGCTAAATAGCATTCTTCTGATGTGTTTACATAACAAACCTTTGGAAAACAACTCTGGATAAAGAGGCATTGGCAGACTTTCCCACCAACTGCATGGAATGGAAATAGAATTACTATTTTATTTATTTATATTTATTTATTTAATTTGGTGTACTGCCAACTTCCAAAAGATTTGTATGGATGTATGATTTGTTGATTCACCCAGTGACATAACAAAAATACAGTGATATAAATGGGAATAAATACAGCCATTGGAAAATATTATTAAATATTATGAAACGTTGAAAAGAGAAAAGTTTTCAGCAAGGGCACTCTCCTCTTTAAGGCTTTATCCAAGAATGCCAGCTAAAAGAAGAGTACAATATATATAGTTATCAAAGAGAGTGGTGTTGGATTTCTTAATGTAAAACATTGCTCTTATTTTATTCACCTCATGAAAAACTTTGGTAGTTAATGAATTTCTCCCTTTCCCAAAAAGTGGCTTCTCCTACCTGAAGTTGGTAGTAACTAACCCAGCCTTGACTGATTTCAAAAAAATAAGCAGGGTTGAACCTGATTAATATGTAAGATGGGAGATCATCAGGAAATTCCATGCCTTGGCCTATCCTGACAGCGGCAATGGCAAAACAGGTAATGGTATTGAATTGGGAGGCCATCATTTGGATCCAAAGGCCAGGAGAAAGAGGTACATCTTAACTATCTTTCTAAAGGTATGTAGGTTGGTTGCCCATCATTATATTTGGGCAAATGTTTCCCGGAAGCAGGGAACAGTAATTGAAAAGCCCTTCATTGAAACATCCTGCCTCCAAGGTTCCAAAAGATGGCATTGTCTCAGTGTGGAGATCTTGGGTGTATCCTCTACATTGGAGCATGTAGAAGGGGCAGATACACTTGGGCTCCTTTGACTGTGGTTAAGCTCTTTCAGGCCCAAATCACTTTTGATTTGACTGTAAGTTCTGTAGAGGTTTATCCTTGATAAGCATGTTGCAGATATTGCCTGATGACTGGGGTGGGATTCTGCTGGTTCGGATCAGTTCAGGTGAACTCCTAGCTCCAATGATTAGCTGGCTCCAAACCAGTTTGCTCTGTTAATCATGTGGGCCTGCCGGCCCGCCCTTGCGCTGTACTCACCTATATCTGCTAAGTTGATTCATGTGGCAAAGCAGATTGCTGCGCCTCAGCTATGTTACTTCCCCAAAGTAATATTACAGGTAAGTAATTTCGAAAGCTGTTCACACGTGCATGCGCAAAGCTCATGACTAGAAAACCATTTGTTACACCGGCAACATCCCACCACTGCCTGGTGAGAAAGCCAATGATTATTAGTCAGGATCTGAGAAAAAGGCTAGGAATCTATAAGCATGAAAACCAAATTTAAAAGGAAAGGATTCCAGGAAAAAAAAAACACTGCAAAAATAATTGCTAAAAAGGCAGTCCAAATCAATCTATAATATGGGAGATCAGTATATAATTAGCAGGGAAAGGCATATCTTTTGTAATTATTCATTATGGGACACAGGTAAACATGGCATAGGTGTTCCTGAGACTTTCAGCATAAAGTGAGGTATGTTTAACAAGGAGAAAGTATTGCACTGCTCCAAGTATAAAATGGAACTGTTTCTGACAGAGAAATGGTATTATCCCTATATCAAAATTGTCCTAGTAAAGAAAGAGAAATTTAGCAGTGAGCATTGTGATGATGTTAGTTTTTTAATTTCAACCTAGAGACAAAGTTTAGAACTGTAATATCTCTTCTGTGTTTCTTGTAGCAAAGTACCAAATTAGGACTAGTAATACTGATTTGTCTGATATTTAGAAATAAGATACAATCTCCATCATTTAAAATATAAAATATCTGGCAGCTCCTATTCTGTAGGACTGTAAAACAAAAAAGCTGTAAGACAGCCAGTATTTTGGAGTCAAATGCAGAAAGTTTAAGGCATTCATAGTATGATTGAATAATTGTGATAGATGTATCACTTATATGAAGTTTCTGTTGGATATCACAAGAAGTTTTTAAGCTCTAAGAGCAGTAACACACTAGAATGTCTTTTGGAAACAATCTAGACAACAGCAAATCTTCCTCCCTCCCTCCCTTCCTCCCTCCCTCCCTCCTCTGTGACACTTTAAGGAGATTAATTTTGAGATATTGAATCATTTGGTGACTCAGAACTCACCAAGCTAAAAAGACCATGACTGAGATACCAGACTCCAGATTATTATTATTACTACATATTCCCTCTTTTCTCACATGAAGAAGACTGCTTATAAAAAGGATGCCTTCACATGGGAACATACGACATTGCCTAATGCTGAATCAGACTGTTACTCCATTAATGTTACTATTATTGCTGATGATTAACTCCAGATTTCCAGGCAAAAGTTTTTCTAGCTCTATGTAAGGGCTGGACTGTAGACCACCCATACAGAATACTACTACAGCTGGAGTGCTTTCTGGTTAAAAAAGGGGAATCAAAACAACAACAATATAAATACAGTAGCATTTTAAAGCAAGTAAAACAAATTGTTCTTGCCTTTCATTTATTGGTTTTATTCCTCTGCAGACATTACGTAGTTGACAACTTCTTATGGATGATCAGTTATGGAAGGTAGAGGTAATCATCAGGAAGATAGAGTTACTGTTTAGAACAGCAATACATAGCCTTAGAAAATATTCATCGTTCAAGGGATGTGAGAGTAGGGCAAGCAAAGATATAGAAAAAGTGGTGTCAGGAATTGATGTCAAAATAGGCCTGTGATACGCCTATTAAATTTTTACATTTCCTGCAAATGGATCTCTTTCTCGTTGGCTATCAATGAAATATGTCATCTGCCAGCTGCATCAAGACATTGAACCACACAGAGTGTAAAATCTTTAATCTGTGTCCCCTCCTTCCTTCAGACACACCCCAGGAAACTTGCCAGACTATTATACCACAGCAATGAGATAATGCATCTTATCTATCTGAACAACTTTTAATGTGATCCTCTTGATTAGTGTTTAGAAACCACGCAAACAATTGATTTAAAATAATTGGTAAATTATGATTAAATAAAGATGTTTATACAAAGGGGTTTGTCATTGATATGGTAAAATAAATATTTGCAAAAGGAACTTATTCTTGGCCTGGATCCTGGCCCATGAGCTCTATGAGAATGACCATGGTCTCATTTTAATAAATATCAGAAGGCTTTCCAAGAAAACAGAGTACCCCCTCCAATTCTTAGCCAGCACACAGGCACAAGACAAATATTGCATCCATAGTCACCAAGCCTTGTTACAAATTGGACTGAAATGTAAAAAGGTTATTACGGATGATTTTATACATTCTCATAACATACCAAAGGAGGCAGCTAGGCCCCTGGGGGAGCCATGGATCACTATCCCTGTAGGAAGGAGGAAGAGGTGGAGAAAGAAGAACAGGAAGAGGAAGAAAGGATGCCGTGCTGGGGTTTTCTTTTGGCTGAGTAAGTTTCTACACAAGCCTTCAATTCCAAGTATATTTCTTACCAATGCAAGATCCCTGACTAACAAAATGGATGAATTAAGGCTACACATTGCAAAGACTAAATTCATCAAGAACTGCTGTGTTTTGCTAATCACAGAAACTTGGCTTCATTCACTCATTCCAGATGCAGCTGTTGAGCTGGAAGGCTACATAGCTTACCGGCTGGACAGGAGTAGAGATTCTGGCAAGATCAAAGGGGGAGGTTTAAGCCTTTATGTGACCAAAAGCTGGTGTATCAATACAAAAACTGTAGACAGCCACTGCTCCATGGATCTGGAGTATATGACACTTAAATGTAGACCCATATATCTTCCACAGGAATTCAGCGTGGTTTTGATTATTGCAGTCTATATCCCACCTGATGCCAATACTACCATAGCTTTGGGATTCTTGTATAACATTGTTCATAATCAGCAGAATAAGTATCCTGATGCTGTGCATATCATAGCAGGGGACTTTAATCAAGCTGATTTAAAAGAAGTGCTCCCTAAATTCTATCAGTATGTTAAGTGTGCTACTAGAGGAGCAAACATATTGGACAAAGTATATACCAACATCAAACATGGCTATAAGGTTATACAATTGCCACATTTGGGACAATCAGACCATATGTCACTGCTTTTAGCACTAGCTTACATCCCTCTTAGGTGACGGGCTCTGCCTATAATAAAGACAGTGAAATTTTGGCCAGAAGATGCTTCCCAACAACTTCAGGATTATTTTGAGAACACAAATTGGGACATCTTTTACCACCCTGACCTAGAGGTGCACACTGCAACTGTTCTGTGCTATATCAAACACTGCACAGATACTATCACTGTGGATAAATGTATTAGAATCTAACCCAATCAGAAACCCTGGATGACCAAGGAAGTCCAGCACCTCTTGCATGACAGGACCAAGGCCTTTAGGTCTGGTGAAGGGGCAAGATACAGGGTTGCCAGAGCTAATCTGAAGAAAGGTACTCGGAAGGCCAAGACTGATTATAAGAGGAAGATTGAGGATAATTTTTATAGCAATAACATGAGGCAGGTGTGGCAAGGGATTCAACAAATTACAAACCATCAACCGACCAATGTCATACCTGCTGAGGGGGCTGCTTCATTGGCAGAAGAACTGAATCATTTCTTTGCTCACTTTGAAGTGGAGACATCAGAGACCGATAAAACACAACTACCAGTCAATTGTAGTCCCCTCCTCATTGTGGAGGAACAGGAGGTAGGAGCATTCTGAGGGCTGTGGACCCTAGAAAGGCTGCCGGTCCTGATGGTATCTCTGGCCAAGTGCTTAAAGACTGTGCTGATCAGTTGGCTGGAGTCTTTACCAGAATCTTCAGTCAGTCTTTATCACAGTCCACTATTCCATCTTGTTGGAAGGCTTCCACCATTGTTCTGCTGCCAAAGAAGTTCCCTATCAATAACCTCAATGATTACAGACCAGTGGCACTCACTCCTATCATCATGAAGTGCCGGCACATCATTTCTGGTTTTCCGCATAAATTTGATAAACACCAGTTTACATACAGAAAAAATAGATCTACAGAGGATGCTATAGCCATCACCCTTCACACTGCTCTGACTCATCTAGAACAGCAGGAGGGCTATGTGAGGATGCTTTTTGTGGATTTTAGTTCTGTGTTTAACACAATTCTTCCACACAGACTAGTGTCTACACTTCTGAACCTTGGGCTTGCTAATTCAATCTGCCTTTGGATTATGGATTTTCTGTCTGGCCACTCACAGAGGGTCAGATTAGGTAATCATGCCCCTTCAGCCCTTATTCTTAACACTGGTACATCACAGGGTTGTGTGTTGAGTCCCTTACTCTATACTCTTTATGTGCATGACTGCATTCCCACTCACGTTAGTAATACTATTGCTAAATTTGCAGATGATTCAACAGTGGTGGAACTTATCTCGGGGTTGGGGGGTGAGTCTGCCTACTGAGATGAGGTGAACCAGTTGCTTTCATGGTGTGGAGACAACTTGGTCCTCAACACCAATAAGACCAAGGAGCTTATAGTGGATTATAGAAGGAACAGATCAGACATCAAGCCCTTGCTCATCAATGAAGATTGAGTGGAGCAAGTGGCCAGTTTTAAGTTTCTGGGTGTTACCCTAAAAGAGGACCTGACCTGGGGTGCCCACATTGCAGCACTGGTCAAAAGGGCCCAGCAGAGATTATACTACCTGAAGCTTCTCAGAAAACAACTAAATGAGAAACTGCTGGTGACCTTCTACCGCTGCACCATAGAGAACATTTTAACATACTGCACCTCTGTATAGTTTGCCAATTGCACAGTGGCAGATAGGAAAGCACTCCAGAGGGTTAATGTCATTGCCCAGAAGATCATTGGTTGCCCTCTCCCCTGTTTGGAAGAGCTTTATAGCTCCCGCTGCCTTAAGAAAGTTCAAAACATTCTCAAAGATCCATCTCATCCTGGGAACCCTTTTTTTTGAACTATTACCATCTGGCAGACAGTACAGAATAATAAAAACAAGGACAAATAGGCTGAAAAACAGCTTCTATCCCAGGGTAGTAGCTCTTTTGAATTCTGCTATATAGTGCAGTGTTGGTGTGGTGTCGGGAGTTTCCAGTTCAATGTGTGAAGGGTGAAGGATGTGTGTTTGTGTTTATTTTCATGATCATGGCCATGATGTGCACTGAAGATGGTGTTTGATTTTGTTGTACGAGGTGCAATGACAATAAAGTAAAGTAAACTAAACTAAAAGGCTCTAACTCAACACTATATATGTACTTTTATTGTTACACCCAGAGCCTTGTGAGTTCAAAAGTGCTTTCCCTCTCTTCTCATCTTCATATTACTTAGGGTCTTGTCTGAGACATTTACTGATATTATTTTTCTTGGCCTAGGCTAGGCCCTAGACACAAGCCCAGCTTATCTGACCATTGCCTTGGCAGTGACCCTCCTTCCTATCCTTCAATGCCATTCTTTATACACTGTATGGATTCACACAAAACTTTCATGGGGATCATTCCAGATGAGTGGAATTGCAGCAGGGTAGGCATACATTTTGTGGTGGTTTGTTCTCCAAGTTCAGAGAACAAACCATCATGAATATCTATCACCCAAGGTAGATGTACTTCCTGGTTCCCACAAGATGACATTGTTTGATTGACAGGACCAAGAGTGCACCCAACTTGCTAGGTTGTACTAGATGGGCAGAAACTACTGGAGATTAAATTTAAATAAATGGTGAAATCCAAATTGTATTTATGGAACATACATTTAGTGCTTGGGGAAGAGACTCTTAGCTTCATTTTGAAGCCATTTGTGTATTTTCCATTTGATCAGTGATTTAATTCTCAGAAACATTTGAAAAATCTACAGTTTTAGAATAGCTGTGGATGAGTAATGGAAAGCCACACGAAATACCAGCAAACAAATATGCGCTAACTCATATTTATTTTCATGGGCTTACTCTTGCCCCCACTCCCCAACTCCAGTCCTGTGTTGGAAAAAATGAACCAAAAATTACCATGACAATGCAAATGAAAAATGAAAATAAGCTCTATCAATAGCACACAAAGATTGCAGAAGGAGATAGTGATTGAAAGAACATGGATTATATCAGTCCTGCAGAGTTGCCTGGGATAATCCCCATATTGCCAGTGGGGGATGAGGGAATGCTTGCAAAGAGACCATTAAGGAACAACCTTACAGCATGTTCCACTGTTATTATCCAGTGTCATTTATCCCATCCCGTAATGCATTCAAGTTGAAGAGAAATGCAGTGGAAAGGCTGCCTATTAAATCAATTATCATGGGGAGATTGTTCTTTTTGATATAAGCACCTAAATAGATGCACTTGTGTCAAAGGCTTATGTTAGACTGCCTAAAAAAATAAGGAAGAAAGAGGGGGGGAAAGATACAATTTTCCAGTTTTGGGGATATAAATAGCCAAAAGAAATGTTCTCAAAGTGCCTGTCTCTTTTAAAATGAGATAATTTTTAATTTATCCAAGTGTGGGGGCTTGCTGTTGATTCTCTTGAATCCTTTCCCACTAACCCAATACATCTGAATTATCTGAGGAGTCAAACTAGCACAGGGGTGTCAAGGTCAGTCGTCACAGCGGAGTCACATATTTTTCCCCTTCACTAAACCGGGTGTGGCCATGGCCAGCCCGTGATGCATCCGACCTGCAGGCTGGGAGTTTGACAGCTCGGTACTAGCAGATGACTATCAAGGGTGACTTGGAATGCTCAGTGAAAGCTAAAGGGATCTCCTTTCTGTAGAATGTTCTAGACCAGTGTTTCTCAATCTTGGCAACTTTAAGATGCTGTCTGGGAGAATCTGGGAGCTGCAGTCCACATGTCTTAAAATTGCTTTAGGTTGAGAAACACTCCCCTGGTCTATTTGTTGCATTGTAAGAATCCTGTCTCTGTTCAGTAGCTGAAGCTGGTGTCCTACAGCCCCTTTTCTCTATTTTTCCTACATAGCAATAGCAATAGCACTTAGATTTATATACTGCTTTATAGTGCTTTACAGCCCTCTCTAAACAGTTTATAGAGTCAGCATATTTCCCCCAACAATCTGGGTCCTCATTTTATCCACCTTTGAAGGATGGAAGGCTGAGTCAACCTTGAGCCTGGTGGGGTTTAAACTGCCAAATTGCAGTCAGCTGGCAGTCAGCAGAAGTGGCCTGCAATACAGCACTTTAACCACTGCGCCACGGAGGCTCACCGTGTAAGTTATTTCTTTAGCTGAGAGTGGATTAGAATTTAGGTCTCCCCAATCCCAAACCAGGGTTTTGTCAATAGGCCATAATTGCTCTTAATTTTCTTGGCATCATTACAATCCTTCATCCTTCATCCAACCCATCATTACATCATTATAACTGAATGCCCTTCATAAATACTACATTTCTGTAGATCAGCTTTTCAATAAGGGCCATTCCTGCCACCTTTGCATTCCCCATCAGAGATGTGATTGGCAAGGTTGAAACCTGAAAAGTTGCCCGCATCTCTACTGTTATGCATCCTAATGCACCATTCACGTTATCTGACAATTGGCATTTGCTTTTTCCTTGATATGCTTACAGGAAAATACAAGTGTGCTGGTAACATAAATGGTTACAGGGTGTTCATTTAGTAGAACTCATCAGATAAACTGCACCATTATGGAAATATAATAGGACACATTGTACAAAATTAGCAACCACACTCACAGTGGTAGAGTCTTTTCCAGTTGATTTCAGAAGAGCAATGTGTCAGATGTAACATAAGATTCTGGGTGGAAAATTAATGGAAATGTATTTAACAGATGATCAGAGTTGGAAGGGACCATGTAGGTCATCTAGTCCAACCCCCCACCCAAGCAGGAGACCCTACACCATTTCTGACAAATGGCAGTCCAATCTCTTCTTGAAAGTCTCAAGTGATGGCGCCCCCACAACTTCGGAGGGCAAGCTGTTCCACTGATTGATTGATTGTTCTCACTGTCAGAAAGTTTCTCCTTGTTTCCAGGTTAAATCTCTCCTTGTTCAGTTTCCATCCATTATTCCTTGTCTGGCCTACAGGAGCTTTAGAAAATAGCTTGACCTCTTCCTCTCTGTGTCAGCCCCTCAAATATTGGAAGACCTCTATCATATCTTCCCTGGTCCTTCTCTTTACTAGACTAGCCAGGCCCAGTTCCTGCAACCATTCGTTGTATGTTTTAGCCTCCAGTCCCCTAATCATCCTGGTTGCTCTTCTCTGTACTTTTTCTAGAGCCTCAACATCTTTTTTATAATGTGGTGAACAAAACTGGTAGTATTTTATACTACTATCAGATCTCTAGATGATTTTGGTCAAGTGTCCACCACATTACGTATGTTGAGATATAGATTTGTTTTCACCTTCAGGAAAACTCATTGGATGCCTTTGGGCCAGTCACGCTCTGTCAGATCAGCTTACACCAACACTATTGAACTGGGAAAAACATTGGAGGAGATACAGGATGCCTTGAGCTGTTGGACAAAAGTCAAGCTATAAATCCAATCAGTATATTCTTTCTTTGATGGTTCATCTTATATGCTGTTTTATGTTTCTTATATGCTTTTTGATCAAGCAGCTTTGCCTGCATCCAAATTGCTTATTTATTCCCTATACCTGTTTTAAAGTTGCACATGGAACTCCGTACATGACTTTTTGTTGTTAAGACACCAGGCTAGAAACCAAGAGATTCTAGTCTATCTTGGGCATAAAGCCAGCTGGGTGACCTTGGGCCAGTCACCAGCTGTCTCACTTGCAGCCTTAAGAAGGACATGGTGGCAAGCTACTTCTGAAATCTTGCCAAGAAAACTGCAGGGACTTGTCAGGCAGTCACAAAGAGTCACAGGCCACATAAGCACATACACAAAAAGTATATTGATGTACATACAGGTCCACCCAAATATAAGAGTTTGACTGCTGGATCAACCCATCCTGGTGCATTTAATTAAATATCCAGTAATTAACACTTGAGAATCCTTGGTGCTCTCTGAGCCTGGTTATTTTCTTACACACATTTCATTACCCAACTAGGTAACATTATCAGTGCTAGTGAGAGAGTAACGACCCCACAGTTCAACCACCAGTTTCAGATATTCTTCTCTATTAGTTAACACCATCTTATTTTTAGTCAAGCAGGCTAACTTTTTCAGCAAAAAGAACATTAAGACAAATGCTTCACTCCTATGCAGAAAGATGGAAGGTGTACATCAGCACCATCAGATACCATTAAATTCTGATCTTATGCACATTTAGCATCTCTCCCTTTCCTAGCTTGATTCTTCCTTTCATATTTTCTTCCATTTTGCTATTTTAATGAGGGAGGTTACCTTTCCTTCACAAAGAGCCTATGTTAATGACAAAGTAATATGGCAGACAATATTATCATTTATTAAATGCCCGACTAACACATAGGTGACTTTGGGTGACTTACATCATTAAATTATTTCCCATCCATCCTATAAGACCTAGAGAGACAAACTTGATGGCCATCATTTTATCATTACAATAGATGGGTAGGTTCAGAGACAGCTTTTCCAAATATCAGTTCATGCTCTTACCTGAGGCTGTACTGAAGTTAAGATTGCATTGCCTTTGGAGAAGTGGCTTATTTTCTCAATGCCCATTTAATTTCTTTTTGTTGCTTTGGCATTTCAAGAACCATATCTGGTTAATGAAATAACTTTTTTAAAGATGTATTTCAGTACTTTATGAGGTTTCATATCTTCACAGTGGTTATGCTACAGATGGATTTCAGCATTTGCTTTGCCTGGTTCACAGATTACATCACTGTTTCCTTGCACAATGCAAGACAGCAGCAATAACGGACCATTTGCACTGTGTATTAGACTTGTTTTTCCAGTGAAATAAATGCTTGTTTTTCCCTTAATTGCACCTGAGCTTTGGATCTGCTGGCTGTCTAGGCATATCTGCTTCTCTAACTATATTTCTGTATCTCAGCTGCCTTTTGCAACAGCCAATTGTTTTTCAGATAATCAAGATTTCAAGGGTGATGTTACTATGTTTTTAAAACAATGAAACTGAATTTTATGGATGCTCATTCTAGAAAAGATCTGGAAATTAACTTTGAAAGAAAAGAAGACCGGCAATGCCCATTTATAAGGTTTGAGCTTCGAGGTAGATAGGTCATTTGTTTGACTTGAGTATTTCCCTAGAAATGCTTTATAAAATATGGACTATGGAAGGGGAAAGGGAACCTCCTGATTGGTATTTTAACTGTTGCCCTTTCCTCCTATTAGCTTTGGGGTCTTCAATGTGTATTCTAGAGAGTTCCCATGAGGACATTTCAAAAGAGCCCACCAAGCTACATTGGCCTGGAGATTAAGGAACGCACACAATGATCTTCCAGAAGGACAGAATTTGTAGTAGCAAAGCCAGCCTACCCCACCCTGCACTTAGTTCGCATGTTGCATCCCTCCCTTAATAAACACAACAGATTGCCATTTTTTTAAACGATTAAATATTTATGCTAAGCAGAAAACATTTTGCATGGTTTTTAAACAGCTATGTCATCTTGCTCTTTTCATTCTCTAATCTCACAGTTCTGAATCAGAAGTGAAGATTTTTAGCCTATTTACCAAGAAATAAATATTATGATGGAAACATCAGACAGCTGAGTAGTGACTTTAAAAAAAAAAAAAAAAGCAGAGAAAGCATTTTCTGGTAGTCAGTTGCATACATCCCCTTAGATTGCTAATGTGCCTAGAATGATTTTGTTCTGGTATCTAATCTTAGTGTGTTTCCAAAGAATTGACTTATAATTCTATCAGTCCAAAAGCAATGTGTAACTCCTTCCATCTTTCCCTCTTAAAGGATTCTTGGGTGACAAAAGACAATAAAGACAACAAAACATGAGATGGTTTGAAATATGTTGTTCTGGAATTCTCCAGAATTCTCCTTCCTCTGGTAAAATTCCATGCACGAGACAGGGAAGAGCCTCATCACTTGAACATCTTGAGGATAATGATGTCATTTCCATCCCCCTGTTCCTCAAACCCACTTTGAAGATGATCTGTGATCACCGTCTCTTTCTACAATGTTGCAGTGCTGAATAAGAGCAAAAATAACAATCCTAACCACATAACACAGTACTGCAGTGCTATGAATCCATAGGTGGTGTAGAGCAGGTTCTGACTAGTTCTGGAGAACCGGTAGGGGAAATTTTGAGTAGTTCGGAGAATTGGCAAATACCACCTCTGACTGTTCCCACCCCCATCTATTCTCTGCTCCTGAGTCCCAGTTGATTGGCTGGCTCTTCTTTTGTTGCCCTGTACAGGAGAACGGAGCTGGAAAGCAGGTTAGTGGGGTGAGGGATTTTGCAGTAACCTTCCCACAGGAGTGGGGAGGGAATGGAGATTTTGCAGTAATCTTTCCCCATAAGTGGGGAGGGAATGGAGATTTTGCAGTATCCTTTCCCTGCCACCAAGCCATGCCTATTGGACCATACCATGCCCACAGAACCAAACAGATATATGAATTGGTCACACACCCCTTTATTCATCCTGTTTAATGTTGTATGCATCTGACTGCATACAAAAAAATTCTAAGCAGTTCCTATAAAGAGGAGCTGCAAAGTCAACAGAATGTCTATCCCTTTACAAGATCTGTTAGGGGACCTGAAGCATAGGAGATGAGCAACTGGGAAAATAGTGTTGCCTATAGATCAGATAAAGTCTCTGCTTTTCAAAGAAAAGGGTAACTTCAGCAGTTTTATATCTAATCAAGTGAACCAGAATTCAGTCAGTTTAGCTTTGTCATTACGATTGTTATAGGGTTGTAGAATTTCAGAGCAGGCTTTGTCCTATCTTAGAAAGCTTGTGTAGAACTTCATCTCAGTCTGCTTGCCCATAATCCAAATCTTACAGTAACTGAGCAGCGGGAGAGCTACTACAGTATTGATCCTTTATCTGCAACTCCAGAAGCTTCGGACTTGCAGAGATCAACATAAAATGAGAGTTTGCACATTTAGCAAACATCTGAAATCAAAATGAAGGTAATTATTTATAATGATAACACCTCTAGATAAGCTATGTTTCAGATCTGATGCTGCAAAGGTTCTTTGCAGTGGATATAGGTATACACATTCTATCTGTCAGCACTTCTTTAAAGAAGTGGTATCTTTTCTTTTGCTTGCCCAGCATCCATACAATTCCAGGAAAATATGACTTTGACTTTTTTTAAAAAAGTGCCAATAGGTGCAACAAGATGCTGCCATGTCCACTTCAAAGCATGTTCTCAGCTTCAGGGCATGTCCATAAGAATACTATGAAAATGGTATGAAATACAGGGTCATTTTCTTTCTGCATCTCCATGCAGCACAAAGGTCTATATTTGAAGGGTACCTTTAAAAGCCCATTTGCAGGGGCTGAGAATAACCACTGGGAAAGTATCAGAAGAGAACTGAGAAAGATTTTGGCAGAGGAGTCAGATCAAAATTACTGTTTAATTGTGAATTCCCCATTCATAAACATCAACATTGGGTGGGTACATAATGAATTACCCTTGGTGTTGGCTCTCATTTTTTCTGCAGCTATTACTATAAAGAGACATTGGTCAGGTGGGTAGGGCAATTAATGTGGTATTCTCCAACCATTCCTCTGAGATGTCATTGCCATAAGGGTTGAAGAAGATTATGGTAGAGTTCTTTGCGCCCTGACCCCTTGCAGTACATGTTCCTAGTACATGAAGTATCTGTGATTGAATCATTATACAGATAAAAGTATGTAAATTGTATCGCAGGAATTCAGCTGAAAGACTGTGTACATGGAAATACCAAGCAAACTTGAAAAAAAAAATACTGCAGACATTTAAAAATAGACATGGGTTAAAAACAAACAAGGAGTAAAACTGCATGAAAATCCTAATAAAAAGACTAATTGAACTTCAAGATATGGATACATTGGATGGATGAAGAGAGAGAGAGAGAGAGAGAGAGAGAGAGAGAGAGAGAGAGAGAGAGAGAGAGAGAGAGAGAGAGAGAGAGAGAGACCTTTACATTTAAGTCTTTTTCAGCTGGCTAGACAATTTAAACATATTTTTGAACTGGGTAGACTGGTGAATACTTTGCAACTACTGGACTCACCCAGAACCTGTGTTTTCAATATTGATGGTATAAAGCCGTATCTGCACATAAAATCTGGCTTTGGTGAGTTTTGACCATTATTTCTGTGATATCAGTGAATTTATTAATACCATTACTGTGTAGTACTAAAATAACAGAGCCTCACTGCCAGTTACAAATCTCTATATCTATCTCTAGCTATTAAACTCCCTAGTAAAAGCCTTGTCCCTATGCCGGTCTTCTTTTCTGAATTCTTGGTTGCAACAGCTCAGCAAGAGTTAAGCAGGAGTCTTGTTGATATTTCAGAGTTGCTTTGAACCCCTGCAGTCAGAGGGAGGGAGCGCCTTGATTGGCCAAGTTCCTGTTGGTAGTAATAGCGGATCAGATATCAAACTTCTGTCTTTCCTAAGGACCCTTTAGGGATAGTCTGCTCCCTGCTAGACTATGACATCAGTCAGGACACCCGGTGATGTTGCTGATAGTAAACTTTGAGAAAGGAGGGGAGGGGGTGGATAGAAAGGAGGGGTCTGCTTGCTGAAGTTAACTAGCCCAACACAGTGCAAAGGCATGCAGTAGGTTTCCGTGGCGGGTTAGTGCTGGATGAGACCAAACTTCCCAAACTCTTCTGCTGCTTTCTGCAGTCACCTATACTCCAAGGAGGGCTAGATGAATTGTGATCCTTTGGTTGTGGTCAGCTTCTCTTCTTGGTGCCGGTTTATGATTTGAACCGAGGGGCTTTCTGACCCTGGGAATTTTCACAAGGCTTCACCATGACACTTCTGGGGTCTGAGCATTCTATGCTGATTCGGAGCAAATTCAGATCAGGTAGGGCTAACCCAGCAAGAATTTTTCTCCTAAAACTTTCCTTTTCAGTGAACCTCAGCTAGAGGCTGTTTCTCATTAAGCAGCATGCAAATAAAATAACCAAGGAGTTGTAAATCTGTCATGGGCTTGCTATCACAGAGGCTGTTCAGTAGATGAAGAATGCATTTTCTGTCTGTCCTTTTTATCTGATCCTTCTCTTTCTGTTCTCTCACTGCTTACAATTTGTGCCGATAATGTAGCTTCCTAAAAAAAAATCAGCTATCATTCTGAACTCTCCTAATCTAGGAGAAATTGTGTGTGTGTGTGTGTGTGTGTGTGTGTGAGAGAGAGAGAGAGAGAGAGAGAGAGAGAGAGAGAGAGAGAGAGAGAGAACTGGATCAGAAATCTATAAGGCTGGTTGCTACAATAAGAGTATCTCCTCCCATCTGTTCAAGTCAGGTGTTGTCCTGTGTATGTCGGCCTTAATGCTTTATTCCAACATCTAGGCAGCCAGCTTTCTTCCTTTAGAGTTGTGACTAATTGGACAAACATGAATTGCAGAAAGGCATTATTTTTTTAGAAGTACAAATAACAAATGGAACATGCAAAATATTTAAAATGACATCACCAGAGAAATAAAGCTAGAGCCAAGCGACTGATTGCCATTTTCTGAAGCTTTGCTACAAAAAACATGTACCAGATCTCCACAAAGGGTTGAATTCAGGGCTTCCCATTCAGGGCTTCTTCTTTGTGGACCTGCAACAGGAACAAAGGTGAGTGATGCTGAACAAGGACCAGAGACTGTCCTTTGATTGAGTAGTAGCATCTGTAAACAGCACCATGGTAATTTGGAGTGGGTGATGTACCATAGCGTACAGGAGAAAGGAAGATTCTTCTGCAGACACTTGTCTTGATATTTTGTTTTTATTGGCTGTGATGAAAACTATTACCACTTTTGAAAGCATTCTGCTCTTGCCACCCAAGGTTATCTCTTCTGTGTGACCAGTGAATGCACAGAACACTCACATTCTGCATTTGTAGGGTGCAGCTCATTCCAGAATGTCACCCACTCGATTTGGGAAAGGGAGATGGTGGCAGATGAGTTTGATCTCTTCTACATCAGAGATAACAAGGAGATCAGAAGATTCCCGATGCTAATGCACTCGGGTACTATCAGGACGTGCGAGACAGCTGGGTGGTCAGTTGCAATGTTTGCTTAGAAAATAGAAAATTGGCAGCTGCTTAAAAACTCCAGAGAACTGTGTACAAATATAAGAGGCTTTGCCTGGCTCAGTTCTCCATGATTTGGGATCAGTGCTTTGCTGTGGTTTCTCTATCAATGTGATCTTACATTTCATGAGAATAACTCATTCCTCACAATCCATTAGTAGACTGTCTTATGCTAATGGTACAGAGCCATTCACTGAAAAGGAGAAGGCTTGATCTGTAACCCAGGAATCCCAGAGCAACACTGCCATCTTCCTGAAGCAGGCAGGAGAGATGGGGATAATTCTCTGAGCCACCGCATTCCTCTAGAATGAGCCACTATTGTTTTTAAGAGTCATTTATGTGTTATTTTTAAAGGCGGGGGTGTTGGGGGTATAGAGATTACAGAACTGATGGTAGGATCACAGGACATAGTTTTCAAATGATTCCAAGCTAAAAGTAAACTTTATGACTCTTTGAGACCCATACATTTTGTCCCTTTTAGTTTTTCTAATGGAGTCAGTTTATGGGACATGGTTCCAATCCAGATTCTCTTTCCAAAAATGTAATTACCCTGTACTTGTTTTAGGATAATGGCATATGCAATGCTGGGGTGACTATGCCCATCTTATTTCCCGGAGAACTCTTTCTATGAACAGTACAGACAAGACCTATGAGTGTTTCTCCCTAAAGCTAATATTTTAGAAAACTAATATCGCTTAAACATGATGTTTCTGGGTCAGAAATACTGTAAATGCATTTAGTGTTTTGTCATTTAGTACATTGAGGGGAACAAAACGAGTCTCTGACATATCTTTTCTTTTGTATAAAGCTGAGATTCAACTGTTAGTTGAATCACAGTTCTTAAGATCTTAGCTATAGTATGAACAGTCCTTCTGGTTAATTTGGTGCTTGGAGTCAATCTCCCCAAAGTGAAGGAAAAGTGCTACCTACAGATTGTGACTTGTGACATCCAGTTCTTGCCACAGGAAATGTAGTGAAGACACAAAGTTGAATGATGGGTTATTTTACTTTTTTTTTCAGTATGTGAGCTATAGAACTAGACAATCAGAGAAATTGTTTTCCCTCATCTCGGCTTTTAAAATTTAGCAACAATTTGCATTCTTTGTGCCTGGTACTGTTTTATAGAATGATTGCATATCAGAATAAACAAAAGAAGTGACCAATAAGGCAGTTACTTGCTAAGAAAATGTTTCATTTTTTGAAACCCCAAGTTGCTTACAATCACAAACAGCCTTGTCATTATAACAGTGTAAAGCAGATCAACAAGATGGCGTCTGTCTGAATGGCCCAGTTCTAAGGTAGAAGAGGTGTGTCAAGGCTACTCTTTTTTCCCTGATATCTAATTTCTAGGCAGAGAATATATTACTCTAGGAGAATGCAGACCAAACATTGTGCTACCATCTCACTGGTACTAGACTAATGTGAAGCACATAAGGTGCACAAAATTAATTCGGAGTTCAGTGCTTCTTGGCAATCCTGTGATCTTCAGTGAAACTTACAAATCCTTAACTTATTGTAGTAGACATGTAGATGTCTATTATTATTATATTTTTTTGGGGGGGGGGAACCCACCCTAACCTATATCTGATTGATTCCAATGAACATTAAATAGTTTTCCATCCGGATAGAAGAATTGTTGAAACATATGTTCCAACTTTACAATTTATATTTGTAATTTGTATATCTCCCTTGAAAACTTAGTTTATTGGCTAGATTTAAAATGGTAATAATAAAAACATTCATAACTTATATTCATTACTTACCACATTGTGCTTATAACTAAGCATTTACAAATTCCTGTTTTCTTACCATTGACAATTCTCTATTACAGCTAATTAAGACTCCTGAGTTTCATTCATAGTGCCAACAGCTTGCTGGACTGTGCAGCGTTTTCTTAGGAGGGAAAAGTAGCAAAAAAATATTGTAACATAGTACATTTTACAAAACACACATGATGACTAATTGAAATAATTACAGAATACAGACTTAAGTGTCTCCTTTCAATTCAGGTGGCAACCTCTGATTTTTATAATTCCCTGTGAATCTATTAAATTATTTATGCATTCCTTATTTATTTAATAAATAATGGCCGATAATTGCATTCTCCTTGTATATGTGTGGATAAGTCAGAAGAAGGGACAAATGATTATTATTTGATATGTGAGAAGGTTATGTTGCCTGTGTTTGACTAATTGCACACTTGGTTTTTAGAAAAGCATTCACACAGCAAAAGAAAAAATGGCCTTTCTATTAGTCTAGTTGTTACCATTGTTTTAAAAGTAGTTATATCAAAATAAAAGTCTTGGACTTTTTCTGTCAATAATGTTTTGGCGATTGTCATTTCATCTACTTATGCGACCCCCATCTAGTGCCCTATTTGTTCATGCACTGAAGAATGCTTTGGGATAATTCTTTATGGGATAGTCTAAAGATCAGGTTCCTTGCCACTGTCTTGTATGTTTTGGTAATCTTTCAGGTGAATCTCTGTAATTATATATGTTATATGCCGGATACCTCTAGCAGAAACTTCCCCAGGACAGAATGCAGCAGTTTGAATTTGGTTGTCCATTCTAAGTGACCTTCTCTGGTTACCAGGCTGTTTCCAGACCAAATACAAGGGGCTGCTCTTTCTTTTTAAAATCCTAAATAATAGGCGGGCATGACTAAATAATAATTTTGTTCATTGATTTCAGGGGGGGCCCTCCCTGGTTTTAGAGTCAAACGCTGATTGAAATGCCATCCCATTCTCAGCTGAAATAGCTAACTCCTAATTGTAGGACTTCCTCTGGGGTAGCTCTGGGGTCTCCCGTGACAAGTTCACCTGTCTTGAAAATTGACAAGAATAAATCATATTTTGACAGCCCTGTTGAGCTTACCTTTGTTTAGCTCTTTGTTTTTTCTAGGAATGCATTCATAATAAATTTAATTTTAATTGCATTCCTACTTTGATAATATTAACATGAACATTATAAAGCCAAAAATCTCATTACAAATACATAAAGAAAGTGATAATGGTAGGTGGAGTTCTGCCAAGCTCATGCCAAGGAAAAAGCAAGCAAATTTCACTTACAGTGAGAACTATTTCAAATGCTATTGGGACAGACTATCCATTGCTCTGAGTGGGATATCAATCTGAAATGGACTCAGCATTTTTGCAGGCATGAAGATTTTTCTCTCTCCTTCCATTTCCATAAAGTGGAGAGACAACGGTGTATGCTGTTTTGTCTATTTTGCCAAAGATAAATAATAATAATAAAAACCCTGAGGTCATCCTGACAAATTTCACAGAAATTTCTTTTGGCCTGGCTGCCAGGTTCCAAGTATCAATGGAATTGTATTAAATCAAATGGGACAAACATTAAGTGGTTGGCCCAAGAACCCTCCCCCTAACTGTTTAACTTTTCCTGGAGGTGGAGGGAATCATTCTAGAGAATTGTTGCTCCCAAAAATACATGTTCAAATAGTATCGGACTGCTGCAACTGGACGATGCAACTTGGGAGACTACTTAAGAGTTCATCTCTGATCTGCTAGCTATCACTGAGGGTTCAGGTTGGTGACTGGTGTTTGACTACATGGGAAGTTATGATATTTAGGTTTGCTGGCTAAAGAATCTTAAGCACTTGTACTGAAAATGGATTGATTTGTCAATGTAGGAAAGGAATATATGCGTTCCTTTGAATATTGTATTGAATATTATACTGTATTGAATTGAGCAAGTTTTGAGTACAGAGATAACTTAGTGTGGTACACAATGCAACACTGAAACCTAGATTCATTCAGACTATTTATCCTGTCTCTGCTTTATTTGGATTGGATGCTCTCTGAATATATTTTATGCTCTCCTGTAAATGGAGACAAACTTCTAGCTATTTTCCTGTCAATAGGTATGAAGCTGGAATCTGCTTTGTATGGAAGTTCAGGTGCTACTCAGAATGAGGGACAAATGAAACAACTGTACATACTGGATTTATATTTTAACAATGAAGGTTTTGGCAACATGTTAGAAAAAAGATCTGTTTTTTTTAAAAAATCCACCTAATGTAGTAATAAAAAATTGATAAGCTCCTGATGGGAAAAATGTTCAAATTCCAAAGCAAATGTTCTTTTGATTATCCCTCAAAAGTTCCCAGAATTATGATTGTTGATTGAAATCAACCTTTTCTGCTTTATTTACACATTTAATTTCATTAATTATATTTTTCACTGGGACTATTGTCGTGCCTTCATCAGAAAACTGAGGTTTTTCCTGATTTAAACCTCAGATTTATCTTGCCTGAATTTTGTTATAGTCTGTAGTGTGATCATAATTGATCTAAAGAAAAAGGCAAACTTACAAATATCTGAAACTGTTTATTAATGAAGAAAATGAGCAGGTCTCATTGCTTGAATAGTGGTGAGAAAGATGCTTCTGCATTATGAGGAAACATTTAAACAGACATAATGGAAATATTCATAAGCCGCCCAGAGTTACCCTGGGTGACCAATAAATTGGATAAAGATATATTGAGTTTTGTCATTATTTTTAATAAATTTGAGATATTACGTATTTTATCCAACTTTACCACCAAGTCTACATATGAATGACCACTTGATCAGTTTAGAAAACACCTGAAGAATTATAATAATGACATTTTAATGATATAGTCATTCAGTAAATCTCTAATCTGGTAAAAGGTTCATTAGTTTTTTCACTAATGAATATATATTGGGGCAAGGGGGGTATAATAATACCATATCAAAATTGTTCTTGACAGGCAGGGTTTTTTCTCTCTGCAAAGGTAGTTTCAGTTTTTCTATCACTAGTGTAACCCCAACCCTCTTATCTCACAAAGAAGGGAAATTCAAGAATTCTGGAACTCTCTCAACAAACAGAATGGGGAAAAAAAGAGGAATATGCAGAATAAATTTGCAGCATTGAATTAGTTCATAATATAGAAAAAGTACCTTGGAAGGCACCAGAAAGTTCTTCAGCTTGGTACAATTTCAGGTATTACCCTCAGAATATCACACTCTGAAAATGCACAAAGGAGCGTTGCTTTCTAAGTTTAAGTCTTATTGCTAATTTCTGAAACTGAGTTCCATTTCCTTGACATATAGTATTGGAAGATCTCAGATGGGTGAAATTCATCGAGTAAACAAGATTAATCTGTGCCTTTTTAATGAACTGTGAATAATTAAATACCTGTTCTGCAGTTTTGTTTGCACTGGAATAAATGTCACCTATGAATGAATTTCCAAACAGTGCTACTGTTAGTCATAATGGGAATCCTATGTTAATTAATGTGCTGTTGGGAATATGGAATAATTTTCTGAGACTTGGAATTGAAAATGTGTGTGTATGTGTGTGTGTGTTGTATGAGTTAGACTATGCCTTCCTGGCTGCTCTGCTGCCCTTAAAGGCAGGGAGGAGACTCCAAGGTACAACTGCCAGTCTAGCCAATTTTTGAATGCGCTCAAAAGAGGGAGTGCCATCTTCTATCTTACTGGGACAGAAGGATGTCTTGGGCTATGTAGGCTTTTTGGCAAATTGCCTGTATCTGTGTATTTGTAGAGTTATGTTAACTTCCATGGAGAGCTTATGTGTTATAAATATAGGATAGATTGATGGCATATCTTTTTCATTGTTCTAGCTAAATAGTTTTTCATATTTCATGTTTCATCTACTGGTTCTGTAACTAACCAATGATGATGGCAAATTAGCTCAGTCTTTGTTCAAACCATCATTATAGAGATAAAGTATCTCTAAAATTAAATGAAATGATCGTACAGTTTCTCAGCAAATTCATTCATTAGTGGAATCGTAAAGAATAGAAATAAGTCAAATTTTTTTGCAGTGATTCACCGTGAATTTTATCTCACATTCACAGATTTTTTTTAAAAAAATATTCATAATACCAACTGTATTATTCTGATATACACAAGACAAAGTGGCTTCAATTTGGACTTGTGTATGAACATTTTGGTGTTGATTTTCATAACCTATGAGTATTTAGACATTCAATTAGCTCATAATTAGTTGAAACATCATTGTCCTTGTTTATGCTGTAATAATTGAAAGGTAAAGAATAAAGAAATCTTTCAAACAAGATCCAATTTTTATCACAAGGACATCATAATGAATAAATAAATAAATACTAGCATATTAATTAGGAAATAATTAATATTCTGCCTTGAAAATTAGTAATTGTATATGGCTATATAGCAACTCTTTTTATGAAAAAAGAGAACAAAATGTTTGAGACATTCTGAATCTCTGTGGTTGTAATTTTCTGGACTCCTATGGGGAAGAAAATTCCTCTGAAACTTCTCGGAATGACTCCCTTTCTCTCCCATACATATGTGCTGAAGATGCAGATCAAGCATTCACACCATTTAAATTAAAGAATGCAGATAAATTATAGGGCTGCAGAAACTCGTCTAATTTTTTTTTCCAGGATTGGAGCTTTTGAGCTTTGCTGTAAATGGGGAGTATTTTTGGCGTATGTGCGGTTAAGTTTTCGTGGTGTCAAAGCTTTGCATCTGATTCCTAAGACCATATGAAACAGGCCACGCTTTCTGAATGCCCAGGTCTTTGGCGGCTGCCTCCCCCAACTCTCTATCTCTTTCCTCCCATGTTCTTCTGCTGAAATGACATCTCTGAAGTGGGCAAGTTCCTTGTCTAGTCCTGATTAAAGCAGCATGCAAACAGATGTTTTAATCCCTCTGCAGTGGTAAGCCTGAGCAGGCATAAACAAATCATGAGAGCTTTTCAAGAGGGTGCTGGTGCCCCAAGGAAGCTATTTGTCTCCAGGATTCATTTCTTGGAGATTATTTGTGGAAATGGCAAGATATTTTTCCCCTCAGTTCCATCCAAATAAGAACTAGTCCCTGTCAAGGAGACAAATCTCCATTCCCTTAACAGTTCTGCCATGATTTGGAAAACTTATATCCTCCGATGCTACCTGAACAGTTCCTAGGTCCTTGGTTAGGACTCAAGCTGTTGAGCTACCAACCAGCCCTAAAGGCTGTGAATCTCACTAAAGATATAACAACAACAACAACAACAACAACAATAATAATAATAATAATAACAACAACAACAATAATAATAATAATAATAGTCATCTTCATCATCATCATCACAATAATAATAATAATCACAATCATAATAATAAACATAATCTTCCTGTAGCAGACATAATATGAATTTTTTACTTAACATTCTCTTTGGTCTGCAGCTTTCATTTCCCCTAATTTTTAAAATGTCAGAAGTCCAAAATGCCATTGAACTTGATTTTCAATTTGGAAACAAATCTAGTGATTTGGAATTTGAACCTTGATAATTATTAAAGACCCAAATGGATTTTAGAAAGACAATGTAAGCTAAGGTGACGGTGTTCAGCTTTTGTCCTTCAAGATAAGGTTATGTTATGTTAGATAAGGTTATGTTAGGTGTACCTGGTTATGTTAGGTGAGTGGAAATGAAAGAAAGAATAGTGTTTGCAGGCCCTATAAATATACTTTACTCACAAATGAAAGGAAGAACAAATTGGATTTAATAAATTTAAGAAGTTTCAAGATTATTCAATTATTTATAGTTAACAGGCAGGCCTTCTCTGTAAGATTGCCCATACCTTTCTAGATTGCCTCTAAGTTTTAGCTACAACCATTATTTCTTTTCTAAAGCCTAAAAACAAAAAATGCAAAGAAGATTACTCCTTTTCATAGCATCCTTCAGTAGTAGCTTAAGGCTGCAATCTCACTCACACAGGAATAAAACTTACTGATTTCTAAATAAGATACATGCGCAACACCTTATGTTATCTCTCAATTTAATTTGATCTAGTTAGAATTTCAGTCTAGTAAGTCCCATTCATGCTTTGTCAGAGAAAGAATAGTTATTGCTTGCATTCTCTTGTCATTCTTCATTCTTACAGATCAAAGTTATCCCGTTCCTTTTCGGTATTTTCTGCTGCTTCTTATAGGTCAACAGAACATCAAGAATCTGTTTGGCCATATATTCCATAAGGGAAGAAATTTAATTTTGCAGCTGTCATACTTTTCTCTTGTAAATTTGTGAAAATATTTTGTTTTTTCATCCCTAACTAACATGAAAGGGAGCTCTATGAATCAAAATGGAAGCATTATAAAATTATTAAAATGGCGTAATAACGAAAGCTTAAAATTTTCATCAGCCTAGCCACATTTGTTATAGCCGCAGTCTTGCCGCTGTGTTATAAAATTGCCAGCCTTTGCATATGGGAGTGAAAGGGGAAGGAGGTGGAGAAAGGATCCTTTGACCAAACCTCAGGTTAATTGGCTTAGTTTCAGAGAATTAAAAAAAAAGCATTTCAATAATAGGCCAAGCTGTTGGAATGAGGGCAATTCTTTCTTGCGTGTGATCAAGCCCAGAACCCTTACTTTGTAGTTATAGAATGGAAACCCCAAACAAATGAAAGGTTTGCAGTTATTTGGGCAGAACTTAGAGTTCACGTCTGAAAGGTGCGCTCTCTCCTAGTTTTACAGTTGCGGTTACAGCAGCGAAGAAGCCGAGAGCAGCTTGCCAGCCAAGGCATCATGCCACGTAAGTACGTTGTTTTGTTTTCCCTACCTATACTGTATCCAGGCAGACTTGGTTGATGTCTGCCCTGTCCCTTCCACCATTCCCCTGCCCTCCCAGCCCAATCCCTGGGCCATTTCATTAAGATAATTGCTGATTCAGAGCAGCCTCTACAGGTGCACTGTTTCAGCATCTCCAGCCTTAAGTACTATGCAGTCCCTTTGCAGGAATCAATTTTTTTTCTCAGGGGAGGGTTAAAAAAAAAGCACTATATAGAAAGATCTTTCATAAACAAAGGCTCGTGCCAGAATAATGTTGCAGAATCCAGTCTGAGTTGGTCACCAGGACCAGAGGTTTTGCCTACCAAATGCTGGATACCATCCTCAGGGAACTTCTCTGTTTTGCTTTGGGCTATTCTCTGTGTGGTATTTGTATGGTGGCTGTTGTGTAACTTCTTGGGTATAGATTGGGGTGTTGGTGGCTGTCTATCAACAGCCCAATAGCCAGCCATCAATGCACAGAACAACCCAGAACACAGAAACTCTCTGACGATGGGCTCCTGCATGAATCCAAAAGCTCAGAAGATAAAACTTCTGGTCCCAGTGATCGATCTAGATTGGATCCTGCCGAAAGATCTTTTTTCTCGTACTTCTATTTTCTGCTGAGATGATGAGCAAGTAGAAAGCACTTCCCTGTAAATAGTGCTTGGAATTTTTTTTAATTGCCAAGAGCTATTGCTGCCCTGATAATTAAAATAAGGTATAAAACTTTAACTTGTACTTTTCTAAGAATTCTAAAGAGTCCTGGGATCAGTGGGGGGTGGTTACATTTGCGGTAGACTAGATTGTATTAATTTGTTGCCAGGTTTGGGATGCCTTGCAAAACAACCCCTCTAAGGTAGGTCATTAGGTCATGATTATTCCAATTTTTTGCAGATGGGGAAACTGAGACTGAGAGAGATAACACCTTGCCCAAGGCCACCCAGTGAGTCCATGGTCAAATTAGGATCTGAATCCAGGTCTCCCAGCCCAAACACTCTATCTGCTGGATCACCCTAACTCTTAGCTACACACACCATTTCTGCAAAATCCTTTGGGTTTAGCATGTGGTTGTTAGCTCTGCTATTGCTTTCCTCTTGAGTCACAACTTGCCAACGGTTCTATGTATTTGGCATGGATCATCTGTCACCTCCCTGCAAACGGCGCATGCAGCAGCTTTGCAGTTTCATAGGGCATTTCAGCATCTGTAGGACAGGTACAGCATGTAATCACTTCTGAGTGGATCCTCACAAACTGTTTATGTAATGCGTGGCCCAAAGTTCTTGACAGTTTTATTCCTATCCTACTATCAGGGCAAGCTGGCGTGTTCTACAAAAATGAGGTGTCATTGGTGTTTGCCAACTGTCAAAGGATGCTCTGACACACCATAAAAGTTCTAGTTTACCTCCTGAAAGGCATTTTTGGTCACAAAGAGAAGGAGGAAGAAAGTGATGGGGAACTAGAAGCAAGAATAATAGTTGTAGTTTATGCTCTCAGGGAAACAGATCAGTACCACCTCCCAGATGTTCACTATACTGAGGGATCAACCTTGATCTCCCTGTCTTTCATAATCCAAAATGTATCTTCTTCTAGAAGACAGAGCTTGACAGTATTCTTCACATCCACTGAAGAGCAATATATTTATTCACCTAGGTTTTATAAAAGCAGATAGGCACGCAGCTATGAAAAAAGGCATGGGTTTTGTTAGATTCAGCTAGCCATATATGAGATAAATGGATTTATGCCACATGTGTTTGGCCAGTTTGTTTGTTTTTTCTGCAAAAAAAAAAAGGTAGATAAGGAAAAATCTCAAACAACCTTTACAGTACTCCATTTTAAATAGTAATCATATATTATGGCAAGTGATGTCAATTGCCTTTTAATCTGATTATCCACTTCTTCATTCAGTGATGATTTCCATAGAATAGGCAGGGAAATGGTGACCAAAAATGGTTGGAAATAGCTGCTGAGGCAATAAGATGGGTGCTAAGTAGTATGAATTTGGACAGGAGATTCCTGGAAAATCTACATAGAGGAAAACCAAAAGTATCAGCCATAATATTCAGCCTTCTTCCTCGTTTTCTGTCAGTATTTACTTTATATAAAGGCTCTGTTTTCTCTGTGACTTTTCTCTCTATATTCCTTGCAACATGTTACACAGGCAAAACTCATAACTGTAGACAATTTAATTAGTGTTGTTATTTGATTCATTGGTTGAGTATATTTTTAAAAATATATTTTCCTAAATTCTATTCTTCAAATCATTTCCATCACCTCCTTAATTCACATCATACTTCTAGACAGGCATATTCCTTCTAAAGCATTTCAACAGAGGAAGGAGTTTTTAGATCAGTGAAGTTGGCACTGATCAATTTTACAACTGGTTCTGCCTTTTCTCACAAATCTTTTTTCAACTGCTAATTATGGTATTAGAAGATGTTCTATGATATTTTTTATTTCACTCTTTTTCTTATTTGTTTAGTTTTTGTTGGAGCTGCTGTTTATGTTTTGAGTGTATATTGGATGCATATATCCTGGGCCCTCTTAAATCTAGGGGATAATTAATAAATCAGCTTGTCCAATACATCAGTGCAAAATGATTCACTTCTCTGACAACAAATTTCATTTGAAGCAGAGAAGCCATAACTGGCACGTGAAGGTTGGATAAATCGTTAGTTAAAGGCAGTTTTTACTCTCTTTTTTTATATTGAACAAAAGTAAAAAAAAAAACACCATGCTTGTGAAATTAAAAAAGTATCATCTTTGATTTTTCTCATTGCACAGCTTGACTGAACTTATCAAATTGTACAAAGAAAACAAACAATAATTTGACACTTACTAAAACAGGGACCTGAATTTTGTCTGTAAACTTTCTTTTTGGATCCTGGGCCCCACTTCAATTACTGAAATAAACCTCTAGGAACTTTTGTATAGCTTTGGACAGTAGGAAGCTTTACTCTTTAACCCTTGTCTTTAACCTATAATAAACAGAAATGAATGGCAAGGCTTAGAAATGGCCCCAAGAATGAGATTGAAGTCAGTCAAGACGTATGTGCCAACGGATCTGCACTAAGCCTCTTAAAATACAGGGCAGCCTCCCACTTGATGAAAAACAGTTCCAAAAAACAAGTTTATGGGGTAGAAAGATTTCCTTATGAAAAATTAACCGATGCTTCAAAGAGCCAGATTGGACCACTTGATCAGCATTTATTTAACTTCTACTAAATAAATTACAGTTTGTCAAGTTTAAGATTCTGCAAAAGAAGATCCCTGTCTTCTAGTTTCTCATTTTGAAATGATTTTTTTTTAAAAAAATGAAAATGGGGAAATATTTCTATCTCAATCTCTCTCTCTCTCTCTCTTTTTCCTCATTTTCTCTGTCTCCATTGAGATGACTAGATTAAGGATAAGTGTCATATCTGACATAAAACGAGCTCCCTGCTGATTAAACCTTATATTCAGGCACTTGCAATTGCACAAGGCCTCTCTCCGTCTCACCGTTTGTGTAAACGTCCATTTTGGTGTTGTTCCTTTCCCAGCACAAACGAGGATCCGGGTGGTGGGGGAGGAATACAAGGAGTGAAACTCTGCATGCTGGCTTGTCTGCCTGGTTAAGTTAAATGGGATCTTAATCATCCCAGAGTTCTTTGCAAATTAAAAAAAACTATGAAGAAAACACACACAAACCCCAAAATATACTGGCTGGTTCCATGCAAAACAGAAGGGAACTTTTTGTTTTTACTGTAGCCTGTTTGGAAGCAAACAGACAATTAGAGTTGGCTTATTGCCTGTTAACAATGGTCAATTTCACCCCTGCTCATTTTTCCTAAACTACAGGACATGCAAGAAGAATTACAAGCAAGAGTTGGGAGGTGGGGGAATCAAGAAGCAAGCAAAACATTTTATGTTATGAAAAATCAAAAAAGATGGGAGATAGAAAAACAGATAATTTTGAAGTGCCCTTGCCAGCAATGAATTTATTTTCAAAATATATTGTTGAATTTATACTCCACTTTTCTGTTTATTCCAACATTCCAAGTGACTTACAGTAGCATTAGGGTTATTTCATACTATAGCATACTATAGTTTTTCAACCTTGGCAACTTCAAGATGTATGGACTTTAACACCTAGAATTCCCCAGCCAGCAGGGGGGAATTTTACATTTTAAAGTTGCCAAAGTTGAAAAAAACACCCTACATTATAGCATAATTGGCATTGGATTCCATGTGAAGGACCTGCAGAGAAGAGAAAATGATTGGATACTCAATACTGGGAAAATTGAGGAAGCAGTTTTTGCCTCACGCACTACAATTTCCCTGTCTCTTCTCCTGAATAAATATGTAGTTGCTGTTCACTGCTGGCACACAAAATGTTTTCAAAAGAACATTGCACAAATCTGTCTTTTTCCATTGACTTTGGGCAACTTGATGGTCCCAAGAGGCCATGCAAGATAAAAACCCAGCATAATAATTTGGCATTTTTTCCTATATATTTTGTTGTTGGCTTTTTAAAATGGTTTTTAAGCTGCCTGCTGTAATACATAATCTAAAATGGTTCATAAAAGAAACACAACTGGGAAAATTAGAATTTAGTGGATAACTGTAGTAACCTTCTAAAACTGAAACAAAGATGAAATAAAATGGGGAGAGGGAGAACATAGTTTCCTTTTATTGATTCTTTAAGTGCTGATACCAGGTGATAAAATATAGCTCAAATGTTGCTAAAGAGAGACATTCATTGGAAGTCCAGTTTACAGCTAGATCTTCTCTGACTGATCATGCTGAATTCTCCACCACAATCTGAGAAGCATGACCTCGCATAACGGTATTTAGAATTACTGTGCAAGATTATGAATGCATCTCTTAGACTTTTTCAGAGAAAATGCCCAGATCCTGGATAAGCTGTGCTTTTGTGTTAGCCTGCCTCACACCAAGATACAGTAACCACCACGAAAGGGTTTCCTGTTTAGATGACATCTGTCTCTTTGCTCAGCTCCACCCTCCACCATTTTTCATGCCACCACACGATCTATGATAAAGACAAGTGATTTCTATAAGATTGCAGATATTAGTGTTACTTTTGTGACTATTATTGTTATTTATGAAGAATGTGAAGCTGAATGTACCCCCTATACATGTTGGACTCACTGGGCTTCTGTTTGTTTCTGTTGGCAGCACTGAAAAGCCCTTCTTCCTTCCATGAGCAAAAGAAGAGCTTGGAGAGAACCAAGGTAACATTGGGTAGGCATTTGAGTGGGTAGATAGAGATGGCATCACTCTGGATAATGATCTTTTTATGACTCAGAAAATCCCTCTGCGAAGCTGTGGCTGAAGAAAAAAATGCTTAATGACATGTCTCAAAGAAGACAATTATGCTGAACACATTGATGAGATGTTCAGTTTAGGATTGGTACATAGACATATGAAAATAAATATTTGTAAGCTGGAAAGTGTATTCAAGTTAGCTGCACTTGATCATGCAAGCCACGGGGGATGTGGGGAAATCCCAGAAGGAAATCTTGATCCCTATGCTTGCCACGTATCACATTGCTCTTCAGTTCTTATGATAGTGTAAAGTTCCTTTGGGCTGGTGATCACTGATGCTCTCTGTGCCTTGTTGTAAATGGTCCTTGCAGTGAGATTAGGCATTTAAATCAAAGCTAGTGGACAAGCCAAAATGGGAGAGCCAATGTCAGAAAAATTGCAATATATTCTCACATTTATCTTACTACACAGATGCTCATTGGTTAAACCAGATTCCTATTATGAAAAGAGATTGATTTGTTCAGTAACTGATCATAGAAACATCAGTACTGCAGCAGAGTTGGGATTCTAATAATTTTGCTCACTGCCCACTTGCAAATAAATTATTTGGAACAAAAGTTTCTCTCATGTACATTGGGTGAAGGATTTCCTGTGCTTACTGATGATTCAGCTTGCCCTCTCATTCCCAACTAGTATAGGTTCTCCTATTTTCAAAGACCAAAGAATCACCTGTCCTCCAACAATAACAACAGGATGATATTCCCTCCATACTGTTTGTGATATACCTGATAGAAACAATTCTTTTGTTCAAACAAGATTCCATTTCTCTTTGCAGATATAATACAATAACATGGAGGTTTTTGTCAGCATGGAACAGATTCTTTTTAAGAGATCTAGACCAACTAGGCCTTTTTTAAAAAAAGAAGAATTATGATCCCACTGGAAAAAGTTTTGTTTGTTTGTGACTGTAGGTTTAATATGCTGTCATTGTAAACCATCTAGAGAGTGCTGTAAAACACTATGGAGAGACAATCATTTGGGTCCCCTGTCTGCATGAGACCCAGTCATCTATTAACCAGATCCTATTGTCCCATGAACAGAGAAATAACACATATGCTGTGTTATGGTGGCTATAAGTACAAAGAGCTCTGGTGATTAGAATGTAGTATGGTAGGTATACTATTGAGTTTGATCTGGATGACTCAACAATCTGGGTCTTCGTTTTACTGACCTCAGAAGATTGGAAGTTTGAGTTAACCTTCAGCCAGTCAGATCAAACTCCAGAGTCAGCCAAATGATTGGCTCCATTTTACCAGTTCTGGAGAAATATATCCACTACTTTCAAAATGATGCCAAAAGGATGATGGGGGATATTACATTATTTTAAATGGGTGTCTTGCAAAAATCCATGGCTAATGTAAAGAAGGATCTGTAGCCCATTGTGAAAAAATAATGTGCTTGGGATACTTCAAGCAGTTTGAAGTATCTTTGAAGTGTTGTGTATGTTCAGACATAGGTTAATATCTCACTGTCTCTTCAAAAGCTTCAACTGGCTGGTTGCCTAGAAGAAGAAGAAAAGGATTACATGAGTCAAAAGACCCAAACTGGATCCTTTCAGAAAGCCAAAATAGACTTACAGATGCATTCTTAACCTTTATTGAAAGTACTGAATGAGAAATTTACACTAGTATATTTCTTAGGTAGCTAGAGAATGGTTGTTTGAAGGGAGGTCTGTATGAACCTTTTTTTCACACATGACCTGAAACAACATTAGTTTCGATGACTGAGAATCTCCAGAGCCAACATTATATTAATTACATTAATTTAAACAAATGCAGCAGTGGTTGCATGGACAAAAAAAGCACCTCAAATTTATTTAAATGAAGTCAGGGAATTTGCTTTAGTCCAAGTATATGCTGTAGGCAGTTGCAGTCTATGTTACTAGAACAGCTGAACTGTTTTGAATTTAATACATGTTCTAAATTGCCGTTTCATGTCATCAGTCCATTGTGTCAGCTATCAGTAATTTGTGTTCTAAGAGATATTAATGGAGATTTTTAGCAGATCCAAATCTAACTAATAAAAGTTTGGTATCCAGATTAGAAATTGTTGTAAGCAGATCATGTTTTAAGTGTAGAACAAAATAAAGAGTGTCTGCTAAAATAGTATAGTTTCCTCATTATAGAAAAATACCTAATACCTTAAGTTAAGTTAGTGAGGTAACAATCTCTGCTCTTATGTTCTACAGACTGAAGATTATTTTAAGCACAAGATCCGAAACAGACCTCAGCATTCTGAACTGCTTGATATGCACATTGTTCAAGGTAAGACTGCCTGAGTTGCTCTCTATTGTAAAAAAAAAAAAAACCCATCATTTAATAAGTAAATTAAGTCTTAATACTTCTACAACTATGTGCCATATACCTATAGATGGTACCTTTTATTCACTAGGCCAAAAGATTTGCATTTCTCTTTTAGCTTAGGAGATATGTTTTTTTAAAAAAATTGGAACATATAAAGGATTTTATCCATATATGATATACATAATGGCCATTAACTCTAGTCTATTTACACTCAGAACTCACCCATAATGATTCCTAGTCTATTGAGATAGGGGCAGTATTGTGGGAAATGCTCACATGAATGGAGAAGAATATTAGGTGGAAACCATACAGGTAATATTTTTGGTACAATAAACCAACCCTGAAAGAAAGTCCTTTCCAATTGCTACATTCTGTGATTCTGTGACGTTAGCAACCTATTATCTAATGTAGACAATCTAATTATTTTTGCTTCATATGACTAGCTGGCTATGCTTTTTTGTCATCCTTGCTAGAGTTTATTTTAGTCATGCTTTGTTGAACAAGCCAAGAATAAAGCAAATAAACCATGCAGTTGAATAAATCTTTATGATAGTGTGAATATTTCTAATAGGTAGTAACAATCAATGAGCCAATCAGTAGCCATAGTTTGAAATCATGATTTCCTTTCCAAAAGTAAGTTATGATTTACTGACTGGTCTTGTTGACATATCACAATAAACTACAAACACACCACCTTATTATAATATAATGGAATGGAATATAATGTAGCATAGCATTGCATTGCATTGCATTATATATAATATGTATTCTACAAAGTTATAGTCATGAGGAGTTAAGGAGATAGGTAATAGGAAAGATGAGAAGAATAATAGAATGCATTATAGAAGAAGAAGAATCCAGAAGAATAGAATGCATATTATATATAATATACAATAGGCACTCTATAATTCTCAATCTTCTGATTACCTGTCTCCTTATCTTCTTATTATTATAACTTTGTTGCTTGTATCTTTACAATTTACAACTCTATCACATGTGGTGGTCCTGCCCAGAGGTTTAAAGATGTTGGGTTAAAATAAAACAATGGTTACAACAAATTGTTAAAGAACAAATAGAAATGGATCTGGAGTTATTTATGTTAGGAATATTCAAAAAGAAACATGTATGTATGTATTTATGTATGTATGTATGCATGTATGTATATATGTATGTATATTGTATTACATATATTAATGGTAGCTAGAATATCGTATGCACAATGTTGGAAACACAATATTCCCGCCGATGAATTGGTCATTCAAAAAATCATGGATTGTGCTGAAATAAACAAATTGACCCTAATGTTAAAAGATAAAGAAGAGTCTGATTACTATAAAATTTGGGATATGTGGTACAATTGGCTGGAATCTAGACAGATAGAAAATAAGGGAACTTAAGACAAACAATCTATAGATAAATGTATATAGTCGTATAACAATGTATATAAATGTAAATATGCACAAGAGATAAATATGTATAAGATAGATGCCACAGTATGGTAAATATTATAATTTTTTTAAAAAAAGAAGTAAAAGAATAATAAAGTTTATTTAAAAAAAAACAATTTATATTGCTTACTTACTGTCCTAGTATGATTTAGGTTAATTGCTTATTTAATATCCTATGACTATCACTAAGTATTGTATCTTATGATTTATGATGAATGTATTTTTACGATAATTATTTATCACTTATTGCTTGTATGATCACTGAGAGCATATGCACCAAGATAAATTTCTTGTGTGTCCAATCACACTTGGCCAATAAAGAATTCTATTCTGTTCTGTTCTGTTCTGTTCTGTTCCACTCCGCTCCGCTCCGCTCTGCTCTGCTCTGCTCTGCTCCACTTCATTCCATTCCATTCCATTCTATTACAATGTGAAACCAAAGGGGTTCTGGTTAAATGGTTTTTGTTACAATTGCACCCATGTTAAGGGACCAGCATTTTTTTCTTTAAAGAAACTGTTCTGACATGATGTATATTATGCTGTGCTTGTTGAGTTTTTTCTAAGCAGGAAAAGAAAAAGCCATTTAGTACAAGACTTGATAATTTTCACTACTTACTTGACAGATTCAACTGCAGAAGAATCCATTCAAGCTAGTCAGATGAAACTAAAACGAGCCCGTCTTGCGGACAATCTAAATGAAAAAATTGCTCTTAGACCAGGACCTCTGGAGCTGGTGGAGAAGAATATCATTCCTGTTGATTCAGCTGTGAAAGAGGCCATCAAAGGTAATTTTAATAGGTACCTGTTCAGGTTTAAATAGGTAATGGTTCAGGTACATTTTTGTACCCAGCACACCAGAGGAGGAAAGCACATTCCACTATAATGACGAAACTCCTATGGGGTTACCTTTTGAGTGATTCCTCTGAAGGAACATGGATGCATGTTGATGAGCAACCAGAATTTAAGTATTTATAAGGTTTATTCCTTATTGGCATGTCCCCTCCACATCCAACATATCTCTTTGCTAGCTAAGCAGGAAGGCACTTGATCAAAGCCAGACTCGGCCCTGCAAAGATTACAGGGCATAGAAGGAATCTTCTTTTCTTCCACTGTCTTCCAGCTTTTCGGGGGCTTTGTGATAGAGCCTGTCTTTCCCAGCACTTTACTTATCAGTAGAAGCCAAGGGTCAAGCGCTTTTGCCTGCTAGATGACGGGATATTGCACGGGAACACTTTCCAGAACTCCTCCAGTCTGCTGAATGGCAGAGAAGCAGCATCTGGCAGGAGTCATACTGAATCTTGAGGAAGCAAAATGCACAATGCAAAAAAGTCTCCTTATTGTGTTCCACTAAGGAAACTCTGCAACATTTAAACAAAAGGGGGGCATTTTAGAATTTTGATGTTTGTCGAGCAGAGATTGGGCAACACAGTCTTGGGGACTTCCTTTGAATATGTTTTCTCTCCCAGAATCAAACTATGTTTTGCCAGCACTTCTATCTATTTTTAGGAAACAAACTGACAGGAGAGGAATAATTTGAAAGAATAGATAGCAGTTGCACTCTTCAGAACTGTGAAATATTGGAATAAAAATAAGGATCTGAATCTAATGAGTATGGTTGGCAGAAACTTCCAAACGTTCATTATGTTGAACCCAATTTGTGTTGAACTCGTGGTGAAATCCTGTCTTGACTCACCTTCAGTGACTATCCACAGCTATTCCAGAGGTAGATGATACTGCAGATCCTGTCTGTACACTTTATCTGTTATCTTTCCTTTCCATATTGTAATTTTCAATACAGAATAACAGAGTTGGAAGAATTCTTGGAAATCTTCCAGTCCAACCCCTTGTTCGTGCAAGGGACCTTATACCATTCAAGATAAATGTTGGTCCAATCTCTTCTTCTACAAAAGAAGAAATTAATGACATGATCACAGAATAATTGTATTTTATTTCCGTTAAGTTGAAATATAAATTAAATGATATCAGATTTAGCTTTTGTCCTTGATACGCCATTTTTGCGGTGCTGATCCAGTATCAGATTTCAAGGTTCAGTGTAGCTTTTGGCCCAGAAAAATTGTACAGGAACTGTTACTGATGAGAGTGGTTTAGCAACTTACATTGAAACAAATTGTATACAAATTGTACATTATAATATCTCTATTACAATCAAAAATATATTTTAAAAACCCAGAATAGAAAATAATGGCCCTTATTACTTTAAGAAATATCTTGAACATATACATACAAGATCTGCTAAAAAATATCACTTGATATAAATTCCAGCAATCTTTTATAACTTGTGTATTCAGCACAATTTCATCTGTATATATGTGATGATGAAATATACACTGAGTTTTACAGCCAGATCAGAGCATTTTTCTGAAATAAATATTCTCTTGCAATTATGAAGCTCAATCTCTATTTTATCAAATTATAGTGATAGTTTTCACCAACTGAATACCATCATGGATTGACCATTGCTTTATTTTGAGGTTCTTGGAATTTTCTTGGGAGTGGGGGAATTGCTTATTTATATTTTGATTTGTTTTATTACTGGTCTATAGTTAGATAAGCCTTTGCTATTGCAGCTTTGCTTATCAATGATTGTTAAATAGAGATCAGGATATGGACGTGCATAATCATCCTATATGTAGTTTTGATCTTGTTTTTTGTTATGGTCGATCATTTTGCACACATTCTTGTAATACATGCTGTTTTTAAAATTTATATAGCAATAGCACTTAGATTTATATATCACTTCACAGTGCTTCACAGCCCTCTCTAAGCAATTTATAGCATATTGCCTCTAATAATTTGGGTCCTTATTTTACCAACCTCGGAAGGATGGAAGGCTGAATCAACCTTGAGCTGGTGCGAATCAAAGTGCCAAACTGCTGGCAGATGGCAGTCAACAGAAATAGCCTGCAGTATTGCATTCTAACCACTGTGCCACCATGGCCCTCTTTGATACATCAAATTTACATGTATGGTAAAAACATTTTATAGATTCAAGTAGATCATCTGGGCAGTGTACTTCCTAGTTACTGTAGATTTTGATGGATCAGCCTGGTTGTGAGCAGTGGTGGGATTCAAATTTTTTTACTACCGGTTCTGTGGGCGTGGCTTGGTGGGCATGGTAGGGGAAGGATATTGCAAAATCTCCAGTCAGAGATGGCATTTGCTGGTTCTCCAAACTACTCAAAATTTCCACTTCAGGTTCTCCAGAATTGGTCAGAACCTGCTGAATACCACCTCTAGTTGTGAGGCCTCATATGGATTTCCTGTGGCAACAGACCTCTTCTTCTTTGCAGTGATATACTCAGCTGATGGTGGCAATGCCTCAGTTGCATCATATGATGCACACTGTTTTCTCTGCATTCTCTTTCATTGAGTTGGTGCAAATTATCATAGTTTTGTACCACATGACCACTAGAGTTTGCTGTGAGCTGTGCAATGGCTCTTTTGTAATCTTGTTGGATGGGCCTTTCATCAGTGAAGTATTCAGTGAGTACTCATGTCTAGCAGTGTCATCAAGAAGCCCCTTCACTGAGATCACAAGGATTGTACATAGCAGAAAAGCCTGTGCAAGTCACAGGAGACAACTGTAGCTACTTCTTCCATTATCAGTCAAGTAAGTTATCTAAAGAAGAAGGCCAACTTACTTGAGAAGTCATGTGGAGCAGAGGTGGTATTCAGTAGGTTCTGACCAGTTCTGGAGAACCGGTAGTGGAAATTTTGAGTAGTTTGGAGAACCAGCAAATATCACCTCTGACTGGAGATTTTACAGTATTCTTCCCCTGCCAAGCCCACAGAACTGGTAGTAAAAAAAGATTGAATCCCACCACTGATGTGGAGCCTTGCAAAAAAAAATAGACTCAGTCTGTTAGATATTAGCATACTCACCTGATTGGTTGGTGAACGGGAGTGGGAATTTAAACAACTGTCACTGGTTGAAGCTGCGGACAGCTCTGCTGTAAAAGGAGCTGCTGCAGCTGCAGTTCTCAGTTCTGTAAGAACAAATAAAGAGAAGTTGAAGAGGTGAGCTTCCCACGTCTTTCTTACCCACAATCTAACGCAGTCAGATCTGCCAAGAGGTATATCACTGGAAAGACATGACAAGAAATGTTGTATAGCGGGAAAATGGCAACTAAAGGCTGTGGAACCTAATGCCTCAGTTCCTGTAGACTCAAGTTTTTGTTATTCATAGTTTTGTGGTCCTCATTTTAATGTTAAAATGAAACATCCTTCCCCCCCAAATAATGAGGGGTCTCTGATGATGCTATATATACTTAATGCCAAGTATGAACATTTCCCAGTTGCACTTTTTCTTGCAAATTCATTGGATAACTATTACCCTTCACAACAAAGTCATTATAACCTATTACTGAGCTCATCTATCTGCTTAGGTACCCAAGGAAACTTCCCTAAATCTTCAGATGCCTTTGCTTTTGAAGAAGATAGCAGCAATGATGGGATGTCCCCAGAGCAAGTTAAAAGTGAGGACTCTCAAGGGTCTACAGAATTGGCAGCAAGAATCAAAATACCTGAAGCAGCATTTCCTTCAGTGTCTGAGACAACTCAGGTAAAATACTATTTGGTGCAGCTGTTTCAAGTCTCATCTCCTATTAAATAACAACAGATTATTATTTTTAAAAAAATCAGGAATGTTGCTCTTAGATTGTGTGAAAGCAAAAAAAAGGGGGGTGTCTGTTTGAGAAATTGAGGCTTGAAGATTCAGTAATAGTTAACCTTTGACTTAGAGAGACTTCATAGCTTAGAATCTGTTTTGAAGTGTACCTCAAGAATATATCAGATCTCTTTAAATAAAGTCATTGCTTGTGAGAATCTTTGGCCCCAGCGGTTTTAGGATTGAACTCAAAGCCTCCTGATGAGGCAAGAGCTCCACCTCTAGGCCTCCACACTGGACTCTAGAATGGGGAGTCCAACCCAAAGTCCAACCAACAAAGGACTTTTGCTGTTGTCTAGAAGATGGGCAGATACATTTTAACAAATATTCTAGGGCCCAAATATAGCTTTGAAAATGATTGGCATTCTTTCCAAATTTGAGAAAAATAACTGGATCATATCTAGCTTAATAAAAAAATGAGCCTGGAATTGTTTGACCCAATCTGTAGACAGCTTTGTACACTGCAGTAGTGCTGTTGACATGGAATGTTCTAAGATTTGACAGCATAATGAGTCTAGATTGATCTCATTTTCCCTTTCTCTGTGATGACAGAGCCCTGGGATGACTGGTTTGTCATATGGTAAGAACCACAGCGTAGAAGAGGCATGGTCATTAGCTTCCCTCGGTTTCCTGTCTCTCATCTCTTTGAAATCCTGGTCATAATGGTTTATCTCTATATCACTATGGTCATCATGCTAATTTCACTGTTTGGTTATTTATTATATGTTTTAATATGCAAGGTGTGCAAGCAGAAGGCAATACTTCCCCCTCTCCAATTTAGCATGAGGAAAAACTGTACTTGTACTCCAGCTTTCTATTTTCTCTGGGTTAGAGAAAGCCTAAAAGCCTCATATTAAATAAAAACAATTTTGCTCATAAAAAAAATTCAGTGAAGTGACTATAACGTATATAACAGTTGCAAGGTAGACTGATAGGTTCATATATGACTTCTACAAATTTGCTTTGCTCTAATTTTGGTAGAATATACAGGTTCTAGTATACACTCGGCCAAATAATCATTTTTAATATTTGAATTTCAGCTGTTATGCCTGAGTTTGTGTTTAGCTAAGAAGAAGGGGTTCGTAGACTGTCATTTTACGCAACATTAGTTGTGATGGATTATTTGTCAGATTGACAGTTACATGTACTTGCTAGATTACAATTGATCTGATGTGAGAAGGCTATTCTTAGATACATTATTATATATTTTTATTACCTACTGCAGGTTAGATTGCAGAGAATATTATGTTCAATCACATCACAGTTTGGAATTTGTCTTGCTCAGTAGTAGGAGCAAGATTTGGTTAAATCCCATTCAATTTATCATCTCATTGAAAGTATTAATTAGATTGTATAATGTATTACTTCTTACATGAGAAGTTGTTTTGCCCATTTTGCTGAATTACTGGCCCATCATCTCAAATTATTCTATAGCTGATGGCCTTTGTTGGTAGTCTTGGATGGTCTCAAAAAGCTAAGGAAAGATCTGGTTAATATTCAGATGAGATTCTATCTGGGGATGTCAGGGAATTTGATGACTAGGAAATAGAAAAAGGCAATGGCAAGGTAGTTCCATATTGCTACTAGGAAAACCACACAGAAATGTCTGTGAAGTCACCAAGATCTTATCTTCATTTGGGACAGTGCATAGCTAATAACTGTATAAAAATGATAGCCATTCTTCCCATCAGTACTCTTAGGTCTGGTTTGGGAAGAAAAGATACCTTACAACCAATGTAGTAAGGATATTTCTCATGAGCTCCTTTGCTATATAGTTTCGTAATTTTCCTTCATTCTAAAATATCATTTAGAATTAGCTAATTGAGTCTAACTCTCAGAAGAGGAATAATTTGTTCTTTCCTGAGCAAATACAATCAATGTATGGGTTTAAAGGTGCAGTACATGTCAAAATTCTCTAAGGGCACTGTAGCCTGTGCAGGAAGTCATCCATAAGGTCAGCTTTTGGTGGTTACATAAAACATGGGGGTGTCCTGCAAAGGATCCCAAGCCACTGTTAACCTGAACACGACATATTCTTGGCTAGTGCTGCTCTTCTTCATTCCAACAGCTTTGTTACACAGTGTACTTGGCATGGGGCATCTCCATTTTCCAAGCACTTATGGCAGGGAGCCCAATGCTCATCCATTTGGTTTCCTAATAACACCAGCCTGATAAATGTGATTGGTCTTAGTATACATATTACTTATAGGAATAGTTTAACAGGCCATCCAAAGTCATCTGCAACAGGTATTGATTATGATGAAAATCCCAAAAATGTTGTTTGTACATACACTTGTATATGTGAATCATTTGGCAGCATGGATTTATTTAACCATATGCAAGCTAAAAGATGATCAGACTTCCACAGTATACCTCATCACTCTCACAGGTTGTCATTCATATCTGTCTAAGCTTCAGACAACTCTACTTATTGCTTAATTTTGATGCAAGACTGCTTTTGCTATGACTCACCATAAGGATTTTCCTAATTGTACAGAGTGTTTCTAAACTGATACATAATCCATGTGATATGCTGCATGGAGAATTAGCAAATAAAAGTATCCCTCAAGGAGGTAAGATAATGTATAGATTCAGCCTACACATATCAGATTTGAGGTACAATGGTTAAACATGGACTGTTTAATCAAGTCCCTTATAGCGAACATATTAGTATTTGCAGAACTCCGTCTATAGAAGATATAGCACATATATTATTTGAGTGTCAACCATATAAGAAAGAAAGAGAGTGGCATCTTGGACTGAACATCAGATAAATGAACCATTAGGACCCTCATATTAAAATTATACATATTTCATGTATGGTCAGAAGTGAAAAATCACATACAACACTGCCCTTGGTCTGAATAAAACAGTTTAGTTGGGATCTACATAGATGGGTCTGATTGGGGTAAATTGTAGAGATGACTCAATAACCTAATATTTTATTCCTTAGTTTATCCTTTTTATTTAATCTGTTTCTCATATTCCACTTTTATATATGGTTCTATTGTATCATGTGTTATGTTTCATTCTGTATTTTGATATGTCCCATGAGCTAATAAGCAACAACAATATATATATATATATATATATAGATTAAGCCCTTACTACAATTTTTGAAAAAATGGAATGAAGGCCAGGTAACCAGCTGTCAATCCAACTAGAGTAATTCAGTTATATATGCCTTCATAAATTGCCTGGCTGAACCAATCTTCATGAAACTATTTACATTGATGGCATAATTGTCACGTGTATTTTCAATGGTCTTTTTTTTTTGTTTAATTTCAGGGTCATTCTCATAATTCTGAAAATGATACGGCTGATTCATCATCTCTACAAAATAACCAGCCAGAAAGTCCAAAACAGCTCAATGGGCAGCAGACACCTCCTATTCCTATCACTACATCTGTAAAGGTATGATAGTATCTTTCATAATTTAGAGAAAAGGAGAGGGGTTAACAATAGTTGACCAACTAAACCATAATCATGGTTGCTCTGAAAGACAAATGCTGGTTTTTAAAAGTAACTGAAATATTTCTGAAATTACAGCACACAAATATGAATACTAAGGCAATTTTGAATAATTTATTAAGTGAAGTAATTAATCAGAAAGGCAGGGATGGCAGTTAGTGTTATACAGATATATGTGAGCATAATGCCAATTGTTTTATGCTCTGAATTGCATATAAAAAGAGGAAGAGTGAATAAAGTTTATCTTATATTTCTCACCCATCATTTTGAAGCTCAAAGGTTTTTAAGGGTACCAAATATCAGTGGTAGTCCTGAGAATTCAGACTTAGCAAGAAACGGGTTAACTGGCAGGCCATTTCAAAAGTTCTGGGTTCCAGCTGACCTTCCTGGTATTTTTTATGTGGAACACACAGTCAAAATCTTCAAGCGATGGCAAGAATCGCCACAAAAAACCCAAGGAGATGAAGCCCAAAGTGAAGAAGCTAAAGTATCACCAATACATTCCACCAGACCAGAAGGCAGAGAAGGCTCCTCCTCCCATGGACTCTGCCTATGCCAGGCTACTGCAACAACAACAGCTCTTCCTGCAGCTCCAGATCCTTAGCCAGCAACAGCAGCATCGACACCAGCAGCAGTTCAATTACCCTGGATCACATTCCTCTCAGCTAAAGTGAGTTGCTGGTAAAAGTGTTTTTCTGTCTTCCTAGGGGCCATTTGTAACAGAACTATGCCACCATTTGATGGTGGGACTGATTAGCATCCTTTAAATATTAGACTTGCATGTTTCAAATATTCCTACTACTTCCGCTGGGTGTGCAGTTTGCTCACTGGGAATGAAGGGTCAATTCAGTAGGTTTCGGTGCCTTTGCTACAAGAAATTAGAAGAGTTTGGGGCTTAGGACTTGAACTGCTAAACTAGGAATTCTTCTCTAACTTGAAGACCTTGTAATAAGCCTTTAAAGAGAGCACTACAAGCCTGTATTGGGCCAAAGCATCTCTCAGTTTGAAATTCTACTAAAGTATTACTATTTTGTACTGAAATCTCAGGAAAAAATGAGAGTGAATGCATAATAAAACTAGGATCAAAACTGGTGCACTGACAATTGACATTGATTTAGAAACAAAAGAAGAAATCACAGTAACAAATGTTGCTCCTGTTTTTTTAGACAACCAAACGAGCCTAAAATCTCAGGCTCTTCTCCTACGACAATCACCAATAATGCTCTTTCTCCAGTGAAGGGAACCTTTTCTGGACCATCTTGCATTTCATCCCTCAAACCAGGTCCTCTTCCATCCAATCTGGATGACCTTAAAGTGAGTATTATGCACAGAGTAAAGTGTAACACTGTTAGAAGACATGGCAAGTTATAGAAGGTTTAATTATGGTTTGTTGAATCAATTGCAATAGCCTGCATTTGCCAAAAGCTAAACCAGAAACTGCAACTTACTGTATATACCAGAGTGCTAAACCACAGCCAATAAATATCATCTGCACCAAACCCCCACCCCAATATATTCCCAAGTATATGTTGCTGATAGGGCAGTGAGTCTCTTAAAAAAAAGGGCGGGGGGTATTAGAAAAGTTAAAAGACCATTGGTCCTGGTGACCGACCCAGATTGGATCCTGCAACGTATTCTGGGACATGTATATTTGCCTTCATTTGTATTAGAAAGGCTCTTCCCACTCCAAAGGCAACCTCCAAAATTATCATATTGGAATTCCCCCCACCCCAGTTTTTAATGTGTAGAAGTGGAGATAGGAAGCTTCTGAAAACCAGCCCATTTCCTTCTTACTCTTCAAACCTTCAGATGCAGGTTTTGAATTATTGTGGTGTGCATTATATGTTTAAAGTGGAATTAGGATTGTTTTGATTGTTCTCAGTGGCTTTTTCCTATCCTAAACATCCCCAAAAGAGGCACAAACATATTTATCATCACTCATTGAAATTACCTTCTGAGGTTCTTGGAAAAGGGACAAAGCTGAATTGAGGCTCCTTAACTGTCACACACTGCACATTACTTTACACTGAAGATCACATTACAACTCGATGTAAGCTCAGTCTTGCAAATATGTTGTTTGCTAACTCAAGCAATTTAACCAGTGTGAAAAAGTCTTCCTAAGTAGTGCAATTCTTAATTAAAACTTCTGTTGTATTCAAAATTAAAATTTGCAGTACTTTAACATGCAGTATATGGCAAATTGTGATTTTGTATGTAATCTAAGATGGGTGACAAATCCAATGATGGGGATACATATGCCAAATCACCTTTTGGTCACATGTAAGTAACTACTTAAAAGTACCATATCTTTTCCTGGGCTTTTATGTGACTCCTGGAAAAGGTGCACCCGATTTTGATTTTGGATCTTTGCACAGCGTTAGAGTCAATTTACTTGTCTGAATTCTGGTTACCTCAGCTAAACCACCTTGACATGACTTCTTTGATTCTGTTTTTCTTTTACATAAATTGGTTGATCTATATCTAGAAATTCTGCATTAGAATCATCCTGACATATGAATTTAGACAAATATCTGTAAGATAAAGGCTCATTACAGCATCCTATGATTTGGTTATTCCAAATAATCCCAGGGTTATAGAAATCCATTAGAAATGACAATGTTGTGCAAGGTACCCCAATTTAGAGTTAACAGTTAATAGCAGTTTCTCTGAAGGCTAGGTAATAATAAGATCTCTCTGTCGGAACAAACGATTCTAGATTTGTTTGGCTAAATCAATCTCATTAAAAGAAGTTTCTTTTTCAACAATAAACATGCAATAAATTAAAAAATGAGGTTGGCACTAATGAAGCCATTTTATTACAGGTGTCAGAATTAAGACAGCAACTCCGAATAAGGGGACTGCCTGTGTCAGGTACAAAAACAGCCTTGATGGAACGTCTTAGACCCTTTCAAGAGTGCAGTGGGAATTCAGTGGCTTCTTTCAATGAAATAACCACTGTCACTTTCCCAGTAACCCCAACAAGCTCTCTCTCCAGTTATCCGTCACAATCTTCTACCAGTCTGTTATCCAATGGCTTTTACCATTTTGGCAGCACTAGTTCCACTCCACCCATCTCTCCAGCTTCCTCTGACCTTTCAGTGAGTGGCTCCTTGCCAGACAGTTTCAATGAAGGACCACTGTCTTCCCCACAGTTTGTCTTGCACCCTTCACCTGTGCAAGGTAGTTGTGAGGAGAACCTGGTGGGAAGTATCAATGGAGCTGGCATCCAGCATGATGTTGAAAGGGTTGACACAGAGAAAGACAAAATGCTGGTGGAAAAGCAAAAAGTAATCAATGAGCTGACTTGGAAATTACAGCAGGAGCAGAGGCAGGTGGAAGAGTTGAGAATGCAACTCCAGAAGCGCAAAAGAAGCCATGGACTGGAAGATAAACAGCCCCCAGCACGTGTGTTTGGTTTTCCGGTCAAGCAGGAGAATGCAGTGTCCAGCTGCCCATTTGCCTCTAAGCAAGCTGCCTTGAAAGCTAAGGCTAGCAATTCTGAGGCATTAAGTAACTGTGGAACACCTCAGATGCCTCATCTTGTAAATAGCCATTGCATGGAACCTTCTGGACAAAATGGCATACTGTCCTCCACATTCCTAAGCCCACAGTGCTCTCCTCAGCATTCTCCACTAGAGGCAGCGAAGAGTCCTCAACATATCAGCCTTCCACCCTCACCAAACAGCCATTACCTTCTCTCCATGTCTCCTAGCCATCAGGGAGAAGGACGCAGCAATTCTCCACAACCCAGCCGCCATTTGTGCACAACTCTGGTAAGAAAATACAAATCTTTTGCTTTTGTAATGTACTCATCGGCCTTTAAATAGTCAGTACAAGCAATCTAGTAATAAGAGTCATATCTTAAAAGGACTGAGCAGGAAGTATTTCTGGGGGAAGAGTCAGGGAACCATAACCACCATCACTATTTCCAGTGACGTTAGATGTAAAGAAACAGCTGCTTGGATATACTTATAATACTTGGACAACTGTATACAAAACCTCTCAAAATAGGCAGATCCCAGGTTGTTTGGGGTTTTAAAATATAAACATGACACTTTGAGTTCAGTCTGAAAATAAATTGGGAGTTAGTGCAGATATTTTTAAACTGGTGAGATGGGTTCCAGACATTGTTTCAGCACTGAGTAGAACCTCCATTACTGAATGTCTTCCTTGGATCATTTGGAAATAAAGTTGGTTTTATGGGTTACACGAGGGTGAAAACTAAGCAAAGTTTTCTTTGCATCACTTCAGTAAGATTGTATCAGCTTGGAAAAAGTATTTTTGGCAAGATCTGGGTTTATTTTTTCCCCTTTGCTTGGGGTTGCATTAAGCTATGATTGACATCAATATGAAGGAAGTTTTAGGGGACTTCAGATGCAGCTGCCAAGGAACTGAGATTCAATTGAATTCCTACAGTTGATTTTGCTTCCATATAGGTGCCGACACAAGGGGGCCCAAAGTATTCCATTCTGCCTGCCAGCTTTTGTAAATCCAGTGCTGCTCTCCCAGAGGGAAAACAGCCTCCACCTTATGCTGATGCTGTAAAACAGGTAATGGCCCAGGATGGTATTTTAGAGTTGTGCTTGGCTACAGGTTGTTTTTACTATTGTACCATTTCATCACAAAACACAATGCTTTGCAAGGATTCATAACCTTTTTAAGAGTCTGGTCCTTAAATAAAGGAGTTATTTTATTTTGAATGCATAAAATAAAAAACTTGGATTTACTGTGTAATATAAAGGAAACCAATTATGGTCAAATACAGATATCAAATTATTAAATATATAATACAGGAATATATGTTTTATTAATCCATCAAATTAATAACAAAATACACTTTTTTAGTTTTAATTCTTTCAGTTAGTGAGTTTTTTTGAAGTTAATAAATTTAATTGGAGTCTAGAGTCATAGATTACTTTGTTGTTAACACAGAAGCTAGTAAAAATAGAAGTGTAATATTTTCCAATTCAGAGTAATAGACTCCCTGAAATCTAACCATGGATTGAGCAGGAAGGAATCCACAAAACCCAGGTTAAAAACACCTGATCTGTGTGGCCCAGGCAGGTGAGGTGGGGGATCAAATAATGACAAATCTGAAAATCTGAGACTCATGCTCAAGTTGTGCATTGAGTCTGGGATAGCAGCAAATTTACTAAAGGAAAAATGATTCTTCCTCTGAAGTTACAGGATTATTAACTTTATTTGGTCAATGAAGTACAGACAATTGAAGCCATTCCTTTGCAGTCCTTCAAGCCTTCTTATTTCATCTAGCTTCCAACCCTCTAGCTTTATGATATCTAGTTATCTAGCTGATCTGGATCCAGTTTGTCATAGTGTGACCTTGCAATTTACAGAATTAATATAAAATACGAACAAAGGAATTAAGCCAACTTTTTTATTAGAGGTGAAATACCCTGGATTGCATTCACTTGAGTCATGTAGACACCTCCCTCCCTCCCTCCCTCCCTCCCTTCCAGAGAGGTTACAACCCAAACAAGTAAGAACTGTAAATCTGATGGAATTATTATTTAGTAAATATGAAAAAGATGAGGTTGAATATCTCAGTGAATCCAGGGAAGGCTTTTCATTCTTGTTTTAATATTTGAAAAATGGGATATTAAATAATGCACCATAGGGCATATTAACCCCTGGGTTACATGGACAATACTATTGTTAGAGGGCTATAGAAAAAGTGAGGCAAGTTATACAAAAATGATTCCCCTGGTATTTCTTATTTTTTAACCCTTTCAGTGTTGACATTACATTGTTCATGTGGTCCCCAAGTCAAAATGATACTGCTAGTTTTTAGCAGTTATGGTCGGTTCTGGTTCCAAGTCCAGCAAAAAGGGACACAGGGAACCACCTGCAACCTTGGGAGTCACAGATTGCTCATCTGTGCGTTCTATGCGCTAAAAACTGTTGATATCTGTGGGGAATTAGCTTTTACATCAGATTTTTAATTCCAGTGAAAACACTACAGAACTATGACATCTCAATCCTTTAAGAGTGATTTCTTTTACAATAAAAATATGTAATCCATTTCCTCACTTACAAATTTCTTCTGCTTTTTTTTTTCTTGCTGCAGCAAATGACTCAAAGTCAGCAGATGGATGAATTATTAGATGTGCTTATTGAAACTGGAGGTAGGTGATGCCAGTAGAATGAGGCTCTTGGTTCTAACCTAGCAAAATAGGATATAAACCTCAGGCAACCCATAGCAGATATTCTGTGCTTGTCAGGTGAGTGGGGGATGAAATCCATCATGGATTCCATCCACCTCCCGAAGAAATATGTAAATAGCTGTTGCCCATTGAATTATCATAAGCAGCATTCAATCTAACCACTCCCAAGATCTGCTTACTAGAACCATTGACCATTATAGAAACTGTTAGGTTTTGCCACATTTATATGAAGTGATTAAGAAGAAAGAAGCCATTCTGGAAGCTTAGCTGTTTTTAGCAAGTCCCAGGAATTGGTCATAGAAATTGTTGTGGTTTATCTTGTCAATTTGTATCTCAACTTTGCAAGATTGAATAAAGATTTGAAATCAGTGACAACCAAAACATTATTAAAAATGCAAACATATTCAACAACAATACAAATATTAAGAACTTGTTTGCAAGAAGAAAAATAATGCTGAATAAAATCAGGGAAAAACCAGAGTTGTAGGTAAGAGCTGGCACTTTGTAGACCAAGAGAGAAGATGCAATAAGGGGCAAAGCGACCAAGCTCTCTGAAAATCACATTGGCATGGTCATACGCATGGGCATCCATGTGTCTTCTGGTTCTTCCTTTGGTGCGCAAAGGCTCCCTATTATAGAATACAAAGGAATTGTTTGGAAAACCCAAAAGAAGTTGGCATACTATGCGGTATTTTTTTAATATATATATATATTTATATAGACCTATATAATTAAAAAAAAAGGTGGGTAACTGCTGCTCACTGCTTTGCTTGAAAGTATGCCCCCAAAGGAAAACACAGCACCAAAAGAGGCAAAGCAATGTGGATGGGGACATTCTGTGAGGAACACTGGAAGCATTTCCTTCTGTTTGCCTTCTGTTGTGAGCACTTTGTGTTGTAAATATGTAAGCCTCTCTATCAGCCTCAGGCATTTTGGGAGAGAAACACAAAATACTAGACTCCACAATCAAACCTTTGTAAATGTTTTTCCTCACTAGCTTCTGTCTGCTCCAGTGAATCACGCACACAACTTTAATGCCTTCATACCTAATTTAAATGTTTTAACAATTTCTTACCCTTTGCATGCTCAAGCATGTGTCCACATATCTGTATGATCAGTTCTTATTCTAATAATTCTTTACATCAGCTTTTTCGTTGACTCTAGGCAGGCATTACAAACCACTTATAACAACTTTGTCTTATATTAACACAGCTTCATCACTACTTTCAATTGCAGGCATTTTATATGATCTCCGTGTTCCTCTCACCATCCCTTCTGTACCTCTTTGAGCTAGTATAGCATCAAGTAAGGTTTTATTCAGCCAGAACAAAAGGTTGGAATGTGTCATTGCAATGGCAGATGCTGTTGGGAAGTCCTGTTGCACAAGCAGAAGTGTATTCACTTAACATTGGAAGTAGACCCAAAGAAGTTTTGCTCTTGACTTATCATATTTGGTTTGCAAACAGAAATGCCTGCCAATGCTAAAGAGGACCGCCCTTGTCTTCAGAAGGTACCTCAGATAACAGTGTCTTCAGGAACTTCTGGAACACCCTTGCTACTAAAGGCATCCACTGCATTTGAGCAAAACACCTCAAATCAACTCTCCTTTGAACGCTGCTCTAGCAATGACAGTCATTTGGAAATCTTGTTAAATTCCCACAGTCCTCTTGGGCGGTCAAGTGAAGTAACCCTTCTAAAATTGGGTACTGAGGAACCTCACTTTGATGGAGCAATGGAAGGATTTTCTAGCAAGGCTGCTGATGAATTAGTCTCACCCCATGAGATCTTGCCAACTCCCCTCTCGCCCATGGAGACTCAGTTGTCTCCCTCATCTGGTGAAGGAACTGGTTTGCACATGAGCTTCACAGAGTCTCCCTGGGAAACAATGGAATGGCTGGACCTCACACCACCAAGCTCAGCCAATGGTTTTGGTTCCCTGACCACTACAGGGCCCAGCATCTTCAACATCGATTTCTTAGATGTTACTGATCTCAACTTGAACGGCACTATGGATCTGCACTTACAACAGTGGTGATCAAAGCAAATGTTAAGGATAGGGAGGAAACCTACCACAAGTAATTTCCATGGAAAGAATTAAAAGACTATTTTAGAATGTTCTGGAATAATGCAGAGAGCAAAAAGAACTGGAGACATTTTCCCCAGGACATAATTTATCTTTTGATCATCAATGGATTCACCAAATGATTATTTCCTTTCTCTGCTGTGCTCAAAATAAGCAATCCTTAATTTCTAAAACAAATTCCTCCCTACCCTTTGTAAACAAATCCAGTTGCTCATCATCAGTTCCAACCTCTTTCAGGAGATTCTCTATGCAAGACAACTGTACATTGCCCAAACTTGTCAGTATTAATCATAACAGGCTTATCAAACTATATGACTCTGATACGGGCATATTTGTAGATCCCATACACTGCTCCTTGAGAACCTTTGCCCTTCATGCTTATCATATATATTAACAGTTTTATTGGGAATCCCCCCCTCCACTTTTCAAGTCATCTTGCTCCGATGCATCAAAGAGATCATCGACATTTTACTATCTATTTTCAAAACTGAAATAATCGTCCAGTGTTTCCCTGAATATTTTTCTCTTTTTAAGTTTATTTATTCCTCTTGTTTTCTCAGTTTTAAAGATACATGCAGCAGACCTGAAATAATATGATTTATTTTGTAGTGGGCACTCTGCTTGGAAAAGATTTCAAGATGGAACAACAAGAAAATATAGAAATAAGAGGTCTTTAATTGAGTGTAATTGGAGGAGAGCCTCTATGGCCTCACCATTGTTCTGCTTTAAAGGTACATTCCTCCTTTAATAAGTACTTATCTCATTTTTTATTTTTTTATTAAATTAAAATGTTAACATATATATGTATGTATATAATTTGAGATACATAAAAGTTATGACAGATCAGCACGTAACCAGTATTAATCCACCATTCAAAATCTTTTAAACATTTGACATTCTGAACATAAATTTTGTTTGTGATCATTAGTTAGAAATTCCCAATATCCATATCATCAAGAATAAATTCACCATACGCAAGAGTCTTTACCCCTTATAAGAAGTAGAAGATAGGGAAGATAAAATATTTGAATTCAGAAATCTCTGTTCTTCTTCAGCTCTACTTTTATTGGGTTGCCATAACTTTTTGAATGTATCAAATAGTTTTATTCAGTAAGTCCCAATGTTTGTTGAATTGCCCTCTTGCTTCAGTCGCTTTTCTTTTAAATTATTTCCATGTATTATTTTTTGCTGCCACTATGGGGCAAAATAGCAACGATATCCTAGCCTTTTGGTACCACAGCTCCTTGAAACAATACTAAAAGCACAGGAATAAAAAGTAAAATTTAAAAAAAAGCTATCCTAATTTAAGATCAAAAATTGCTTGGTGTGGAACAGTATAATTTCTGTCTCAGCTATTACATTTTGTTGTTGCTCTTGTTTTTTCCTTTTAATTCATTTTTCCCTGAGAGGTGCTTAAGCTGAGTTGTGTTCTGTGTAAGTGGAAAAGCAGCCTTGCTGAATTTCTTTTATTTCCTCAATCTACTGTAATTTCCCATGTTTCATATCTGTTGTCATTCTAGAGGATCCATCAATCCTCAAAAATGCAGGTTTATGTCAAGTAAGGGAATAAAATCAGAAAAGCAGCAGTGTGCAAATAAAGTTCCTTATGGTTTTATCTGGATCCAAAGCTGTTATATTAATATTACAATTTCTAAGTTTTGTAAGAGAACTATCTTGCTGCTGTCAGGATTATAAAAGAGTGGATGTCCACATCTTCATAAATCTTGATTCTTAGGTTTGGAAAGAGATGACTGAAGCTGTTTTTTTTTAATTTGCTTTTTACTAAGTAACAAAAACGATAAACAAATTGTTCTCCCATGATTAGTGAGAGGCATCATTTCTAAGTTCTTCTTCAAACCAACCTTAATATGAATTATAAATCTTACCATACCTAGCCATGACAGGCAAAAGTTATTCATATTTAGTAAATTCTGAATGAAGGGTAACGTCCAAATCTTTAGATAACATAGCCTGACTTTGTCTATATGTGTAGATTCTGATGCTTTGAGTCCAGGGGATTCCAACCATTCCTGTTTCCCATCCCATTTTCCTGTCTTAGCTGACAACTTCAAAGTAGCCATTCTTACAGTACATGCCTTATTCCATGGTATTTCTCTACCCTGAATTGCCAGAAATCAATCAAACCATTCCTTGCTGTCTTCTTATGGTTCAGAAATCTTACATTTGTCACTTTCACATAAAAGACAGTAATAAGTAAAATCTCTCATTACTGCTATTTTTCAATATGGCTATGCTGTAAAAGTGTAACTGATTTGAACAACGGCAAACCCTGATAAGCTATAACTTTAGTTTTGACATGTACTCATTTCTTTTTAATCCCCGTTTTGTTTGAATTAACTTTTATACAGTACGAAAGTGGGAGGAGGGGAACCGACTGGAAAAAAAAAACCTGTTTTAATTATTGTTGCTTCTGTCTTGCTTAGACTTCAGTGAAAATGATTTAGTTTAGGCAATGTTCCATTAATATCTATGATATGACAGCCTCATGCCTGCATTTTAGTATTTTTTCCAAAGAAAGACTAGTGTATGTGATATAATTTGTGAAACCACAATAACAAAAAATGTTATTAATGTAATCTCTATCTCTAGATTACATTTAATAATTTTCAGCAATAGCTCAAAATATAAATTTAGTTTGAAGGATAGAGATAGCTTTCTGTTATATGCCAATCCAAATTGGACAGTTTCTCATGAATGAAAAGTTTATCTTCCATTATTTCCTTAAATTCTTATTTTTGTGAATGCAAAAATATTGAATGCAAATTTCCTTGCATTCAAGATTTTGTAGGTTTGTTTTCAGAACTTTTTCATAATTGTCCATGTAAGTTGAGAACTGGAAAAAAATGTTAAAACATCTCTAGGTTTGAATAATTGGGCACATGGGTGTCCTGTATTTTCGTAAACAAATCATTCAGAACATACTAGTGCTATACCTCCCTTTCAGAATTAACCTTAAAATAAGTTGCAATTTGTCTGATCATTTCTCCCTATAAATGTCATCTATCACTATCTATTTCAGTTATGTTTTTTCTCTTGTAAATGGATATTATATTGCTTTTTCAAACCAATTACATTACAAGACTACAGATCAGCTGTGGAAATTCATTCTTGAAAGTAATCAGGTTACTTTGATTTTTTTTTTTATTCCAAAAATAGGAGTCTTGTTAATTCACTCTGATTCATCCTACATCCCTTGAAATTTAAAGCATGCATCATAGAATATGTTGTACAGTCTTAATAGTTTATATTCATTATTTAAAGAATTTTTACTCACCATCTTAGCTGTCTGCCAAACATACCTTTTCTTTTTTTTTTCCTTTTCTATTTAATTAAAAAAGTGGCCAAACTATTACTGTTTTCCTGCAAAAGACTCAAATGTCTTTCGTAATGGCATTTCCTTTAACAATTTGGTACTAAATATATCTTGTTAACTGTTTTAATTTAAATATTAATTCATAAATAAAAAAGAAATTTATACATAGGTGATGATGGATAATATATGGAATAAATATTTAAGGAATTGTCAATTTAAGAAATTCCTATGAGTTATGGATGACCAATTATTATAATGTAATTGTAATAGCTACATTATTATGTTGTGTTTGTAATAATGTAACAGAACACAATTAGTTCAATAAGGTAATTTATTATCAATACAAATAAGATAGCCAGTGTGGCCCAGGGGCTTAAGATATTGGCTTAGCTCTTAGCGAGGAGCAAAGAGACTGAGGTTCTACTCCACCTTCAGTTACTGATGCTTCCTGGGTGACATTGGACCATCACTGGCCCTTAGCCCAATTGGTTTCATGGGGTTGTTGCTGTAATGGGGGGAAAATGAATGCTAGTGCTATATCTCCCTCAAAATGTATCCATCTTGAACTGCTGTATAAATGGCAGGCTACACATCTAATAAATAACAAGAATAAACAACAACAAAAAAGCTATAAAACCAATTCAACTAAATAAGCAAGTAAAAAGAACTTTTTTAAAAAAATAAAAGAGCAACAACCTTCTGGGATACACTTTAGATCATTTCCTTAGCAACTCTTTTTGGGTGTCTGCTAATAGTTTCCCTATCTACATAATTAAGGTAACTTCTTATCTTAGACAGGAAGGAAAAATGGATTGTAGAGACTCCCCATGATAGAGCTTATCCTATTTGGTCTGCAACCAGTGTGACCACCACAATTTAGCTCGTGGGCACAGGGAAAAATATGCCTTAATCCTTGGAATTGTGCAGCCTTGCTCCTCACTGATTGTTTGAGTGAGCAAACTTAGTTCACTAGAAAGAATTCTAACATCAGCACCAAACAGTCATTAAAGCAGCAGTCCCACTTTTTCTATTATTTAAAGTGCAACATTCAGCTCAGGTCCTTCCAAGTACCTACCAAGTGTCACCTCAATGCTTGAGACATACCCAAAGTAGCTGCTCTGTCAATCCAATAGTCTTTGAATGATGGCCCTAAGCGTATCTACTGGGTGTGGTAAAAAAAAAAAAGATAAAATAGGAGGAAACCATGTTAACATTTTTGACCACATCCTGTAGACACCTCTGGATGAATCCATCTTTGTTTTGCCTCTTCCCCATCTAGAATACAAGTGGAGCAAGTGTGCTGATATCGACCTTCTATTTTGAGATAGTGGTGCAAAAATAAGTGTAAGTTCCAATACCAATTCCTTCTTTTCCCTATGACAAAGCAACATTTTTAATTCCTAGAGTTACAAACGATAGGAGTATATGTAGAGAGTGAAAGAGAAAGATAAGTATCTTTCAGTAAAATTGTGGTGAAGATTTCTGATATTTAGTAAGAATATCCAAGACATTTGGGAAGTATTCTAGCAGCAGAAACAATTGTCAGTAAACCAAGTGAACTTTCCTAACCACCAAGATATAGGTTTGTATATCTCATACATTCTTTCTTTAGCAGAGGTAGCAAAATAGGCAAATACCATGTGAAACGACTGCAGAATTTAAACTCACGGAAAGCTATCAATTTGCACTAGCATGTAGACATTATGAGAAGACAGACGAACCAGGACTTTTCCCATACAAACTCAATTATAAGCACCATGGCTTATGAGGAATGCTATTTAAACCCAGAAAATAAAATGTGCATGTTGGATAATGACACATTAATTTGTGAATGCAACTTGATACAATAAATCTGTATGCAGCATCATTGAGCTATCCCGAGAATGTTGCATGAATCAGTAGGGCAAAACCTAGAAAGTAGGACAGATTTTTAAAAAAGCTAGGACAAGCCTCAAGAGGCCTAGGCTAGAAGTTTCCAGGACCAAAATTTAACAAAACTACCAGCAAATATAAACAATGTTCTTTGCACTGATGCAAAATTTCAAGAAATTTCAAGGAATAATAAAGTGGATGAATCTTAAGCATTAGCATAAGCAACATTTTTAAACTAATCAATACGTGGTATTGATAGAAAAGCAAAATTCAAAACAAAACTTTCCACACTTACTTTAATAAAAACAAACTTTTTCCTACTTCCAAGGAAAATAACTCTTTTCATCCATCACTCTGAGTATATTTGGAGCTACATGAAAACAAGAATTTTGCAGAGTAAAACCACTTTAGCATCAACACTTGGCTGTCTTCTATCCCAATCTACTTTGAACTATTTAATTCGGTTTTCTTTCAAGTTGTTGCATGCTTTATACTCTGTAAAAATACACCTTCTGACTAATATCTTTCTTCTGTTTTCTTACATGCGTCATTCATTTTAGCAAGTTGAAGGTATCCTTTTCCTATTTAGTTTTTGCTAATGTTAGACCATGTGCAGAATGATTATGCATAAGAAACAAAACATAAGACAAAGATAAGGACATTCAATCTTGTCCCTCCTTCATGATTTCATCCACTGCGAAGGTAAATTTTATTTTATCAGCCACTAGCTGTCTTGATGTAAAAGTCATAGCTTTTCTTAAAAATAATTTTGTTTCAAATAATCAGTTGACCAGTTATGCCATGAGACAGGCTTAAAAGTCTCAAGAATACCTCACAAATCTTGATTGTCTTAAACCCAGACAAAAGCTAGATAAGTTCCCACTTAAGCAGCACAGTCCTAAGCATTTCTCTTTAGATGTACAAAATTGTAGGATATTTCTATCATCCTTTATTTGGTCACAGAGCAGAAGGAGTTTTATCCTGCTTTTTCAAAAGCAGTTAGATATCAGTCAAGTGAACCAATAATCACTGCTGGAGCCCGTGAAAAAATAGGTGCAATAGGCAGCTATATGTGCTTCAACAATTCAAAAGACTTGCTCATTTCTTTTTCTTGAGTGAACATGTTTGTCACAGCACTCTTCTTGTTATGTGGATTGTCTGGTGGGAAAAACTTCACAGAATGAGGCACTGTACATACCCTGCATATAATTATTAATACTGACTGAATAGCATAGATGATTTCCAAATGCAGTCAGAGCTGGCCATCTCTTCTTCCTGGCTCATTTGTTTAAAGTCTTCAAATAGTGAACAGGGACTTCTGTTTAAGTCACAAGACACTGGCCACTGGTGTAGTGCTTCATACCTCAAAGAATAAACTTTGAAAAGAAGATAGATAAACCCTAACCTGTAAACCTTCTGAAGTGTTCCTGAACTATAGGTTTACTACATTTAAAGCAATATGTGATATTTGTAGAGAAATACATTTATCAAGAAACCCAGTTCAATCCTTACTAGGTCTTTAATTGACCCTTCGGACTAGAATCCACTAAGTGCTCTTTTGCTGTAATATCTGTGCAGATTTTTTTGTACTGATTTTCTATAATTGAGCAGAATTGGATAGGATATAGCATTTGTTTCAGATGGAGTGGTGGTGTCCTCTTGAGTGTGCTTCCACTACTCATAGTTATGTAGGCAGAGATGGGATATGGTACATATGTGTAAAATGCACTTAAAACAGTGTTTTAATCTTGGTGCTATAAAGTATGTGATAGCTTTCTTTAAAAATATATATAAACCTCTTAAAGAATCAGTAGCACTAATTGATAGTACAAAATTGTATAGTGATAGATTTGTCAAGGGAAATGGAAAGCATATTTAAAGATATTTAAAATAAATACATCTGTCTATTTATTAAATAATTGTAAAACAATTTAATCAAACAAAGCCACTCCATGCTTAAAATCTAATGGAATGCTAAAACTATGTTACAAATTCATTCAAGACGTCCATGAAAAATGCTGTGCTCACAAACTGTGTATGTCTATGACAGTAATAAAGCTTTAATTTGTATGGGTTCACAAAGGCTTCCTCCAATGTGATCATTAAATAAAATGAAGAATTTATTTCCACTTCATGTAAGTATCATTACATTTAACCTTAAAAGAGGAGCTCAGAATGAAGACTGGATAACTGCTAAAGAAAAGAGATATCCGAGATCTAGATTCTTATTTAGCTTTGTTTTGACAAATTACTTAAGCCACCATTCCTGATATGCAAATTATAAGAAGCCAGAATTGACACCACAATTACTGGTTTCTATTTCTTAGATTATTTTTAGATTTATTCTATTTTTAGATTTATTTCTATTAGATTTACAAGAGGAAGAGAAGCAAATATTTTCTATATTTTATTGTGATGAGGCAGAAAATCCAGTTTAGGATATTCTAGAGGAAATGTGTTTGAATCCACACATGAAAAGGAACGGTTCACTAGATATCTTGCAATACTAGTCATCAATTACTACTTTGGTTTTTCTCATAAATCTAGACACAGAATTCAGACAGTTCTGTGGAGGGGAGGTGATAAACAAAAAAAATCAATTTATATTTGTCATTACTACTTCCTGAAGCTTTGTAAAAATTAGGTTTGAAACCTAAAATTCATTATGTTTACCAAATGAGTGTACCTACTATTGGATTTGTTTGGAAATCACACACACACGTGTGTGTGTATGTGTGTGTGTATCATCAACAGATAAAAGGACAGTGTGCCGTCAATATCTTCATGAGGAAGATTAGCAGAAGAATTCTGTTTGCAGACCTCAGTATCCATAAAACTATGGCCCTGTTAAGATGACCAACTTCAGTGGCTGAAATAGGAAAAAAATTAACAGTTGCTGCATGTTAAAAATGTTAACTGTCTGTAAAAATCACTATTTAACGCATGGGTTTTTGATTGTACAAATGTTCACAATGCACTAGTAGTCAGAATATTCTTTCACATGCTTATTTTTCTTTAGTTTTTAATGTTAATATGCAAAGAAGTTTGAAGCCATTCCAATGAGACTTTTTAAATAGCACTTGAATCCAGAAGTTTTAGGTGCTACACTGTTGTGCGGTACAGAACTTTAATGCCAGCTTTATCCTTATTTAAAAGGATGCTGTTAAACTACAGAAAAAAAAAATCACACTGTAAATAAATACACTGCTTACCTCTGTGACCAGCACTGCTGTACTTATTAAAAGAATCATGTGATGTCACACTGAGCTTGTGTTTTAGTATTATTTTGTCATGTCAAGTCTTATAGTACATGCTGTTCCTTTTCCATACAATATTACTTTAATTTCTTCTGTATCCTATCCAAATGACTCAGAATGGATTTTTATATTCACCTTGAAGGAAGACAGCCATGTTTACTGCTGTTAAAAAGATTGGACTGGAAAAACCAACATCTGACTCCACTTCTATTTTGTTAGTGAATCTTAAGAAAAACTACACATTTAAAGAGAAGTCGTTCAGGAAAAAACAACACTTCTGTGATCTTAGTATAGTCCTAACTGGCAGGCCAGTCACATCAGTTTTTACTCTCTGAATGCTAAAGGAAAACTAGAAATGTAATTAGCAATTATGTTTAATTTTTCCTTCTTTCCCTTCCCTCCTCTCCGTCCCTCATATAATAAACCCTGGCTTGGATAAGTAAAATTATTTCAGTGCCTTTTGTTGAAACCAATTAACAAAAAGAAAGTCCCATCAGATATTGACAGATGGAATAGTGATAAATGGGCTATATAGCACTATTAGACAAATAGGGTTTTGATATTAAAGGGTAAACCACACAAATAATAAAACAAGTAAATGGACTTTTCTCAGAATGGTGAGATGTACATTGTGCTGAGTTAGGACCAGTAATTGTTTTAATATGTTTATAAATTATATGGATTTGGGTATGACTAGTAAAATAGTCAGATTTGATGATAACATTAGTCAAAATGGTAAAAACTTTGGATGGCAAAAAAATAAGCAACTGCAAAGTATTCCATATTAGGGAATGGGCATCTAAACAGCAGATGTCATTCAGTGTGGGCAAATTATGTATGCTGATGCTAAAAGCCCCAGCTATGCATACAAATTAATAGGATCAGAGGACACAGTGACAATGAATATGTCGACATAGTTAATGCTCTACTTCATCCAGTTGCCCTGACTCTCCCCTGAATTAGCAATAGCGTTTAAACTTATATACTGCTTCAAAGTGCTTTACAGCCCTCTCTAAGCAGTTTACAGAGTCAGCATACTGCCCCTAACAATCTGGATCCTCATTTTACTGACCTCAGAAGGATGGAAGGCTGAGTCAACCTTGAGCCAGTAAGAATCGAATTGCTGGCAGTTGAAAGAATTAGCCTGCAATATTAACATTCTAACCACTGCGCCACCAGGACTCTGAGAATTGAGAGATTAAAAGGTCATAAAAAGGGAATTTTAGTCTGCATCTGCTGTTTAAAAAAAGAACCTAACATGTTAGGGATAATAAAAACTGGTATTAAAAATGGAGATGCCAGTATTATAATGCCCTTATGTAGATCAATGGTGTGACCACATCTGATGTGTGCAGCTCTACAAGTAGTCTTTGCTTAGCCACTGTTTGTTCAAAAACCATTTGAAGATACAATGAACAACAAAATACATACTTACACATCACCCTCAAAATTACAACTTCTGCGTACATCTCTGATCACAAAATCACATTTTCGGTGCTTGGCAACCAGCTCACATTTACAACTGGTTGCAGTCTCCTGGGTTCACACACTGTAACTTGTGACCTTTTTTGTTAGTTTCTGGCAAAAAAAACCATGTATTTGAGAGAATGGATGCACTTAACAACTACATGGTTCACTTAATTACCATGGTGACTTGCTTTATGGCCATTGTAAAAGTGGCTGTAAAATTGAGCCAGGTCACAACCCCAAACACAGAATAACAGAAATTCCAGGTTTCAACTATGATCATTCTGCGAGGACTACCTATAGTTGCCATAACTCAGAGACATTATGGAATTAAAGAAGTTTCAGGGATGGGCAACTCAAGGGAGTGGAGCAACTTTGCTATGAAGAACGATTGTGATATGAGGCTTTTTAGATTAGAAAGGAGGGAAATGAAACCCGACTGAGGTATACTAAAAAGTATGCATGGTGTGACAAGATGCAAGAGGACTAGAAGCTATTTCCTCTTCTCAAAAGTATTAGAACCAGAAATTGAAACCTGGAAGAGTCAGGAAATACAGGGAAGGAAATATTCGTTTTTACACAATGCATGATTCAACCTTGGAATTCACTCCAAAAAAATCATGGGGGTCAATGGTGATTAGCCTCGGTTGCCTCTGAAGATCACCAACTGGAAGACCAATGAGCTTTCTTAGGCAGTTGTTGACTACCAGGAGAACAGATTGCTGATGGGCCAGGACTCCAAACCAGGAGTACACAGCTCATGGTCTTATGATGCCACTGCCAAAACAGTGAAGTTTTGAGATACATTAAAATATATTTAAGAAATGAATAGACCATTCGAGCAATACTCCAGGTCTCAAGTTGCAATAGTAACTAAGTAATCATGATGATTTAGGTGATGCATCAGCAGAAGTGGTTCATAAGGCAAGGACAAATACCTGTTTAAATCGTACTGATTATCAAATAGAGCTTATGGTTTTTGTTTAAGATGGGAAAAGAATCACCTTAGTTCCACCATCTTTAATTCTTTTTTTTTTTCAATAAATAGGGGAAACTGGCCAGAGAAAGGTGGCATTTATTGATTTCCCCATTGCATACCTGACCTTATAACAAAAATTAACAAGGTCTACGTTGCATCCTTGATTTATTACAACTGACCTGCAGGCGAAAAAAATAGAACTATTACATTAAACACTTTGATTCCATGTAGAATATCTTAAATAGAACAGGAAGTCAATTCAGGAAAAGATAAAATAGTTGGAAGCTCTTAAAAGCCATCATGTTGTGAAACTCCATTTTACTTACAGACGATTAGGCAATATCCCTGCACATCAGCTTATCAATAAACTTTTATACATTTTTTGCTATAGTACAAGAAGAAAAAAAATTAACCAGAGCTCACAATGTACAGTTCTTACACTATTTTCACAGCTTCTGAACACTATACATCTTTATAAACATACACTGTAATATAAATGCTGCACCCTTGATAGTATATTATAACAATCTATGAGTAATATGCTAGAACTTCCATCGCACTGAGACTGCGTTGGAAGCTACCTCCATTTTCTGATCAACTGCATGGAAATATTCTGCTTATATAAACAAATTATAGAATTGGGAAATGGGGTCTATAACAATTATTCATTTTTTTTGGCAAAGACAAGGAAGAGCCAACAGGAAACTGATATGTAAGGCTGGGAGGCTCTGAACTTTCGTCTGAAAGGACTAAAAAGAAGAATTATTGCATTATTAAAGGCCAAATTCCATTCAAACAATATCTCATTTATTATTCCCTATGTTCTTTCAGGGGCAAAGGTTCTTGTTTAGACTGATGTTTCACCTCTTGAAAGTTTATTAATCAGTTGGTCAACTAGAAATATAAGAGTTAACTGGCTACAGCAACAAGATCTTGTTTCCACTGTGTCTTACAAGGGTCACTTCTTTTCCGCTGTCAGTTAGAAATGAGTATTTCCTCAAATATTCCTCAAATATTAATACTAGTTTAATTTTATATGGCTTTTTTTCTTGGCTTGACACAGTATTAAAAATTCCTTGTTCTGTTCTCTGTCCTTTGAAGAATTTAACACATTAATTCCCTTATATTATCAATATTATGTGCCATCAGATAAGTGTTGGCTCAGCAATTTTATCCATAATATATATCAATAAGCCATCATAAAAACTGAATTCCATTTTCAGAATAGTTCAGCAGAAATTGAATTCATCATCCAAAGTACATCAAATTAATTAGCACCATTTTGCTGTGATTTTGGAAGTACAAATATCTAACTGAAAGGGAAGAAGGAAGCTTATCTGCTTTGATACTGGATATCAGACAGGAAGTAGAGATCCAAGTCACACCTGGAGTTCTTTAATAAGGTAAATACAGCTATTCACAACTGCAGGCCATCCAGCATCCTTTCCAAATGTGAGAGTTAGCCAGCTAATCACCAGGTCACAGTTAGAAATCAGGGATCACAAGCCAGTTAAATTCCACTGAATAGTTTAATAATTCCTCAGTTGAAAATTTTATGTCATTGGTTAACAGTTTGTAGGATACCTAGTTCTGTTGAAGACTGGTTTCCATGGAAAGTGAAAGAATACATTATTCTTCCTCTCTTAGTAAGTTGAATTGTTAGCTCTTTCAAAGCTTTGAATGTTTTTGGTAAAGAAATAATCCATTTTACATGATCACTCTTTCCTCCCCCAAACATTATGAAGTTCTGCTGAGCCACACTGTTTTAAAAATATACATTGTGGCTGAAAAGCAACAGAATTTCAACTCGATCTATTGCACTTTGTGAAGAAAAATATATTTATATATATATATTTATATATTATCCCCCGTTTGCCTTTGCTAGCTCCAGAAGGTAAAAGTAGCTCCATTTGGCTGCACAAGTTACTGTCTATCAGGCAATATTTTTTTAATGTTTCGAATCAGACAGACCAACAACTAACTTTCTTTCATTTAAATTATTTATAGCAGTTGGAAGAGCTTGAGAATAAAGTCCCTCCAGTAGCTGCTGAGAAGTTTCTGAGTTTAGAACTTAACTTTTAGGTGCTATCCAATCATGGCCAACAAATAAAATGTTACTTATTTCCACATTTTATGTATATGTCCACAAAAAGAGCAAAACAAAGTCTCTCTTTGACTTGACACTAACACTGTGAGTTTGGGTATTACATGGATGCACTTGGTAAGTGACAATGATATACAGACAGAATGGAGGAGAAACACCAACATTATTGCACATGGTGTCTGGGCGAGCATTAAAACACTGCAATATGGGGTGAAGATTCTGTACATCTTGCTTTCTCTCAGCACTTGCACTAGAGTTTGATATAGCAGCAGTATCAATCAACATACATTGGAGAGCTGGGAGTTGTTGGCATTTGATCCAGGATTTTACAAACATAGCATGCAACATCCACTGTTCGTTCCTCATACATTAGAATGAAAGGATGTTTCTGGAGAGAAAAAAGGAACAAAACCGTCTCACTGTCAGTGTGATCACAAAACTTATCTATAGGACATAAAAGTATTCAATGTTTCTGTGTACCTTAAATTCTATGAGCTATTGCCACGATTGCTACAATTTCTTATTAGGAAAAACAATCCTCACATGGTTTAAAATAGCCATAAAACATGCAGAATAAGGATCTGTAAATCAGACATGATTTGATTGAAGCCCTTCAAATTGAAGTCTTCAAGTTATTTACAATAATGGTCATGCAAGTCTATCATCCAGGCACGGAATTTCAATTTTATAATCCAAACCTGGAAAAAAATTTTTTAAAGTGGTTTGCGCTCAGTATACCACAGAAAGAAGCAAGCATCGCTTAATTCTATATAAGTGCAATATAGGAAATATTCTACAGCAGAGGTTCCAAACTTAGCAACTTTAAGACTTGTGGACTTCAACTCCCAGAATTCTCCAGCTGGGAGTTGAAGTCCACAAGTCTTAAAGTTGCCAAGTTTGGGGCCCCCTGTTCTACAGCATGAAAGTACCAATGTTTCTCTTAAAGAGCATCAATCATTCTTCATGACAGGAATCACCTAAATCTTCAGTTAAATTTTTCGGGTAGTTTCATATTCCATACTCACCAGAAGCTCCTTATACTTTGGCCTTTTGGATTCATCCTTTGTAAGGCTAAATAATTAATAAAAAGATTACAGATCAAAATGATTGCAGAAAGCCATTTGATTTAATTCTTGGACAGCACAAGTTAAAGGAATTATCAGAAACAAGTAATTCTAATGTATTTGGGCACATATTCATTTTCCTGTGATGTTGCTATAACCTACAATTACTTGTTTTCAAATTTTGTACCCACACTGTACAAGCATTAAATCTGTAGCACTCATTTATCTATGCTTCCTTTTTCCTGCCTTCCAAGCCTGTTCTAACCCCTTAGAAACAGTTTCTAAAAAGACATCTAATATATTAGCTTATCCTGTCAAAATAGCAATAATCAATAATTAACAGTGGATCAGTAACAAGACAGAAGATAGCTAGAAGATAGGGGAAAACCACAGCAGCTTTTTAAGAGAAAACCTTAGGCTTTCCCAATGCTACAGAACAAGTAATATCACTTTGTTAAAGCTTCCTATGCATCAACACCTGCAGTCCATTAAGAGTAGATTTATTCCAAAAACAAAATTTACATGAAAACCGGCAGGGAGAGTCATTCTATCTGGATTGAAACATCTAAGTTTAATAAGCTAAGCTACTGAAAAACTGTCTTTCTGTGAGCTACTCCTTCATGACAGCAAAGAAACTAGGGAATTATAGCTAACTTTACCTTTCTGTAACACCCAAAGAAATAAAGGATTGCCAATGTAGTTCAACCAGTATGAATCTGTGATTGACAAGTGATTGTGATTAAATTATTCATTCAAATTACAAGATTTATAGGCCACTCCAATCCACCAACTGTGAGCAGTGCATAGGCCCTCAGTATTGGACATTAAAATCATACAACTATATCCTACATTCCTATGGAACTGCAAATCCTGAATAAGTAACAGCTTGGTAGAACAACCAGATTTTCATCAATTTTCTAAAAGCCCGGAGGGTCAATTGTATATTTGGAGAGTTACAGTTCCAAGGAAGGGTTTGCAATGCAAAAAACATGTTATGTGGCCCCTGATAGTGACAATCTCCTATCATAGTGAACCTACCCTACTGAATCCTATCAGCTGGACAAGTATTACTGATTTCTGGGAAATGATGGTCCTACAAACCATTAAGGGTTTGAGAACAATCAGCATCTTGAATTGCACCTGGAAGCGAAGTAAGCAATCCAGTACAGTTTTTGGAGTAGAGGTGAGAATGGTAACAGAATGAGAAAATATTAAGGGAAGAGTTTTAGAAAATAATATTTAATTCTAAGAAAGCATAAGAAATTCAAAACAGCCCTGCCTTGATTTTGTTTAGTGTAAAGGCAGACTATAGAGAAACTGCTACAAAAGCAAAAAATAGCATCCATATTCTGGTTTATTTGAAAGCCACTAAACAAAGCTCCAGTTTGAACATAAGGGGAACCTATAATTTAACTGCAGGTTCCTAGTTTTGGCCTTGTGTGTGCAAAGGGATAGTGAAATAGTGTTTAAAAACCAGTTTAAATATTGCTTACTAAGCCATAAACTGATGGTCAAAATGTGTTCTATAGAGTGTTTGAAACATTAACAAGAAAACAGACTGACTAAATTTCCAAACAAACCATAAAACCTATTTCTGTACTGTTGTCAAGAGACTGACATGGATATTTCCATGAAATCATCAAGAGTTGAGCATGTCTCAAAGGAAATTTACTACTAAAGTTACACTACCCAGAAAGTTCATTAAGCTTAAAAATATCTTTCTTCTGTTTTTCTTTTTACATACCGTATTTTTCAGAGTACAACACACACTTTTTCTACCCCCAAAAGTGGGGAGAAATGTCTGTGCTTCTTAGACAATGAATGTTGTCAAAGCCACACCTACCTGCCTTTGGCCTTTGCCTCCCAGCAATTTGCCTCCTTGCATCAAACAGTACAAGTAGCTGATTGTAGCTGATCAGTCTCCCAATGATCAGCTGTTTCAGGCTGCAGAAATTGCCATTTCCCATTGCCGCCTCCGTGTGCCCCATTTTCAGCCTCTGCATCCCATTTTCAGTCCGTTCTGATCCCTGCCACCCAGAACAGGCTGAAAATGGGGCACACGGAGCCTGAAAATGGGGTGTGCCAAGGCTGAAAACAGAATGCAGAGGCTGAAAATGAGGCGTACGGAGGCGGCAATAGGCTATAGCAATCCTTGCAGCCTGAAACAGCTGATCATCGATCCAACTGACAATCAACTGCTTGTGCTAATCAGGCTGTACTGAAGCTGACCAGGCTGTTTGCTATTTGCTTCAAGGAGACAAACTACTGGGAGGTAAAGGCAGATATTTTTTTTTCTTGTTTTCCTCCCCAAAAGCTAGGTGCGTCTTATACTTCGGAGCATCTTATACTCCAAAAAATATGGTAATAGAAAGTTCAAAAGCATTTTTTTTATCCTTGTTACTTTTTACATGTCTGAATTCCTGTTTGGTTTGTAATTATTTTATTGGTAAATTGGATAATGTTTCCCATCTGTCATACTAATTGCAATGAGACTCAGAAACAATTCATTTTCTCCAATATTCTCCAACAATTCATTTTCATTTTCTCCAATATAATGTAACAAATGCATTGCAAAGCTGCAAATACAACCAGAAGAAGAAGTCTATCAATTCTTGTCACTAAACTTTATAGCTAGGGTAGGCAGTCCAATGTCATCCAAATATTTTGATTAACCTCTACTTCAGTGATCAGAGTTACCGACTTAGGACTATGAAAAAAAATCTGGAAGGTACCTAGTTGCCTACTCCCATCAGCAGTACACTACACCAAGGGCTAGATACTTGTTAGTCCATGCCCAAATCTTACTTTTTAGAAAATTTTAGGGCCAGATGTAGGATCATAGCATAATATGGGTAGAAAACAACTATCTCTACTCACTTCTACTTAGTATATTGTCTCAATCATAATCTTGGGTATGACACACCAATTCATACTTAAACCAAAAAAAGTACCAGGATCCTCTATGATAAGAGAAGGAAACATCTACTCAGTCATAGCATCTCAGATACAGAATTCAATTCTGTAGTTCAATTAGCCTAGATCGGTGGTTCCCAAACTTTTTCAGTCCACCACCCCCTTTGTGCTATAAACTCATCCTTGTTGCCCCCCACCCAGGGGTGGGATTCAAATTTATGTGGGTGTGGCCTAATTTGAGGGCATGGCTTGCTGGTCATGTGACTGGCTGGCGTGGCTTGCTGGCTGGGCGTGGCTTGCTGGTCACATGACCGGATAGGTGTGGTTTGGTGGTCATGTGACTGGGTGGGCGTGGCCAGGTGACTGGCAAACCAAATACAAGTGGTCCTCACTTAATGGCCGGTTGTTTAGCAAGTGTTCTAATTTATGACCAGCCTCCCCAGAGATACTTGACCTGTTTTTAGAGTTTTGACAGCCATGCACACACATACACACACACTCCCTTCTAACCCTGCTGGAGCAGGTCATTGGACTAGAATCGGCAAAGCAACTCTGATTAGATTCTAGTAGTGAATAAAATCTAATCAGAGATGCCTTGCTGATTCTTGCTGATTTGTTTTATTTTTACTTCTTTATTTTATGTTGCTGAATTGCATTGACATGTGTGTCCTTCTTGTGCACAACCCAGAAGCTTTTGTGATTCTTTGTAGCAAAAATTACTGACCTCTGGCTTTGCTCTACTTTTCAAACGTGCCACCACTGCCATGTTTTAGGTGCCAGCCCCGCAGGTCTACCCCATTGAGCCTGCTGCACCGGAGGGACCTGCCCAAGCAAGTCTGAGTGAAGCAGTGCACCAAGTCAATGGGGTGAGCCTGAGAGAGGGAAAGAGAGAGAGAGAGAGAAAAGAAAGAGAGAGAGAAAGAGAGAAGGAAGAAAAGAAAGAGAAAAGGGAAAGAAAGAAAAAGGGACAGATGAAGAAAGAGGGGGGTTGGAAGGGAGCGAAAGAAAAAGAAATAAAGAAGGAGGGAGGGAGGAGAAAGATAATGAGATGTCTATTCTAGTCCAAACACCTGCTCCAGCAGAGTTAGAAGGGAGTGTGTGTGTGTGTGTGTTCTCCTCGTAATTTACCAGTACATTTTGGTTTTGCCTTCTTCAGAATTGGCACTGTAATATATTGGGGAAAAGTAATTTTTTTGGGTGGAGATCTGGTCCAATGGATCCTGTTTAAAGCCTCAACAAAATGTGAGAGGTTCCTGATAGTCTTGATCATGTTTCATCCACAAAATCTTTAATGTGGAAAAGGGCCTCAGTCTAAACTAGACCTCATCTCTCTCTCTCTCTCCCTCCCTCCCTCCCAGACTGGTTTTGCTCTACTTTCCTAATGTGCCTGCAAGGCCAGCGCTTCGAACATGGATGGATGGATGGAGAGAGAGAGAGAGAGAGAGAGAGAGAGAGAGAGAGAGAGACAGGTAGGTAGGTAGATAGATAGATAGATAGGTAGATAGATATATTGGTAGATAGGTAGGTAGGCAGGCAGGCAAGCAAGCAGGCAGACAGACCTTTTGGTTGGATGTATGGATAGGTAGGTAGGTAGATAGATATTGGTAGGTAGGTAGGTAGGTAGGTAGGTGGATAGGTAGTTAGGTAGACAGAAAGACAGGCAGGCAAGCAGGCAAGTATGTAGGTAGGCAGACAGACAGACAGACAGACAGAATGCGACAGCGGCGGCACTTTGGGAAAGTAAAGCAAAGCCACCATCATTGCATTCGAGGCACTGGCTCCGGAGCAGTGCAACAGTCAGTGGGGTGAGCCTGCAGTGCCGGTGCCTCAAACGGCCCCCTGCTGCTTTTTAGCGCCCCTCTGCCAGCTCCCTTGGGGGCACTAAGAGGTGGCAGGGGCGTTCGAGGTGCTGGCACCGCAGACTCACCCCATTGACTGTTGCAACAGAGAGGTGCAAGAGACTCAATGGGGTGAGCCTGCACAGCTGGTGCGTCGAACGCAGTGGTGGCACATTGTGAAAGTAGATCAAAAATGACTGCCCTGGGCTTCCTCAACCCTGCCCTGTTCCAGGAAGGAGGGAACAGCACTGCCCTCTACGAAGTGAGTGCCCCAAGAGGGGGGGCAGCTTGGGAGGCTGATCCCTGGCAAGAGGGGCATCCTGTGAACTTGCTGTCAGGCACAGCAACTACAAAGAGAGGTGGGCTTGGCTGAGCAGGATCCTGGATATTGGGCATGTGGTCAAAGCTCCCTTCCTCTGCCTCCCCAGGTCTGGGGTCTGCAACCTTAAACACTCAAAGAGCCATTTGGACCTGTTTCGCACAGAAAACAAAACACTGGGAGCCCCAAGACATGGGTGGGTGTGGCAACTGAATGTCAGTTGAGTCACATGACCCCCCAGGTTTTGTGGTTTTGTGTGTTTTCTATGAGGAACAGGTTGCTCGCTCTCTCTCTCCTCCCTCCTTCTCCCATCTCTATCTTTCTCCCTCTTTCTCCTTCTCCCCCACTCCCCACCCCTCTTCCAAACTCCCACACCCAGGGAATAACTGTAAGGAAATTTGGCCACGTTCTTTCTGTCTCTGGAAAGATACAAAATAAACCTTGCATTCCAAAAGGAGTGACAGTCAGGCTTGTATCTCACAGTGCTACAAGGTTGCTGCCTTAGATCGCTGCTTAATCCTTGCAAAACCGGCCAGAGAGAGGGGAACAGACAGAGCTGAATTGAGCCAAATCTCTCTCCCTCCCTTTGTATCTCTCCCTCTGTGTGTGTGTGTGTGTGTGTGTGTGTGTGTGTGTGTGTGTGTGTGTGTGTGTATCTCACTCTCTCTCGCTCCCTGTCTGTGTCTCTTCTCACTCTCTCGGAAAGCCCTGTGTGCTCTCCTTGAGGCTCTTTGCTGTCCCCTTTTCTTTCTTCCTTTTGGAAATCTGGGCTGGCTGAAGAACGAGAGGAGGAGGAGGGAAGCCTCCATCGTGGCTTCTGCTCGTTCCTCAGCTAGCCTGGATTTTCAAAAGGAAGGAAGAAAAAAGGATAGCGAAGAGCCCCAAGGAGAGCACACAGGACTTTCCAAGAGAGTGAGAAGCTTCTTTTCTTTCTTCTTGGTGAGTTTTTGGAAATCCAGGTTGGCTGAGGAATGAGCACAAGCCGTGGCGGAGGCTTCCTTCCTCCTTCTCCCCTCCTTCCCCTCTCGTGCGCACCCTCCAGGCCCCACCACAGCCGGCTCCATGGCTGTTCGCTGCTCTTGCAGCACCTGTGCAGCACACTCAAATTTAGTGCACTTTACTCCATCCCCTCCTCCTCCTCCTGGAGCCCATTACAATGCGGTGCATCGGAGCTGCCGCATTCGAGGCGCCCGCTCCAGAGCAGTGCAATAGTCAGGGCCTCGAACGTCCGCCCCCCTTGCCTCTCAGCGCCCCCACAAGGCATCCCCCCCCCAAGGGGCGGTACTGCCCACTTTGGGAACCACTGGCCTAGATCATTCTGTTTATTGAGGACTTATCAATAAGTTATAATAATTTGAGTCTTTTAATCTTAAAACTATATTTTTGATCATACTGTGAATTTCCTTCTTGTATTTTGATTTTTTTAAAAAACATTATTTCGAGATCATCTGTTGCATTTTAAAAATTCCATGTTTTTTTAAATCTGCAAATTTTAACATTTGCAGAAAAAATATTTTACAAAGTTACATAGAAATGTCACAATAAATAAAGATTAGTATTAATTTAAAATCTGAAACTTAACAGTCTGAAGGGATTGATACACGTTCCTAAGAAAGACTTATTAAATAAGCTATAGTTGACTAGTTCTCATTATCATGCTTTAAGTGTAAGGCATAAACCATGTTATGCAAAAAAACAGAACCCTAAACTGGTGGTTCTCACTGTTTTCTTCACCACAGACCTCCTTTAAATAACTTTGTAGCCATGGACCTTGGCCACAGATCTCCAAGACTTAATGCAAAATTTATATTTCTTCAAACCTACATGGACCCTGTGAGAACCACTGCCCTAAACCATTCATCCAGAATAAGATCAAAATGAGACATACTCACCACAAGTTGACAAAGTTGATAAAACTTTGGGAGAATTCCCGTTCCTCTGAGTTGCTCAGTTGTGGTGGGTCTCCTTTGACCACTTGTGTCAGCTGATCAAATACACTATTCCATTTAGGATAGGGAAACCGTCCTGTGGCTAACTCATACTGCAGCAAAGATATCATCACAAAACACACAGGCTTATTCAACACGAAGTTCACAAAAGTAGAAACAGTTGCTGCGGTTATTATTGTTGTTGTTGTTGTTATTATTATTATTATATTCCTTTTGAAGGAGCCGGGTGCAGGTTATAGTGTAATACAATAATTCTATAGCAATGATAAAACATAAATCAGTGCAGATGTAACTCTCCTAAATGGTTAAGAGGAATGATCCAGGCAATTATATCTACTAGGCATAGGGAAACAACTATTTTCAGCATTGTATTAGACTAAGCCATTTGAGAGCTATCTTCCTGGGAAAGAAATTCAATAATTCACTATAAATAAAGCTCTACCTTACCTCAGCTGAAAGCCACAGTAGTTGCATTATTGGTGTAACTACAGATTATCACAAAATATGTCTATGGAGATTCTGAGTCATCCAGGTCATGGTTGTCCCAAAGGTGCTTTTTCAAGAGGAAAGTCCAGAAAGTCCAGTTGCTTCTTGAAAAAGCATCTTTGGGATCACAAAATATGTAAGTCAGTACAAGAGAGATTAACTTTTAATAGTTTACATCCTAAATTATTGAGGATATGATATACAAGTAGTAATCCCTTAATTTGTGCCTGGGAGATTATACTCGGCCATTCCCATTAAAATATGTGCATTCTGTATAAACTGTAGCTTTGCAACAATATTCTAGTGCAGCTTCACACAAAGCACATAGCCTAGATCCAAGAAAAGCCAGGGTTTATCACTTGAAACTAAACAGAAGCATACATTTATTTCTCATGGTCAAGAATACATATAGAAAAAATAATACTAGCATTGAAAAGGTTAGTGCTGCATGCTCCTTTAAATCTGTAACAAGTAACAGTATTTCACTTCACTAGTGCTGACCAATGATTTAAAACTTTCTCATTAGACAGGCCCTCCCACTCCATTTATGCTAAAAAAACAACAACCCATGACTTTCTATTTGAAGCAAAGTATTCTTTACACAAGCAATGGTTTTATACGTCCACTAGGGGGAAGCACCACATGGTACAGTAAAACTGAAAGAAGTGGACAAAGAAGTGTAAACTCTGTACTTCTAAAAAATTCAGATAGGCAGATATTTTATGTTTATAAAAGCAACACTAACTTTTACATTTCCCAAATTCTTCTATCACTTCATAAGCAGATTTAAGAATTTCTCTTCAGCAACATTCACTATTTCTTACCAATGTAATCCCTAAGCTCCAGACATCAGAACGGACATCATATCCTTGCCTGGATGCACTAGGGTCTATCCTCTCTGGCTGAAATAAGATAGAAAAAATATAGGTATAAAAGAGAAAGATCAAATATATCAAAAGAAATGATATAAAGATTACACAGTGAGATGGAGGTAAGACTTAATATAACACCAACATTTCCCTCATCAAGTATCACTTTAATGAAGAGCAAAAACCAAACAGAATCCTACAATCTGGTTAGCAATTTCTGGACTCTGTATGAATTGTGCCAGTTAAGCATAATTCGATCAACTGTTTGTACATCAAAAATCTAATGCATCTAAGCATACTTCAGGCCTCAGTACATGTCAAGCATTTCTTAAAACTGGTGCTTAAATTGAGTCTCTAGTTGCTTGTATAAAGGGGAGATCATGAAAAGCAACCAATGTGCTTTTAATTCAGATCAGGAGCATGCTCTCAAAACAGGGTGTGAAGCTGCTTTTTGTTCAAAGCAAATTTAGGCACATTTTAAAAAGAGCCTACTATCATACTACAGTTTAGCATTCAAGGCTTCCACTCTCTTTCCACAGTAAACCTGAATCCTAATTTTCAAACCTATTTCAATTACTCTTTTTCTCTTAAGGAAAAGCAAAGATTCCAATGATGATGAAATATGTCTCCAGCACTGCACTTCATGGAAATCATCATTTCCTGCCTTCTGCTTTTTACTGTAGAAAGCTTTTTCTAGGAACCCTCTAACTCTAAGGTGAGACATTTATTCCTCCTGCAAACGTCCTTGATCCTTCTATTATTAGAGAATCCAGATTATTAAAGATTGTTAAAATATGTGCATGATTTGCTGTGCATCTGAATGAGCCCCCAGGAATGTAATGTTCTACAATAATACTGAAAAAGCCTCTGGACTGCACAAGCAGTAGTATATTTTCAGCCCCAGCCACTCACATTTGTAAGACATTAATGATGTGCTCTGGCCAGATGCAGCATAATTAGAAACTTAGAAATAAATATAGAATTATTTTTGCTGCCTAGATCAAACCTCTAGAATCTTAATTCACTCAGGGGGTCTTTTCAAAATCAAACAGTGCTTCTCCCCTAGCAAACAAATTGCTACCCAATTTACAATTCATATGTGTGTTAATATTCCCACTGCCTCTGCAAAAATACCGACAACTGAAAGAAACTTCCTGTAATGATTCCTATTCTTCCTTATTCCCTCCAAAGGAATCCGTTTCAAACCTTTCTCTAGGATCACTACGATCTCATATAAAGAAAGCTATGAATAACAAATATTCTTGTGTGTATTAAAGTGCCAGAATTAAAATTTCTATAATCATTTGGAGATATTGCTATTAAAATAGATTGTTCTTCTTTTCCCTTAATGATATTCTGACTGTGGGCTCCAAGGTAAAGCAAAGGTGAAATAAAATGTGCTGGACTGCCATTCAAGCTACCAACTCTTTAGTTTACTTTCTTTTTCTCTCTCTCTCTGGCAACAATAGAACTGGAATATTGGCAAGATCTATAGGCCACTACATTAATTTGACATACAGCAACCTTTGACTGGAGATTATCTATAAACTACAATATCACCTTTTCAACACCTAATTTGGCAATCCCTGCCATGTATAGTTTAATACTTAATATTATCAAACAATTTAAATTTATTAATCTATCAACATTTTGGGTGTTTCATATTACTTTCCCCTCCCCAGACCTAAGACCATTTCCACCTTACTATAAACTACAGGGCAGAAATAGCTTGTTGAGGACAAGTGTTGTATTTTATTATTGTTATAATTTTAAGAATTTTTCTACTGGCTCTGTTCTGGTTCTCCTTCTGTTTTTATGATAATAATTCTAGGTCTGGGTTCTGTTTTTAAACAGAACCCAGAACCCATTTTAGAACTAAAGACCATTTTGAAAATCCTCCAAGAAAAACCAGGGAGAAATAAATTAAATAGCCACATATGTACACAGTTATCCACTAGATAGTTTATCCACTAGATCCCTTTTGAATACATTTAGAAAGAGGTCTCAATACTTCTGAGTCTCTTAGTCCATTAGATATGCAGACCATGTCTAGGTAGCAGGTCATACAAGAATGTGGCAAACAATGGACTTAACAACAATAAAACTAGGTAATAGTTTTGCCTACTGGCAAGAATAAGATAACCAAACTTGAAGATAAGGGGTTGAATAAGGCTTCAAGAATCCAGAAATCGAGGACACAATGAAATGAATGTCTTCAGTCAGCCGTTCTCAGCTGGTAGTCCATATAATCCAGCTATATTAGAAATGGTGTGAATGAGATTCAAGAGGAGTATCAAAAAACTTTATTTCAGTTTTTAAATGTATAATAGCTATAATAATATCTTCTTAGAAATACTGAGCCTTTTTTATTATCATTTGAAAAACCAGGTTCTTTGCCATAACAAGTAATGGAACTGAAAATATGAGACAGTACTTCAAACAAAGCTAAGGACACCTATTTTGCTCCTTATCTCCCCAAACTGTACCAACCCCCCGTAATATTTGATTTCCTCTACTTTCATGGTTAAAAAATAGAAGATGCTGGGCTACATGTGGTGTCTAGGCTGTATTTCTTACATTTCTAGCTCCGTAACTTGCCTTGCATATTCCTTTCCCTGTCAAATGTACTAACAGTTCCAAGTTAACTATCCAGCAATTTAGACAATAAAAACTGACCAAGGGATCCTGGATATTTAGTATTACTACATATCAGAGTTGTGAAAAAAACAAAAAAAATATTCATTTTTATTCTCATTTCAGCAATTAATTTTTCTAATCCCACTTACTGCCATATATGGCCTGCATCCAGCATCTCTGGTTTTGGCAATGGAGTCTACAAGTTGTCCACTAATGCCAAAATCACAGAGTTTAATATTTCCATTTCTATCCAGAAGAATATTGGAAGGTTTTATATCTGAAAGAAAAAAGAGTAAAGACATTATTTATGAGGGCAAATCCCAGTTAAGTTACTTTTATTTCAATCTATTAAAAGCTCCTAAACAACAAGAAACAAGATCAAGATTTTGTCTGCATCTTTACTGGAGAAACCTGATGTTCTCTATCCTCTCCCCCACCATTCTTAATCAATAGTGATGTGCCAAACATTTGGAATTTGCAACAGGTATTTCAAAGTTGATATAGGTCCTTCTAATCTCAACGTAAGTTTTTCAACTCTGTTTTGACCTCACCAAAAGTCTTCTGAGCTCCAAACGTGGAATGTTTACAATCAAACTATTTATCAAATCAGATAAAACATGGACAAAAGCACATTATTCATTGTTCATGGCTAGTGACAATCTGAAAAAACTAAAAGTGATAAGGATAATTTGCTAATACTTAATTTCTTAAATCCTTTTTATATTTAACAAATACAATATAAGGAATGTAACTAGGAGGAAGATTAGTAAGAAAATGTTCATCCAAGCATCCATGTTTCTTTGGTCTATACATACAGATCTCACTGGGTCATTCCATAAGTAACTGATCAGCTATGGGCATAATGTGATAGTTTCTTCTCATTTGGGCTTTTACAACATATACACACAAACTGAGATTATTGCTTTTAATTAAAATTATACAGCACAAAAGCAAAATATAACCTAATGTACTGTACGTAAGGAATTACTACGCATTATTTTAACCCATGTATGAAGGTCCATTGTGAATCTGAAAGTCAACATGGATTCCACTAAATGATGGGTAAAGTATTTGCATTTTTTTCATCAACTAAAACTTGTTCTGAACACATGGGTCAGATGATAAAGTGTAAAAGAAAAAAAAAGGAGATTAAATTAAGTTAAATTCACAATGTCTGCCATAGTGTGCAGTGATTAGAAGGCAGTAGTGCAGGCTAACTCACTGCTCACTCCAAGAGTTTGATTTTGAGCGGCTCAAGGTTGACTCAAACTTCCATCCTTCCAAGGTCGGTAAAGGAGGACCCAGATTGTTGGGGGCATTATGCTGACTATGTAAACAGCTTAGAGAGACCTGTAAAGCACTATGAAGCAGTATATAAGTCTAAGTGCTATTGCTATTATTTCTTTAACCACAGGAGTTGGATTGGAACTTTTTGCAGATCAAGCTAGCACAGTAAGCAATAGAGAATGCTGGGAGTTTTAATCTGGACTGGAAAGTTGAAAGGTCCATGTCTTTACATTAAGCAGTATTTTAACCTGTCCGGGGGCAGTGTGTCATCCAGATTTCCCAAGGGTGAAAGAAGGAACTTTTATTATTATAGTTGGTCATTTTGGGCTTTCAATATAAATACTTTCAATTATACTGTACATGGATTTTAATTACTGATAATTATTAGTGTAACCTGACAGGTGATGTGGAAAATTACAATGTTAGAAATTCAAATAATTCATAGCAACAAAGCAAAAAAATCAATTATAAGCCAGTGTTTGGGACCTGGAATTTCCTTTCCTGCATGTGTGGAAAAGAAAACAGTGGGCATTTTTCCCCATTTCCTGAACGTCCCCTCCAAAAGTGAGTCCTCACTGTTCCAAATGCCTTACTCTTTAGTTCTTCTGAAAAAAATTTTTAAATTGCTAATCATGGAGGCAGGAATGAGCAAATACGGCCATTTTTACTAGTGGAAGCACCATTTGGAGGATATAAAACTGAAGGTATATTCCTGCAAATGATGTGTTAAGTAATGAATGATCCACACCAATGCAATAGAGAGAGTAGCAAATTAAAGAGTAAAACAAATTAGAAATGATAGTAGGTTAAAGAATCGAAATCAAAGGGTTTTTAAAATGATAAAGATAAATTGTGACATCATTAAATGTCTTAAATTACATATAGACAGATGCAAAGTCTCTGAATGGTTCCATGTTTTAGATATGTTTCCAAAGATCCAGTTTGAAAAGTTAGATAATTTATTTGTATAATAAAGACATACCCAGGTAGCCCTACCTCTGTGAATGATTTTCAAGTTTTCTTTTAAGTGGTTTAATGCTTTCACAGTCTAGGAGAGAAGAAGAAAGTTTTATGGAGTTCTACTGAAGTCCTATTAATATCGCAATTCAAAATCAACAAATGCTTTCTAGAATGTATTTCAGGAAAATTATAAAGCAGAAATCCAAAAGTATCCTTTCAAAGTCTTAACAAAACATTTTTACAACATATTTAATTTTTTTTAAAAAAAGATAATTGGAAAGCATTCAATAGTACCAGGAAGAAAGAAGAAAGATGAGCACAGGTAGTCCTTGGGTTACAATCCTGATTAGGATTGGAATTTCCATTGTTAAGCAAAACCCTATATATATTCGCTTTTCCAGGTAGACATAGTTAAAATCTCAATATAATGTAGCTACCAACTCTCTGATGCTTTTCTCCAGTTCATTTAGCCAGACAAGGGAGATTTAAACAGTTGTGATGGGAAAGTATAATGCATGTGACTCCCCTTCCCACTTAAATAACATGGTTTAAGAAGCAGTAGCAGCATGGCTGTGATGGTTTGTAAAATTTCATTCTATGCCTCTTTTTCACCACCCCAATGAACATCATTCAACCTTTCTGTGTCAATCAAGAGAATGTTAAGTAGTGGGCTAAGAATTGCTTTGGTTGAAACTGGGTTTTATCCTTTCTATAAGATTCTCTGTATTACAATTCTGTCCTCTGCAATCAACCAAACAGCTGACTGGGTTGAAGCAGGATAGAAAGTACACACACACACACACCATACCCTAAACACATACATACCATACTCACTTTTGGTAGTACACACACATACCATATTCACACTTCATCCAGTGAATTGCCAACATTTTTTTCTTAGCAAACAAAATAAGCCATTTTAAAAGAAGTCAGCAAAATATCAGAGTTTCTTCAGTAATAAGTCTTCAATCAATCAATCTCATTGCTATCTAGAAGCTGGTATGGGAAAGCAAAGCAAAACTGAAGCACATAAACAAAAAGAGGAGCTTTCAAAGAAAACTTACAGCTAAAGTGATTTTGCCTAGAATTTCTTCCGGAATAACGTCATCTAATACACTATATACATATTTGTAAAATTTATCAAACGAGGTAGACATGAGCTCCATACAGATCCAACAGTCACCCTAAACAAAGAAAGAAAAATGGTTATGATTTTTATTGTTAATGTAAAACATGTTATAGATGTTCTGTGTTAACTAAAATAAGCAATGAAAACCTTCTCACATACATTAATGGATGTTCTATTATCCTTAATGTTAAGCAAGCAAAAATAACATTCTTCAAATGTACATCTTGAACAAATTCAAAATTAACCTATTTCTTATATTAAAGGAAAAAGTACTATTTTTTAAAAAAAATTATATATTGACTACCTAATGGGGTGCACTGTATAATTAAGTGACATTGTCCTTTTGTTAGAAAAAAAACCAATCAATTTCATTATATGAAGACAATTATATTTGATTCACAAGTGGGTTAAATTTTAATTTATTTCATGAAAAAGAGATGTTTTCTACTTAATGTAGCTTGTTGAGTGAATGAAAAGAAAATTATATTGTATGACTTTTGTCCTAAAATTATACATGATATAATACCAGCAATAACATTATGTTCCTTGGGCTTTGGATCTGCTCTATAGAAAGTCATTACAAATAAGCAAGTAAAAAGGCTAGGTTGCACAGCTTATCAAACTACTTCTCGAAGTAAGGTGCTATAAGAAGGTGAACATTGGACATATATCCTTTTAGGTACATGGAGTGATCAACAAGGTTCAATAAATGTGAATTTAATGCCTTGCCCAAAACATGTCCTTCACAAAATGAAGAGGAAGAACTCAAGCATTCTTTGGTGGACTAGCTAGAATAATGTAGCTAATCAGGAGCAGGATGGTTGAATTTCAAGTCACCACTGATCCAGGAACCTTATAAATAACCCTGAACCAGTTAAAATCTCTTGAGTCTAACATATCCTGGAGGATGATTATGAGTGTGAAAGTATGTCACATTTGGAAGGATGATTTGATTAAAATGTAATTAAGAAAATAAAAGTTTGAAAATATAGAGCATAAACTCATAATGACCTTTTTTCTCAAATATCAAAACAAAACCATATTCTGAAGCTTTCTTACGTTCAACTGTTAGAACTAGTCCTGATAATATTTCTATTGCAGGTACCCTACTTCATGCAATGTTATCCAGAAAACTTTCTATCTTGCCCTTCAATTAAGGCATGCCATTACCCATTAAACTTTATAAACATATCTAAACATTTGGGTACAAATTTAGCAAATTCTGAGTGCCAACCTCTCTGAAGAGTGCTCCATAAAACTGAACAATATACGGGCAGTCACTACTTCGCATTACTACATCCAGATCCATTAAAAGCTGTTTCTGTTCCTTTTCATCCACTGTTGACCGAATTCTCTGAAAGAGTAAATAAGAACAAATCATTAAACTCAAGTCATAGTTGATAGATTTTTAAAATTTAAATGGATGTTATCAATCTGAACTTTTTTAGAATGGGAGAAAGTCCTAGTTTGGCGAAGACTTAAATTGAACACAAAAAAATTAAACCAGTTCTTTAATTTAATCATACAGAATACAAGAGAGAAAGGGAAAAAACCCACCATAGATAAAAGCTAACACCAGTCAGAACTTATGTTGATGCTAATATGGCTTGTTATCTGCAGCAGTGTTTCCCTGCAACACACACACTTCTATGTCCAGTGCCCATCTTCTGGTAGGCTCCTCCAATATATCCTTCCCAATAAACTTTTTGTTATTTTGTATTTCTTTATTTACAGACCCCTCACATCCCAGACATAAACTGTTTCAACTACTTCCCTCAAAATGACGCTATAGAGCACTGCACACCACAACTAGACACAAGGACAGTTTTTTTCAGAATGCCATCACTCTGCTAAACAAATAATTCCCTCAACACTGTCCAACTATTTACAAAGTCTGCACTACTATTACTATTAATCTTCTCATCACTCCTTATCACCTATCCCTTCCCACTTGTGATTGTATGATTGTAACTTTGTCGCTTGTATTCTTATGATCTATTTTGACTGTTTTCTAGTATGATTTGATTGCTTATTGTACCCTATGACTATCATTAAGTGTTGTACCTGATGATTCTTGACTCTTGACAAATGTAACTTTTCTTTTATGTACACTGAAAGCATTTGCACCAAGACAAATTCCTTGTGTGTCCAATCACACTTGGTCAATAAAGAATTCTAATTCTAATTGAAACAAGGAAAATGGAAGCTAGGAAGTGCTATTTCTCAGCAGCAGCCTTGTGAAAATTCTTTCCTTACAATTAAAGCAGGCACTATTCTTCTCAAACTGCAAAAACTATTGAAGTTGGAACTTTGTAGAATAGCGTTCAATTTACTTTGAATTACTTACAAAGATTTAACTGATATATTAAATATATATTTGATTCTGTTATCATCTGTTTCATTATCACTCTTATTAAAATATATTTTGACTAACTGAGTAGTTATTTTTGATTTTAATTTAATTTAATATTGATCCTTGATGTTTTAATGTATGTTTTTGGTGATTTTTCCCCCCAAGATGAGGAAAGTCAATAAAGATTCACTAGTATATAAATAGAACACATAAATGAAGTTTAAGCTTAAAGTTTTGAATTTGAAACAATTTGACTACTATTTACTGCAATTTATGCATTTATTCTGAATGTTGTTCCCTGTTCATAATAGCTGTGCAGACAATTGTTAATTCCATTCAGGCAAAGATAAAATTCCTAGGACCAATAAGTGAAAGAGAAATCATACAATAAATGTTGCAAATTTTTGAACGTAAGAGAAAATAACTTTCATAGATACGTTGGATAAATTTTGTCTATTAAACATCTCCTGATTACTCTATAGCATAAAAGGACATTTAAAAGTATTGTGTGTAAATATATTAAACATTTGGTATTTTATATGCAATTTAAAAGACATGCCGCATTTCTACATTTCCTTTTTAAGGAAAATGTTTGTAAATAAATACATTTAAATTTAAATTCACCACCACCAACAAAAAAAATAGCTGATGCAAATAATTCAGAAATGCATTTTTTTTTCATTAGTTGTATCTTGGAAACTGCTGGACAAACTGTAAGATATGATAAAAGCAAAGGCACCATTAGCATTCTCAAGGGAGAGAATTCTTGACTTGTAATTCCATACTACTAAAAGTCCTTAGATTATATTTGACCAAAAAGAAAAAGAGAAAGCAGACTATCAACTGTTGGTTAGAAAGATTTCTGCATATTTAAAAGCTAAGTGTGATATTCTTGTTCTAATCGATGCCAATGTTTTTTTTTAAATTTTTTATTATGCTTTGAAAATCATTATTTACAATATTTCCAAGAATGAAGGCACGACAGTTTTCATCTGGTGAACAGCAGTTCTTATAAGAAATTGTGGAAGACAAATATTTTAATCATGCAGGGTTGTCTGAACCTATGCAGACAAAAGGACTAATTATCCTCTGAGGCAACAAACCTATCTTGACAAGCTAAGAAAGGTTTCCAATTATGTATCACATGGATTTTCTATTTTGACAGGAAGAATTTCTAAAACAACATTACATCTCAGCACATTTTTTGTAATAACTAGAATAATTGGAAAAATTATATCATTACCTGAACAATGAAAGTAAGAGTACAAACAAAAGTATTATTGTATTAAAGTAATATTGCATTAACCTATATTAAAAGTAAAAGCACCAAGTCCAAAATAGTTCTTCACAATTTCTTCCTATTAATGAAAGCTTTGTAAAGCTAAATATAATTGAATTGCAAGGTATCTGACAACTGATATTACAAAAACAAAGCAATCAATTTCAGTGTTTTTCTGAGGTACACAGAGTACAGTAGTCTAAAAATGAACTTTCATGGTAAGACATGGGATTAATAAGGTGAATAAGGACTGTTCAAGCATTAATGATGGCATTATTACACTATTAATCTCATCTAAATCATGATTTTAAAAAAATATTTAAAAGCAATAACTTTATCCTAAATTGGTAGCAAGAATACCAAACTACACTGGAATCTTCTTACATTGATACTGAGTTTTGCAATAAACAAAACAGCACCACAACTTTGATGAAATGAGTACATGCCTTATTTTGTTTGTTTTGTTTTCCTTGGCTAAAGAATTATCCACCTTCAGGTTGGTGGTCGGAAGCCATCTGACAACCAAATACTAAAATATATCCAATAAAAAAAAATGCCAAACTGCTTCCTGGATTAACATTAGCTAATATGCTTAGAACTGTCTCACTAGACTACAAAAGGCAGATACAGCAGCCTCAAATCATCTCAGATCTGCATAGCTGTCTTTCTTGTCTTTTTATCCCTGAACCTCCTCAACCTTGTTTATTTCAATTGCTATTTGCAGCAAATGATGCAAAGTAGTTTTTCAGAAGGGGGATTTAATCCCTCTTTCACAAAGACATCCACAATTCTAATGCAAACTTTAGCATTTGTAAACAAACTAATTTAAAACTATGCATGTCATTGAGTTATAGCCTAAAGCAATCACATCTCACACTAAAAATCCTTATAGCAAGGATAGTCTGTTCATACTATAGATCTCTAGATTTGACCTCACTGAAATATACAGTATCCTATTCCTATCTTTCCTCCAAGGAACAGTTTCCCAATCTACACAAGCCACAAAATAGCAGACTCATAAAAATTATGTTTTATTCCAGAGGTATGCTACATGTTTTCTGGGTAATTCTTCCAGAGATATCTATCATTCTGCATCCAAGAAAACAATAAGCAAGAATCCATCTTTTTATTCAGAATTATGGATATTGAAGATATTGTCTATTATCAAAAACAAACAAAGGAATAATAAATAATATGGATAAAAGTGCCAAATCCAGTCTAAACATCTGGCTGATTATGGGATCAGATTTTTTTTAATCCTAGCTTTTTTTTGCAGTTCAGGGTCTGCATTTTTAGATCAACCAAATGTTGACCTATTCATTGTGTTTTGAATTGACTGATTGGCTTGTTGCCCTGGTAAGATTTCATGGGATAAGAATGACTGACCATCCTGAAGTCATCCAAAAAGCTTTCATGCCTAAGGCAGGACTAGAACTCACAATCACCTGGTTTTAGTCTCTTGTCTTAAACTACTAGACAAAACTGGCTCTTTCTTCTAAAGTTGATTTAACATTTATTTTCTTCTAGTAGTCTCTTTAACTCAAGCAATATCTCAGTTATTTATGGCACTAAATAAGCCATCAGTTCCACTAATCTTTATCGTTTTCCTTTAGGTCTAATCATTCCTAGAATGTTAAGATCTCCTAAGTACAGACCTGAGACCATACGTAAAGTAGTTCTTTTGTGTTTTTCTTGAATCATTAACAAACTAAGTGGCAATCTACTCATCCCAACTCTTCAGTTGTTCCTGCTTATAAGTTTCTCTCATTTTCTGAACAATCTTTTCCTTGAATAGCTGAATTATTTTTGGCATTTTATTGCCATTTCCCATAGAAATTCAGAATCTCCTCCCCCCTTTTCACTTTTAGCTGCCATTGAACAGATGTGACAGAAAGAGCTGACATAAATATTTCAAGCAGGCAAACCAATATTTAAAAGCATAAAGCATATAGGTATTCTAGATAAGATTAAAATTATGCAGCATGTAATGCTAAGCCTAGGTATGATATAAATAATGTAGAATGCATAGCTTAAGCTGACAAGTTAAAACCTAAAATGTTATATAAGTTCTGCTAATATTCGAAATCCCCACAGGAAGTCATTTTTGAATGGCTGCCCTTTCATCTCAGAATTAGTTTATGCTTAACCTCTCTGGCAGAGCTCTAAGAACTCCATAAGCTTTTTCCAGAAAATATACCAGATGGTTGTTATAAGAACTCATATACTATTCACTTTCATAATGTCTCCAAAAAGCATAATGGAAGGGAAAAAAATATAACTATAGCGTACCAAAGATGGACACTTTTAAACCACAAACTTTATTTTTATATATTTATTTATTAAATTTATATGCCTTCTATCTTCACTGTTGAAATGACTCTGCACAACTTACAAAACGATAAAAGATAAATATAAAAAGTTAAAATTTGTAAGAATTAAATAGAGACTAAAAATTAAGGAAATGAATAGAACAGGGTGATGTCTTCTCCCCCCCCCCAAAAAAACCCTATCTCCAACATAGAGCATCTCCACTTGGGCCCCAGGTCAGCTAACAGAGCCAGGTTTTAAGGTTCTTCTGAAAAACTAACAGGGTGGGGGCGGATCTCATCTGGAGCGCAGAATGTTCCAAAGGGCGGGGGCCATCCCACCAAGCAAAATTCATTTTCTGCTGGAACAAGTGAGGTGGGTCAATCCCACTGGGATGAGACAGAGCTTCAAATACCCTTCATACAGGTAGTCCTTGACTTGGGGCTGCAATTGAGTCCAATATTTCTGTTGTTAAGTGAGACATTCGTCAAGTGAGTTTTTCCCCATTTTTACAACCTTTCTTGCCATAGCTATTAAATGAATCACTGCAGTTGATAAGTTAACAACAGGTTGTTAAGTGAACCTGGCTTTCCCATTAACTTTACTTCTCAGAAGGTTGTACAAGGTGATCACATGACCTTGGGACAGAGCAATGGTCATAAGTATGAACCAGTTGCCAAGCATCTGATTTTTGATCACAAAACTATAGGAATGTTGCAATGGTCGTAAGTGTGATAAACTTTCATAAATCACTTTTTTTCCATGCTGTTGTAACTTTGAACAGTTGCTAAATGAATTGTTGTAAGTCGAAGGACTACCTATATTATGTGAGTGGTGAACTATCAAAGTCTTTACACTGAACCAAAGAGTGAGAGTAAAAACGGCTTAATGCTTTCAGACAAATTTATACTCTTTAGCAATTCAGCTCTTATTTTCAAAAGTGAATAAGCCACAGCCTCAGCTAAGATTCTTCTAATTATTTTTCTAGCATAAAACATGATTTAATAAAACTGCATCTCCCTATTTTAAGAATAAATTACACAAATTTAGGGCAAAAGAGGATAATGTCATTTCATGCTCTTTCAATCTCTTGAAATCTGATCAGTGGGACATAACAAAATGACTGCCTATTGATAAGTGTATAGCTGTTTTTAAATTCTCTGCTATAAAAAAAAAATCTAAGGGTTTATGACTAATAGTCTCTGCATTTATAGTCTACTTTTTCAATGCAAAAGTATAGTTTGCACTTTGAAAATGTATAATAAACAGATATAGATGATGTATCTATATGATTAAACTTTCAAATGATCAAATGTAAAACATGACTAACTTGTTTAGCTTTTCATCACTTGAAATGTAAAACATGCATTGTGCATGCATTAGGAAGAAGTCTCAAACTAATAACCAAACTGTATTTTTGCTGCTATTATACAATAAATATACTTCTACTGCTTGTTGCAGATCTCAGTGCTGTAGCTATCCAAACCAGCTGCAAAATGCATGTTTAACCGTTGCTTCTACAGTTAGCTGTTAGAATTTTAAAACATTTTTAAAGTTTCCAGTACATTTTCCAGTCACACCTAGTCCTTTATTGCTACAGAATGAAAAATTAGGCAACCGGGGAGAAAACAATTCTCAACATTCCCTCAGACCATATCAAGTTCTTCTGGATATGTATACTTAAAATGTAGTGATTATACTGTGTTCAGAGTTCAGATCAAAGTATTTTGATTTCATTGATATTCCTAAGAAAGTGGAATAAGAATGAGGAGAGCAGATTCCTTCATTATATTTATCATTACATTTATTTATGTACTTTAAAAGACATCTACAGTGCTCTTGGAGAAAAGCTGTGGAGAATATGTAAAATTTCATAAGCACGTTGGTTTAAATCAGTGGTTCTCAACCTGTGGTTCATGGGCGGGGGGGTAGGACGACACTGACGCAATGTCTTCATAAGGAAGTCTGTGAAGATTTGAAGAAATGTTATGATTTAAATCTTGAGTTAAGTCTTGGTGGTCCATGGCCATGGTTTGTGGCCACAAAAGATATTTAAAGGGGGGTCCATGGTGAATTAAAGGCTGAGAACCACTAGTTTAAACTAAAGATCTGTCATGAAAAAATATTGTACCTGTATCACTACAACTTTTCAACATTTTTTTAATTGCATGTTATGCATATGCAGATGTATTTTTAAAGAAAGAATGGACCTATTTTCTTCAAACTTTACATATCACATCAGATAAACCATTAATAGTACATTTCTCACTGCTAATACAGCACTTATAAAGTGCTATATAAATAACAGACACTTGTTGAGTGCTAGAGGGATGAACGTTGAATTCTCCATCATGTTTGGCCCTACTGTTGGAAGTACAAATAATTATGGGCATCACCTACTTTAACAGCCATAATTTGCCCACTTGGTTTGTGGACCATTTTGTTGACAGAACCATAAGCGCCTCGTCCAATTTCTCCAAGGTCTTTCAAGTCCTCTGCAGTAAAATCCCAATGCTGTTCAGGGGAAATCTTCAATTTTCCTGATGATTCAATGCTGTGTGTTCTCAGTCTCTCTCTGTTAAAAAATTTGGGAAGGAATTTTTCCACATTTTAAATAGTTTAAAACTTTTTTCAGCAGCACCAATCAAAAGCATTTATATAGAGGAATGTACACATAGCTAATGCAAGAAGATAAACTCCAAGAAGGAGTTGGATGGGGCAAAGTGCAAGATACTACCTTAATTGTAACTACTGCAAAGCAAACAAAAATATGTCAATTTTCTTTGAGGATATTTATAAATTCCTGGCTAAAACATGTTACTAGCTATGCTAGGAAATGTTTTATAATTTGTCCCTTTAGAATAATTATATGGCAATAACTATCTTTTTATTATCTCTACTAACAGTATCATTAAAAATTTACATCTGTAGTCATTGCATTTTTATAAGAATTGATTGATCTTAACATAAAGCCCCAAATTAGAAGGGCTTTATCTGTTCATTTAACTTACATAATTCATTATAAAGGAACTATTTTAGTTATATTTGTGAAATAAATTAAAAGCCACAAAATGATTGCTACTCATTTTTATCCCTAAAGGAAGGAAGTGTATAAAAACATTTTTGAGGCAAGAATGCCAAATAAAAATATTAAAAAAAATATCTGATAGATATAAAAGAGATATGAACTAGTTCTAACACTAACTTCTTTAACTCCCACTGAGGAAATATTTCAGAGTTACATTTCAAAGCTCTCCCAACACCGTTAAATCTGATTGTCTTGGCAAAGAAACCTTACTTTTTAGTTCTTAGACATGGCTCTTTTCATGAACGATGCTAAGCTAAGATTTGGAATTGTATGAATAAGTCTTACATACTGTTGCATATCGTCTTTTATGGTAAACTAGTATGTGATTGTATATGAACAGCACAAATCATAGTATGACTGCAAATCAAATAGAAATTATAGTTTTATTGATATTTCCAATCATAAATTGACTGAAAGATGTGCAGACAGACAGAAGGGAAAAACAAACACGTAATAGCATCACTACATATGAATGCCAATCTCCTGAGGCTTCTGATTCTCCACCCCCTACCATTTCGATATTTTCGGGGACATTAACTAACAGAATGTAGCACTAATGGAGGACTGAGAAGCACAGAATGAAGAAGGCCATATGCGGTTGGATTTTTTTTTGAACGTTTTTTTTTTTTTTGCTGTAATTGTGATACAACATTTTAGGGTTAATTATATTTTCCAGGTTTCCACCACAAAATGACAGGAAACTGTATGGCTCGCCTTCAAAAATCATCCAGTTTCAAATGGTACAGAAAAGAACCCAGGAATAGAGGAGTTTACTAACCTTTGGGACACAAAAAACATTCAGTTCTCTATAATTAATATGTACCTAGATGTTCAATGCAGTTAGGCTTTCTAACATAATTAAGTGAATAAATAATTTAAGAAGTGAAATAAAAAGTTTAGTGGAATTGAAGTTTAAGGAACACAGATCTCAAGCTTTGCCATGACACTCCTAAAAATATCAGCCCAATTAAAAGACTATCACAATGATGCTATGAATTAAGCATTCCCATGCTTCTGCTGACGTACTGCAAATTATCAGTAAAATGAAAGTGCTTGCATTTCAGGATGAACTTGAGGTGGGGAAAGTGTCAAGACACTACTGAGAAAAATAGAACTAGACATCTCAATTCCTAGAGGAAAACACTTGGATTCCCTAGTAATTGTCTTCTGCAGCCCACATTGCTGAACTTATAGTACAGGGGTGGGGAACTATAGCTCTTTTACGATTTGTGAACTGGTTGACTCAGGAATTCTGAAAGTTGACGTTCACAAATCGTAAAAGGGTCATAGTTCCCCATCCCTGGTGTAGAACATACAGCCATCAGATGAAGAATGTAACTAACAATAAATATATATATATATAACATCACACCCATACTTCCTTCCCCCACATTGGCCCTTTATATAATGTCTTGTACATCATAAGAATATAGCTCATGATCACCTGAGGTATCACAATTTTTCTAGGATTCAGAATTATCATTTTCCCACCTTCACCTTGCAAATACTCACTGCCCTCACTACTTAACTAGTCCCTTCTTAGTTTAATACAGACTTTAAATGAATAAACATGATTTAAAAATGTTAGTGGAAATTAAGTTTTTAACTTAAAAGCTTTGTTGCTTCTTTGTTGTTCAAAATTTTTTTTGGCTCTGCTCAAAATAAGCAAATTACTTCTTTTTTATCCAACCTAACATTAACACCATCATAATCTAATTTATTCAGACTATAGTTCATAACAATTTCTAATTAAAAATAAAAAAATCTATATTGAACTCAAAGGCATGACCATTAAGAAGAAACAAAAGATATAGGTTAAAGCAGGATTCAAGGTATATAACCCAATACATTTTTAAATGTCAATATAGATTTTTGAAACTATATTAAAAAGTGTTAATACCAATACATTTTTATTTTTGATAAGCACTTAGAAAAAATTTATTATTTAGATAAATTATTTACAAAACTACATTTTATCAGCCCAAGAAACCAAAAGACAAACACAAGGGGCAATTCCAATCTGCATCATCCTGAAGTGTCCAAAACTAAGGACCCAATCTCAGGAAGCAAGAGGCTCTTGTGTGCTCGGAGTTCAACCATTTGAAATTAAACACATTTTGCCTTTATCAAATACCTACTTATGATTGAGGATAAACTAACACCCTCATAAAAAACTATTTTGCAGCAATAATGGAAACAAATGTTCTTCCTGTATAACTCATATATTTTCAGTTATTTCATAAATGACTCTGTTACAGTTATTGTTCCAGTCTTTTTTCCATTGGATGGATAAACAGTTTTGCGTATCTAGGTAGAAATGCTTAACTATGGAAAATGTTTGTGTTTTCACCAAGAACTATTTTTTATCCATAGTTTGTATTTGCCTGCAAGTTCACTGTCTACAAGAGAACATCCACAAATGGGGGCAGAGCTGGAGTCACGACAATACGGTATGCGATCTTGAAGATCCGAGATCGCCACCGATATCTTTGCTCCTGGATGGTCAAAACAGATCTAAACTGTCCCGAAGAGATGATGAATGTAAAGAGCGCATCCTGTCAATCCCAGAGATACCGCAAAGTCTGTGGTAGATCCAGGAGAAGCTCTTTTTGCCAGCGGCAAAGAGGTAGCCATTAAAGCTGCTGAAGCTGGGACAGCTCCAAAACAGAAGAGAATGGAAAGAGAAAGTGTGCCGCTTTGGTGAGAGTTTTCCCTTATTTTAAGACTTGAAAATACACCCTAAAGAAAAAGAATTTGTAAAATCTAAGACAGAAGTGATTAAGCAGCGATTTTAAACAGGAAGTCAAAATTAATATTTCTTTTTTTTATTGCTGGACTTTTAACGTATTTTTTACTTTGAAACTGGACTGGTTTTCTTTTTTACCTTTCTTTTTTTTTGTTTTTCCTTTTTTGTTTTTATAATATTCTAGGTCAGAGATTCCCTTCCAGCTTTTGTTTTCTCCAGTCTTTTCTTTATTTTTAATTAATTTTTTTATTACATTTTGCTTGGAAAAGGAGGGGGAAAGTGAAAGTAGAGGAAAGTTTGTAACACTGCCAACTAGAGGCTTAGAAATATTGCTTCCGTTTTCCTCCTTTTCAACCAGACAAAGCTGAGAAAGAACTGAGGCTTCTTTTCAAGGACTTTGAGCCTGTTTGATAAGATAGAGGGGAAGAGCATGGGAGAGTGTTATTGCAGGTGCTCCTCTGGATTTCTATCAGTGGCTGGAGTCTGGTGTTGAAACTTATAGAAAGAAGATGATAAAATTCTAGAGAATACAGTTATAAAATTGTTTGGAACTTAACAAAAAGCCTTGGATAATTAAATAGGTGCAGTGTGTTACTTCTCTTTTTTTTTACGTTGGGCTATTCTCTACTTTAACAAACCCCCTCCTTATTAGTCTATTATTTCTGATAGTTATTTGGACTTTTGGAATTTGTTTTTGTTTTTCTTTGTGGCTCCCTTTTTTTTCCTTTTTATACTCGAGACTTTTTAATTGGATTAATTTGTTGAAGAACCTGAAGAACTTTACTTTTTTTTTTTTTTGCCACCCACAATACTTAACAATTTCTCCCTTTTCTGTTTATACTTTCTTCTTCTTTTGGGGGGTTTTTCCCGCTATTTAACCAATTGATTGGATTAAGGTGTACAAGAATCTGAAGAAACTTTTCTTTTATTCTGCTTCCTTTTTACTTCACTATTTTTACTTGGAATTATAACTGATCATTACAGGAGCGGATTAAGGTCTAGAAGAACCTGAAGATTTTGAATTCTTTGAAATGAGCAGGAAACTAACAGCAGCTGGTTCTTCAATTCCTGCTTCTTCCTCTTCACCATATGGAGGACAACGCTCAATACAGATGATGTTACAACAAGAAAAAGAACAGGAAAAGATGACGCTGCAGATGATAATTCAAGGAATTCAAAACATACAATCAAGAACACAGAATATTGAAAAGAGAACAGAGAAAACTGATGAAAAGGTGGAGAATATTCAACAAATGATGAAGTATGATGAGAGATTCCAAAAAAATTGAAGAAGATAAACAAAGATATAAGAAGACTGGAGATACTGATGGCAGATTAACTGTGGTTGAACAATATAAAAGTGGGATGCTGGAAGGGGAGATGGACAGATCAGAATTTTATCTTAGATTCCAAAACATAGAGGAAGAAAAGGGACAACACTTGGCAGAGATAATGATAAAATCTTGGCTGAAGCTCTGGAAATAACTAAAGAGAAGATGATGGATGAAATAGATGAGGTCTTTTGGGTTTTTACAAGGTACGCAATGAGAAATAGTTTACCAAGAGAAGTTCACATTAGATTTACAAAGAAAGCTATTAAAATGCAAATAATGCAGGTGGCAAGAGAGAAAACATTGAAATATAAAGATAAGGAGTTTGTGGTTCTGAAACAAGTACCCAGAAGAGTCAGAGAGATGAGAAGAGGATCAATTCTTGACTAAAATACTACTCAAAAAAGAGGTGAACTATAGATGGTTGATACCAGAAAGTTTAATGTTTACATGGCAGGAACAGGGACACAGAACTGACTCAATTGAGAAAGCAGAATTATTTTATACAGAATGCTTCAGATGGAAAGAGGAGACAGCAAAAGAAATGTCATTAATTGAATTCCAAGAGGACTGTCAAGCAGCAATTGAAAAAGAACAAGGTGCAATAGTGGAAAAGTGGAAGCTAGAGAACAATGAGAACCAGGATCAACTAGAGCTGCAAAACCTACTTATAAAGTATAATCATGGAAGAGAAAAAAATTGATTACAATTAATACAAAAGGACTTAATTCAGCTGTTAAACCACGGAAAACTTTCATAAATTAGAGAAATTAAAATTTGATATAATCTGCCTACAAGAAGTTCATATTAAAAAGCAATATGAACAACTGTTGATACAGCCAAAACTACGGAAAATATTTACTTCTTTGACACAATGCAAGAAAACAGGAGTGATCTTATATATCAAAGAAACTATTCCAGCGAAATTAATCCATACGGATGATGATGGAAGACTCTTAATGGTGGAAATAATGGACAACAATATGAAAACACTCCTGATAGCAATCTATGCCCTGAATGAAAATCAAGAAGAATTTTATAGAAAATTACACATGAAAATAATTGAACTGGACTATGTTAATATTTGTATGATGGGAGACTTAAATGGAATAGTAAACAATAAATTGGACTATACAACACAGGAACAACAAAGGAAAGCAGAAAGACTCTCCCTAGATCCTTTTTTAAAATTATAGATTTAAAAGATGCATGGAGAGAAAGAAGCGGTAAGACCAAACAATATACCTTCTATTCAAACAGACATTTATCATGGTCCAGAATAAATATGATATGGATGTCAACAGAATTGATCGCTAATCTCCAAAAAATAGATATTGAAACTAGTACTTGGGCAGATCACAATCCAATGACAATTAAATGGAAAGGACAAAAAAGAAGATCTAGATGGACGTTAAATAATACTATTTTAAAGGAAAAAGACTTCACACAGTGGATGGAGAAAGAATTGGCTTTTTGCTTTAGAGAAAACAAAAAAGAAGACACATCAATGCAGAATATATGGGATACAATGAAGGCATATGCCAGAGGCCTGATAATAGACTACACAAGGAAAAGAAATTTTACGAAAAGACTAGCCTCTAAGACATTAGAGGATGAGTATAAAGGACTTGAAAAAGAGTTACCAAAAATGCCACAGAAAAAGGACATTAAGTTAAAAATGGATACAATTAAATATAAAATGGGATTAATGGAAAAAGAATTAGCACAGAAAATCAGAGGTGCGAAGCAGAACTATTTTGAAGACGCAAATAAACCAGGTACCGTGTTTCTCCAACAATACGGCCTCTCCTAATAGGAAGTCCCAGCATGTTTTATAGGCATAAAATCAAATTAAGCCCTTCCCCCCAAATTAAGGGCCTATATTAAACATGCGTAATGGGGGGAATGGTGGGGGGCTTGCCGTTAGGAAGTACTTTTGTTGCATTCCCTGATATGGTGCTGCTTGAGTTGACTTCGGCGTTGGTGGGGCACTTCATATTGGGAGACCTTCCGCCACCGTTGCTTTCCCTTCTTCCCGTGCTGCCACAGCATTTAGAGCAATGCCATGGCATTTGGCACAACCACACGCAGCCAGCCAGGGCTCCTCCCTGCAACCGGAGCCCGGTGGAGACACTCGGCTTGAGGCACTCCTGTCGCTGCCTTCCCTTCGTCTTCGAAGGCAAAGCCAAGTCTTTTAAAAACGACGCCCTACTACCAGTATGAAAAAGCCTCCCCTGCCCGATAGGGCAGCCCAACCCCATGTGGGGAGGAGAATCTCCTGGGGCCACAGCACAGGATCGGCCCACCCCGGGAGAAGCACCCAGCCGCCATCCCTCTCTGGCACCAGGCAGAGTGCGAAGAGCTTCACCTGGGGCACCCAGCGCAGCTGACAAGCGGGCCCTCCTGCCCGGTGGCAGAGCTCTCGCCAAGGCAGCGAGCGCCTCCCCACCGGACCCTCTGCTCATCCCACCAGGGCGCACCGGAGCCATGCAGGGTGGGCAGAGCCAGGAAAGCGAGCCGCGGGTGCACACCCGCTTGCCAAGTGAAAGAGCCGGGCCAACCCGAGCTTGGCTTCCTTCCCAAGTCCCTCCAGATCAAACCCAAAGGGGCCATCAGGAGAGGCCACCCAAGGCAGTGATAGCGCCCACCCATCCGTGGACAGGGAGGCAAGGTGACAGCGTGCGCCGTGACCTCCTCTGAGCTGAGCCCCTCTGAGTGAGCACTTCTGCCCGATGTCCTTGCCGCTGCAGCATTTGGAGCTGCTGGCGCATTTGGAGATGCATGGGGACAGGGACGGGCTGGGTGAGGGATGGAAAGGATAGGCGGCTTCAGGCTCTCTCTGCCGGACCCGCCGGCCAGGGAAGCAGCACTGCCATTGCCTTGCCTCCCTGTCCGCGGATGGGTGGGCACTATCACTGGCTCGGGCAGCCTCTCCCAGTGGCCCCTTCGGGTTTGGGCTGGAGGGACATGGGAAGGAAGCCAAGTAGCGGTAGTAGGGCATTGTTTTTAAAAGAATTGGCTTTGTCTTCGAAGGTGAAGGGAAAGCGGCGACAGGAGCACCTGAAGCTGAGTGTCTCCGCCGGGCTCCGGTTGCAGGGAGGGGCCCTGGCTGGCCACATGTGGCTGCGCCAAACGCCGCGGTATTGCTGTAAATGCCCTGGCAGCACGGGGAGAAGGGAAAGCAACAGTGGCAGAAGGTCTCCCGATATGATGTGCCCCACCAACGCCAAGGTCAACATCCAAGTCATCACCGCCCACCCACCCGCGGATGCAAGGGGATGGGAATTAAGTCACCCCTGAAAAGACAGCCTAGCCATTTTTTCGGGGGTCAAAAAAAAATAAGGCCTGGCCTTATTTTGTGAGAAACACAGTAGATGGTTAGCATATAAACCGAGAAAGGAGAGAGAATCAAGAAAAGTATTGCAATTAATAGATGATCAAGGTCAAGCTTGCTATGGAAGTAAAGAGAAGAAAATCATATGAGATTATTATGGGAAACTATACACAAAAGAGAATATAGATGATGAAAGAGTTAAACAGTATTTACAAAATGCTAACCTACCCCAGATACCTAAATAGATAGAAATAATGTTAGAAAGCAATATAACGATGATGGAGTTAACTGAAGCACTTAAGAAGCAAAATAATGGAAAGGCACCAGGTCCAGATGGACTACCAGCGGAATTTTATAAGACATTACAACAATCATTGTATCTCCCATTGTTAGAAGTTATGAATGAAGTTATTTCAAAGAAGAGGATACCCAAATCATGGTCAGAAGCTTTTATTACACTTGTCCCAAAAGAGGATGCCGACCCACTACAAATCAAGAACTATAGACCTATTTTCCTACTAAACTCAGATTATAAAAATTTTGCTTCAATATTGGCAGAAAGACTCAAAAAATACTTAAATAACTTTATTCATCCCGATCAAAATGGATTCCTGCCAGAGACAAATCAAAGACAATATGAGAATAATTTTAGACACTTTGGAATATTATGAGGCACATCCTGAAAACAATTGGCTCTGATATTTCTAGATGCACAGAAGGCCTTTGACAATGTGAATTGGTGATTTATGTTATTACAGCTGGAGCAGATGGGCTTTGGTAAAAAATTCATCCATGCAATAGAAGTGATATATATTATAGGCAAATGGCAAAGGTAATGATAGAGGGAGAACTGACAGATTCTATTGACATAAGAAAAGGAACAAGGTTGCCCACTGTCACCTATGTTGTTTGTGTTAACTTTAGAAGTGCTAAATAGAAACATTAGAGAAGAAAAGGATATAAAAGGGATGAAAATTAAAAAGAAAGAATTTAAATTGCAAGCATTTGCGGATGATCTGGTTTTCATTTTAGAAGATCCATTAGAAACAGCATTAAAACTGGTAGAAAAGATAGAGGTATATGGAAAGGTAGCTGGTTTGAAAATAAATAAAGATAAAACAAAAATTCTGACAAAGAATATGTTATTAAGACAAAAGGAAGAATTGGCGGATGTTTTGAAAATTCAGGTCACAAATAAGATCAAGTATTTGGGAGTACATTTGACAGCAAGATGTAGCACGTTTAAAGAGAATAACTATATTAAACTCAAGCAACAGATAGCGATAGATTTGGCGAAATGGGAAAACCTACAATTATCATTAATAGGGAGAATATCGACAATCAAGATGATTATACTACCTAGAATTTTATATTTGTTTCAAACAATTCCAATTAGGCTAGGAAAAGATTATTTTGGAGATTTAAATAAAATTGTGTTGAAATATATATGGCAGGGTAAGAAAGCAAGAATAAAACTAAAAACCGCTGCAAGAAGCTAGAATAAGAGGAGGATTTGGTTTGCCTAATTGGGAATTGTACTACCAACCTACAAATCTGATGTGGGTTAAGGAATGGATAACATTAAGAAATACTAGATTGTTGACATTAGAAGGACATGATCTGTTGTTGGGGTGGCATGCCTTCCTATGGTACAAAGGAACTAAAACACAGGGGTAGTTTAGAAGACATTATATACAGGAGGCTCTGTGGTTAAATTGGGAGAAGACTAAAAGGCAAAGTTATTTGAAAATTCCAGTCTGGCTATCACATTTTCTTATCCTATAATATATAAAAAGGAACAAACAGTTAGCTATGGTGAAATATTGAATGAAAAGGGTGAACTTAAATCTATACAAAAACTAGAGGAACAAAGTATAAAGATGAATTGGTTTTCATATGCGCAAATATGTTCTAGACATGATAAAAATTTCAAAACAGAAGGTTTCTATGATAAATTTACTGATTTAGATAAGATCTTGACAGGTAAGCTAGAAGAGCAAGTCAAAGAAACAATAATTGTTTGGGGGGGAAATTTTGGATATGGGATTGAATTAGAGAAATGGCAAAAATTGTGGTCTCAAAATTATAAAATGACAATGTTAAAAGGAATTAAAAGGAATCTACAGTAAAACTTCAACAAGACTTCTAAAAGATACATTTTAACTGAAACTTGACAACTAAACAGTAGAACCCCAGGAAAAGAAAGTGAAAAAAAAGCAAAAAGAACCAGTTTGCATGTATTTGGATTACTTGGTGATCTTTGGATTCTTGGTTATTGCATTTGAATGACTAAAATCAATCGGGTGGTTGTTTAAAAATTTATACAATGGCACTACTTCTGGATGAATTGAAAATGGAACTTAAAAAGTAGAAAGAAGATGCACAAGAAAAGAAGGGCTCTTTTGGCTTCGTTTTTCAATTCTTAGAAATGGAGATTTGGAACTATGAGAAACAACAAGAAACGTATGCAAAACAAGAAGACTGGGACAAAGAAGAAGCCATCTTTAATGAACAAGTAATTCTATGTGGGGAAGAAAAGGGAAAGGAGGGAAAGAGAATGGAGAATTTAAGACTTAAAGAAACAACCAAAGAAAAGAAAAATAATTCAAAAAATAAGTATAATACTAAAAAGCAACAGAAGAGGGGAATACAGAAGAGAGAAATAGAGGTAGAGAGACAAGGGGGTAAAAGGGGGAGAGAGAAGAAGAGAGGGAAGAAGGAAAGGAAAAGAAGTTACAAAGGACAGAAACAAGATATAGAGAAACAGGGCCTATTTAGAGATAATGGGTGAAAATCTAACTGAAAAAGGGATTCTGTAAAGGTACATAAGATTGTATTGTTATATTAGTAATAGAAATAACTTTAGAAAATTGGAAACAATGTATGATTAAAATGAGGGATAAAATAGTGTAATTTAGTGAAATGTTTGTCAATAAAATAAATGAAATAAAATAAATGAGAAAATTGAATTTGGAAGGGACGGGAACATTTTAATTAGTTAATGTTTTATAAAATATAAGTGAAGGGGGGGAATTAATTATGGAAAGCTTATAACTGTTCCCATAGAAGTATGATATTTAATTGAAAAGTAATGTTAAAGAAGTTAAGATTTTAATGAATATTAACATTAATGATAGAATTGAATTGGAATGGAATGTGTTGTTTTAATTATATATATTTGTAATCTTTTTTTTTTTTAAGAATCTAGTGTGTATTTTAAGAATGTACCAAGCAGAATCCGAATGGAAGTTATGTATTATATTGAATGTTATAACTTTAAGGTATATATTGAAGCTTAAATGAATTAAATGGATACACTTAAAAGATTTAAAGGTGTCATACTCCAATCAGCAACTACAGGAGAAACTTTGTTTAATGAGAAAAGATAATATGAAATTGAACAGGACAGACAAAAAGTATAAATATAATGATTTGAATTGAGACGAGATAATTAAAATAAAATTGAGAAAATTAAAAGAGGGGAGAAGCTATGTAGAAAATGTAAAACAGTAATAAGATATGGAATAGAACATAAAAATGAGCATGAAATTGAATTTGTGTCAGTACGAAGAAATGTAACCCGGGATTATGCTACTTTCAAAAAAGATGTTTTATTTGTATTTTTTTGTGTGAAAACTCAAAATAAAATTTACAAAAAAAAAATAGCAAGAATGTTCAAGAACAAATCTGAAAAATGCTGGAAATGTCATCAGATACCTGGCTCATATTACCATATGTGGTAGACGTGCGTAGATGCTAAAAGATATTGGACTAAAATCCACACATGGTTGGAAAAAATGACAAAAAAAACATATAGACTTGAAACCAGAGATATTTTTATTGGGAATTTTACCTGAAATATACAGTAAGGAATTGAAATATTTGATTGTAAATATATTAACAGCGGCTAGGATTGTATTTGCTAAAAAGTGGAAAAATGAGAAAATACCAATGCAGGAGGAAGTTATCAAGAAAATAATGGAATGTGCTGAAATGAGTAGATTGACATTTGAAATTAGAGAACAAGAAGATAAACAATTTTGTAAGATTTGGGATTTATTTTATCAATGGTTAGACAATAAAACATGGTAATGAAATATGTAGATTTTTAGAATATATAAAGATGTATTATTTTTATTATAATCATAATATAATTATAGGATAGATTTGGGATGATAATATGAATTGTCATAAAATAAATCAATTAAAATATGGATTATTTTGCAAAACATGAATGAATAATAGTATAGTCAAATGAATGATTAATAATGATATCAATGTATTTAGGAATATTTGACAGATAATCTGAGAACATATCCAAGTAATTGTAAGTGATGACTATGAAGTGGATGCACAAAACAATTTGTAAACCAACCGACACGCCGTATGTACATATGTGGAAGATGGCTTGATGTTTTTATGTTGTGTTTGTCTATGTTTGTTAAAAAAAATAAAACTTAAAAAAAAAGAGAGAGAGAGAGAGAGAACATCCACAAATGGATGAGGAACTGGAATGTGGCATTAGCATTTCATGTATCACATCACTTCGCATGTATGAGGGGTCTTTGGTACTCTCTGAGCTTGGTTGTTTTTTTTGTTTTGTTTTGCAGACTTTTTATTACCCAAAGTGACCTCATCAGTGCTAGTAAGGAACAGGGTTTGCTCTCAATTTATATTCTAGTGCTGATGGGGTTGATCTTAGAGGTTTTTTGGCTGGGCTTGTTTGGCAGTTTCTTGATTGGATATTGCTTACTTCTTGATTGTTGATCTGATGTTAATCTTGGAGTAAATCTATGCTCATCTGGCTGCTGATTATTGATGGAGAGGAGCTGAGGTAAAAAAAGACCTAACTACCTCTCATCAGCAATGAGAACCCAGATGAGCATAATTAAAAATTTATGATCTTGTGGGGCCACACTGATAGCTGTCCAGAGCTGCATGCAGCCTGTGCATCAGACACGCCTGATTTAGAACAATAGTTTGTTTTAATCAGAATTGGTGAACAAACTAGGGGTAGAGATAATATTCATTCCTTCTACAAAATAGAAGTTTTACTAATCAATAGGGATTCAGTTTACCTTGCAGTTGCTGCATGTGAGAATTAAGGAACTTGGCAAGCAGCCTTGAGTACCTGAAGAAATTTTGTACTTTCAGACTGGCAAGATTGATTTTGGCCCTCCTGGCTAACCAGACAGGAAACACTACTAGATAAGCTAAATCTAATTTACTGTATGGCTATATTAACAGAATGTTACAAATCTGAAAGTGCACAATTCCTGCTCACTTTTAACTTCTAGACCTTTAGGGTGGGTCCTTCCTAAGTTTCTTTGACTGCAGGTTTGAATTGTACAGGTGAAACTCGAAAAATTAGAATATCGTGCAAAAGTTCATTTATTTCAGTAATGCAACTTAAAAAGTGAAGCTAATATATGAGATATAATATATGAGCTAATATATATTACATTCAAAGCAAGATAGTTCAAGCTGTGATTTCTCATAATTGAGATGATTATGGCTTACAGCTCATGAAAACACCAAATCCACAATCTCAGAAAATTAGAATATTACATGCAATCAGTAAAACAAGGATTGTACATAGAACAATATCAGACCTCTGAAAAGTATAAGCATGCATATGTACTCAGGACTTGGTTTGGGCCCCTTTTGCAGCAATTACTGTCTCAATGCGGCATGGCATGGAAGCTATCAGCCTGTGGCACCACTGAGGTGTTATGGAAGACCAGGATGCTGCAATAGCTCTTCTGCATTGTTCGGTCTCATGTCTCTCATCTTTCTCTTGGCAATACCACATAGATTCTCTATGGGGTTCAGGTCAGGCGAGTTTGCTGGCCAATCAAGCACAGTAATCCTATGGTCACTGAACCAGGTTTTGGTGCTTTGGGCAGTGTGGGCAGGTGCCAAGTCCTGCTGGAAAATGAAGTCAGCATCCCCATAAAGCTCGTCTGTGGAAGGAAGCATGAAGTGCTCCAAAATCTCCTGGTAGACAGCTACGTTGACCCTGGACTTAATGAAGCACAGTGGATCAACACCAGCAGATGACATGGCTCCCCAAATCAACAGACTGTGGAAACTTCACACTGGACTTCAAGCATCTTGCAGTGTGTGCCTCTCCATTCTTCCTCCAGACTCTGGGTCCTTGGTTTCCAAATGAGATGCAAAAGTTGCTCTCATCAGAAAAGAGGATTTTGGACCACTGAGCAACAGACCAGTTCTGTTTTTCTTTAGCCCAGGTAAGAGGCTTCTGACGTTGTTTGTTGTTCAGGAGCAGCTTGACAAGAGGAATACGACATTTGAAGCCCATGTCCAGGATCTGTCTATGTGTGGTAGCTCTTGATGCACTGACTCCAGCCTCAGTCCACTCCTTGTGAAAGTCCCCAACCCTTTTGAATGGCCTTTTCCTGACAATCCTCTCCAGGCTGCGGTCATCCCTGCTGCTTGTACACCTTTTTCTTCCACACTTTCCCCTTCCACATAACTTTCTATTAATGTGCTTTGATACAGCACTTTGGGAACACCCAACTTCTTTTCCAATTACCTTTTGAGGCTTTCCTTCCTTATGGAGGGTGTCAATGATGGTTTTCTGCACAACTGTCAGGTCAGCAGTCTTTCCCACGATTGTGATTCCTACTGAACCAGACTGAGAGACCATTTAAAGGCTCAGGAACCCTTTGCAGGTGTTATGGCTTAATTAGATGATTAGAGTGGGACACTTTGAGCCTAAAATATTGAACCTTTTCACAATATTCCAATTTTCTGAGATTGTGGATTTGGGGTTTTCATGAGCTGTAAGCCATAATCATCTCAATTATGACAAATCACGGCTTGAACTATCTTGCTTTGCATGTAATGAGTCTATCTCATATATTAGTTTCACCTTTTAAGTTGCATTATTGAAATAAATGAACTTTTGCACGATATTCTAATTTTTTGAGTTTCACCTGTAGGTTCTTGCTTCTCTTGTCTAATGGTTTTCTAGACAGGGTCTGCTCTTCCCTTTCTTCAGTTATCTATGAATTTTATTATACAAAGAAATAGCTTGTTCAGACAATCTTTCCAAGATGGGAGAAAATGGGGGTGATGCAGGGGGAGTGGGAGAGCTTAGCGACAGTACAACATATAACCGATTGTAATGGCAAAAATAGAAGAGAGAAGTGCTGCAAAGGTCATAAATGTAGGCATTGGTCACAAAATTCCTTTTTCATCACTGCTGTAACTGGAAATGATAACTTTCCAGGCCAGTCACTAATCAAGGTCTACCCTTATATTTCTTGGCTGGTTTTAACGGCAAAACATCACCCAAAGCAACTTATAAACAGGAAATCATACTGTTATTATTGCCACTATTACTATCAGTTTGTAAAATACTACAAAATGCTCTAGTCTGAAATAAGGTCCTCCCACCCTTGTGAGATCCAGGTATTCCCTGGTGTTTCCAAGTGTCCTGAAGATCTGGCAAGGGTAGTAGGTCTGCTTTTGGTACAGCCTTGTTTTTTGTTATCTTTTGTTCCTTGTTTTTTACTTATGTTGTTTTATTGTAGGTTTTTGTTTTAACCTGTAAATCTTCTAGAGTTATAGGGAATCAAGCAGTGTATAAGCTTAATTAATAAATAAATACTGCAGCAGCAGCTAGTTACTTATATCTGCTAGTGCAAGCTCTGGCACTAGAATAGAAGGAAAACCCTATTCAGGAAAAGTAAAGAAATGAATCTTTTGGGCTTTCTTTAAAAATGACAGTAATGAGACTTTAATGGGTAGATGTTAATTGACCAAAATAATCACTTTCAAAGATTTTAATTTTAATACAGTCAGAAAGTTCCATATCTGATCTTAAATCACAAACAGGTTGACATGGGTAAAGGAAATCCCAAATTGCTTCTATGTTTTAAATATTGGAACCAATATTTTGAAACAGTTTGGAAATACACACCAATAAAAATGATGAACTTGATGTCACAGTTATCACATGTTTTCTCTTTCTCATTCCTACCAACTTATATATACAGACAATTTCCAAAGGCTACTCCATCACATAGAATTCTTGCCTGCAGGTGTTATTACTTTAAATTATTAGTTTTCAAGAAATAAGCTTTTGGAATTGAAATCTTTAATCATACCATATGCTAGAGCAAACACTACACCAAATTAAGCTTTGCCTCTTCAACTAATTTTTCATTTCACCTTTCTCACTAATTTATAAACAGGATCAATCTTACTACTTTCACAACTTCTCTTCCTGCAGTATTTCTACTTTAATTAATCAAATCAATCAAGCTTATAGGTTCATAATGATTCCTTTCCCAAAAGTATGCTCAAATAGACTAATGCTTCAACTATGCATCTGAAGCAGAACTTTTTAAAAAGCAGATATTCATCAATCATTTATTTTTGGATAACCAAGTAGCTCAATCATTTTTCTGTACTCTCTCATTTCATCTATCCGTTCATGTTACTTAATAGAATAGTCTTTTTCCATATGACATTCATTTGAGTCACTGTGATCAAGTAAGTGCATATACAAATTTTTTAAACAAGCAAACATGGCTTCTAGTGCAATTTCCTAGCACTCATCCTTAATCCTTACATTACTGATGTGTAACATGGGACATCTCCCACCTATGTAGTCTTACTTTCATTTGAAAGTACAATGAATATGATTCTAACCCATATTTTCCAACATACTTAATGTACTCTTCATCTCTCTTTGAGATCAAATTACCTTTATTTAAGTCTATTACATATTTTCCTTTCTTTCTCTTAATTTCACAAGCAAACTACATATCTATTTTTCTCATTAATTCATTTTCTTAACATTAACTCTTCTTCCATTATATGTGTTGGAGTGGTCACCAGCTGAGTCCAGAGGTATTTATCTCTGACCAATCAAAGACTTCATACAAAGTCTTTTTAATAAACGAACACTAGATAATCAGCCTTAGTCATATCTGTACTACAAGTAGCATTCTCTCCTAAAAATAATGATTCTGGCCAGTTTTGCCCCAATTGAATACCAGAAATGCAACTGAAGTTTAGCTTTATCTCAAGTATGCTAGTGCTATTTTAGTCAAGTCAAGGTTCTGCTGCCTGAGCATAGAGATACAGATTATGTAATGACACATTCAGCAAATAGAGTATTCCTTAATTATATACCCTAACCTATTATATGGAAAAGTAAATATATTCAAATATTTCCCCAATTGCTAGAAAAGCTACACACACACACACACACACACACACACACACATACATAATTTAGAATAAACAATACAGGTAGTCTCTAGGTTACAACAGCAACTGGAATCACATTTGCTACCCCTAAATACCACACTCATAAAACAAATGACATCACTTACTAACAGCAATTCTGGAAGTCCTGCTTCTGTCGTTAAATAAGGATAACAGGGATCATTAAGCAAGGACCTCGTGTGACCGCACTTCGACTTTGTTTTGGGGAAACCAACAGGAAACATTGAAAATTGTGATCACACGAATGTGGGGGACACAACAGCTAGAACTCTAATCCTTCATAAGTCTCCCTTGTTCAGCACCATCACAAGTTTGAATGGCTGAATAACTGATTATAACCTGACCATATGCATAATTAAATCCATAAGAATAACAGCAACAACTCATTAATGATCTTCATATTAAGAAATCCAATTTCTATCAAAAGAAAGACTGGTGTAGACTTTAAAACTTATTCTTAAAATGTGTGTAATGTTTAGGAATGAACTTACTAGAATATTAGTCATAATTTAGAGTTTTCCGAAAATGTCAGAGTAAAAGTAACAGAAATCACATCATAGTTATGAGACCCTCAACGTTTAACAGTGAAAGACAATCTTCCTCAGAGACAAAATAAGAAGTAAAAAAAACCTTGCTTATACATGAAGAGAAAGCTCCTGCATTCTTGAATTTTGCTTCTTTTTTCTAGGCCTACTTTAAATTCCTCCTTTCAATAATGTCAAAAAAGATATATGAGACTGGTAAAAAGACAGCTTCAGCCTTGTAGAAATTTAGGAAAGGGAAAACATAGAGAATTGCCTACCATTCTTCCTCATTCTAATATAACAATATATCATATAATATACTGAGTATATGAATACATATAGCATATTAATATTTAAAAATAATCCCCCCTCCAAAAAAATCCCTAAGCAATAACTAAGGCCATTTCACTGTCTTGGCATATGCTTTAAACACTACTAGTTCTCGGTAACTGGGCATGAACATCCGCAAAAGTTTACACATGAGCAGTTTCTTTTCTGCAGAATCTACCAAAGCATGGTAGCCAGTTGTGATTATGGATTCGTATCTATGAAACTGCTCCCTGTTTATTGTATGGAGCTTCATAACATCTGATTAATGCATAAAGTAAATGTATACCAGAACTATAACACAACATCAGAATAATATATCTAGGCACAATATCATTATATATAATCTAGGCATAAAAAGAGAGGTTCATCTATCTTCTGGATTTTGGGAAACAATTCATGAAATGAAATAAATGTTATCAGGCTTATTTATGTACTAAGATTTATTATCCTTTGACAAGTATTATAAGAGAAGAGAGTTTATAATTGGAATATTTTATGGAACCAAGGCACCTATAAAATAGGAAATTATTTTATTTATCTAATAATGTATAAAATCAACTGCTTTCTTAGTAGAATGAGGCATTAGAAATTTTTATTTTTCTGATTGTATAAAGAAGAACTAGCACAATTATATCCATTCTTTAGTTCCACATTATCTAAGATATGTAGAATTAGGAAATTGTAGTTTTTCCTGGCAATGCTCAAATCTCAGCAGCCTCAATGAGTATTGTAATTGTGAAGTACATTGGGAGATAGTTTAACAGTATCTCTGGGGCCACAGGTACTTCATCTCTGTAATATAATATAACTGACTCAGAAACATGGTTTCCTAAGGACACTTCTGAATATGTCTGAAAAACTTCTCAAAATGTTATTACTGCTGGTCTTAGGAGATACATTTTGAGGTTTTTCAGGCATATTCATGTGTGTGTGTGTGTGTGCGCACGTGTGTGTGCACACGTGCACATGCGTTAGAAGGCTCACATACTTACTGGATTGCTTACGAATAATATATATTATTGGAAAACAGATTCAGGAAAAATTTCACACAATGCAGTCCTTTCTTTGCATAATTTATAAATGCAGTCCTTTCTTTGCATAATTTATAAATGTGTTTAGCAGATACAACTTGCACTTTCACTCATCATTTTCTAAACTTGATAATTTTACAAAATTGTGAATAATCTCTCTGTAACTCCTATTGAAAGATAGATATTTGTTTGTAAGTTTTAGAGGAATCTTTTTGAATAAATAAATATAACTTTTAGATTTAATTTGGTATTACGCTTAACATTAGTGTTATTATCTAAACACATTATGGTTCCCTCTGATAATCTGAATCTTAGAAATTGACATATCATTTAAATAAAATTAAAATATCTATTTGAAAAATATTTTTTAATACTTAAAGTATATTCCAGGAGAATAAAATATGTTCGTTTGAAGTACACTGAACTCACTCATTACCATTTATAGAGTGCAAAATTTTTATCAAATAAATACAAAGTGTATTCAATATTTCTGTATATTTATTTATCAAATTACATGCATATCCAGACCTCTGTATGTGAATGAACTAAGCATGAATTGAAAACTGCAAAACTCCTTTTATTCTCTTGTCATATTTGGTAATTTTAAAACAATCACATCTTTTTCTCAGCTATGTCCTTTGCAACTATCCACTTTTAATAATGAACATGATATCTTCAGGATGTATTATTATGAAATATACAATGATTTTGAAAAGGACAGACAAGATCTGCAAGTGAAGGTCTGCAATCTGCAAGATCTTTACATTGATGTTAGGCTCAGCTGTCAAAGAAAACTATTTTTTGAGAACCACCTGTTGGCATTAAAGAAGAAATGAACTGAATTCCATCGAAATTTAATCTTATAAATAAAACAAATTACTGAGTTACATATATAAACCTCATACAACTGTTTTAAAGTAACTAATATTATGCAGAGTTCAGAAATGGAATAATATGGCAAATAAATTAAAGGAATGTGATGAAAAGAAAATGTAAGTAAATCTAGTTTACCAACATCATTCACCGTACCTCTCAATCTTTTCATTTTTGCAAATCATCCTTGCTTTTATCACATCTATGCACTGCGTCATATATTGTTTTCTGTTCTTTAAACGTTTTGCCTTTAATTATGTTTAATTTTAAAAGAAGACTGCTGTAACTCAATACAAAGTAATTTTGAAAAATACTATTATTTTCACAATAATAATAATTTTAATGCCAGTGAGAGTTAAAAGGAACAGACAGTACTGTAGATATGAACACAACAATAAGTTCATTCATATACAGGTAAAAATAAGTATATAAATTGAGTCATTTGCATAACTTTACAGCTGTATTAATTCATGATATGAAAAATTCCTGCAAGGTACTATAATTGTGCTGATGATCTCTTTTTGGCTATTATTAACATATTATGGGCTAACACACAGTTATGCTTACTGTAGCCTGCTGGAAAGTTTCACGATCATCTCCGCCTCTCTCCTTTTGAAGGTGAAGGGGGCAATGTGATTACTACCCATTGTTGCTTGAGTATCACTTCAGCCAGGAAAAGGATTATAAAAATGACAGGAAAACACAGTGCTGTTACCATATAATGCAAGAACATGCGTAGAAAGTCACTGAGAAGAAAGCCTGCTTCAGACAAAATATACACATTATTTATCTTCTTTATGTTTCTACTTGAAAAATAAAAAGACACTATAGTATGTAAGTTAATTTGAAAGCCTTGTTAAAATCAATGTACATTAAACTGCACTATGTTAAATAAAAGCAGAATGTTACAATCTGAAGCTTACTTGAAAGTAAGTCATATGGAAATCTATCTGAACTTCTAAGTAAATTCATTACATTTTAATTTGCAGTGAAGTACCTTTGGTTAACATATGAATAAACTACAGTTGAATTGTTTGTGAACTGATAATCTTAATGACATGTATTTTTTTCACACTGTTTCACCATACTTTTGAAAGGGGGGTGGGGGTATTAAGAATCTTTCCACAAAAATAGACAGGAAGTAATGCACATAGAAATGACTATATCAAAATCTCCTGAGCATTCTGCTTAGCAAGTATAAAAAGACAGCTCATGCTTTTTATATTTTTTGAGAATTTTTTAAAAATAAAATCCAACTAGAGACTTAAAAAGAGAGAGAATAAGCACTTAATCATATGTGGAATTTTAACAGAAGGGGAGTGTGTGGGAGAATCCAACTACCCTTTTTGGATTTTTTTTTTACAATATATATGGAAAACTCAATTTTGAGGCAACTTGTCCAAAGATAAGCTAAAGATTACTACAGCAAGATTGATACATCATATAGAGTCATCACAATTCCTAAAATGACACATTTGAATCTGTCCTTTCAAATATTGAAATGCAGTTACTTATATGTGGCACTAGACATGAATTAAAGAATTATAGTAATTAATCTGTCTAATCCTGCATTCTAACTGTTTCAGACAAAGTAATATACTTTAATTGTTTCAGCAGTAATTATTATTTTAATATGATAATTTCATATAATTCTTAAAAGGAATTTACTGCAAATATATTTTTCAGACACGATAGAAGATTTCACTTTATTCCTTACTTATTATGATCAGTTTTAAAAAGTGGGAATATAGTTGCTTGAATCCTTGAAATACGCATGTTATTAATTTTTCTCCTTTCATGGGAAATTGCCAGTTCTCTAGAGTTCCAGAATATTTTGGCATATTTCTACAGCACATCTCAACTCAGATACTGAGCCAACAAGTGGGACTCCAAAGGAACGCTGAAAAATTACAAGGTTAAAATATCAATAACCTATTTTTATTTTAGATACAAAAATATTTATGGCCCAGATTAATTGCACATCTCGCCTGATATTGCTTAATGAAAGCAGAGTCACTTTTAACTTGAACTGCCACAAGATGATCTAAAGGGATTGTTAACACCTGAGAATTCCTACAGCATCTTGCGGCTAATAATCAAGAACCTTTGTACGTTTTCATTAGTTATTTATTGTTTTAATATATTAGCCTGACCAAATTAATTTTATTTTAGCAAGCCAACACTAATTAGGGGTAACATTTCTTTCTACAAAGCTATTGCCCTTGGATAATCTGACCAACTCTGTATCTGAAGACAAACTAATAGCTTTTAGAAAAAAGCTCATAAATTGGCACTTACAAACCAAAGATTAAATTACTACATCATCTCTTGCCCTCTCTTACTGTAATTAGTTCAATAGTGTTAAGCAAAAATAGAAAACATAAATGACTTAATAGCAATTATGAAATGATAATCGAAAATAAATTTTGAAGGAATGCAGCCAAACTAAAATCTAATGAATTCTAAAGATCAGAGATTCAATTTATATCCTGCAGCTAGACTACAATGAAGCCCCCTTGGAAGAAAGATGCATAAATATTTCCCTGGGTTTATGACACAGTTCTGCAAATAGCTGCATAGTATGTTTCTAGATCCCACCTCTGAATGTATGCTGAAATTAAAGGCTTTATGCCCAATACTTTAAAATTTGATAGCAATGCAATAGAAAGCAAGAAGCATAATTAGTATTTCCATATTCTGTTTTCTATCTAATTCATCATAGCTTCTTAAATTACCAATAGTAAATATATAAATGAGTTTTCTGCCCCAAGCTCAAATCACTATTACAGCAGTATGTGTTAGTGTCGTTTCCTTTTTTCTGTATATGTATATATTCTATACATTGTTTTCTGTATATAATATTCTATATTGATCTGTCCAGCCTTCAAAATAATTTTAGTATATTTTATTAAAGATTGATTATAAATATATCTGTATCTAAAGTACTGCAGCCAAGCAACAGATGCAAAATATATGTAAATATGAGAAATGATACTAATGAGATACAGACCTTATATGAATCCTCACATAGTGAAGGATTGCCCATATTAAGAGTACATGGTGAAACAAGCAATGGAAAAGTAAATTATGTTTAAAAACCATGAACTATCAAAGCACACTGCCGGGGGGCGGGGGATCTACTCTAGATACTATATAAACTAATTCAGAAAAACTAACTCAGAATGATTCTGACCAAATGCTAATAACCACAACTGAAAAATATTCAAATACAATAAATGATAATAAAACAGTTTTCTGTCAAACTCATATTCTAGAATCAATTCAGATATATTGTATATATGTTATACAGCATTATAATCACAAAGACAACAAATAAAGTAACATTTGCAATACAAAACGAAATATAACTTCTCAAGATGGAACAAAAAATAACATACTTTGGCTGTGTTATATTTACTGACACAGCCAAATTTAATAGATTTTTAAATAATGACCTTTAAAGAAGATATATTTCTATATATATATAAAGAAATGAATTTTAAATTTATCCGTGCCTCCTAAGCAAATCCAGATTTTGCAACTAAGAAAATATATCTACAGATAATTTTTTGAAGAATATACGCATCATTAAATATTTCCTTTTCCATTATCCTGAAAGAAACAAAGATTAACAATTTAAACTTCCAAAATGGTGCAACTAGACACAAAACCCCTGCTTCATAAAAGGAACCATTCTATCTTAGCTTTCTTATAAATGGAATGACACATTATTTCACAAGACTTATCAACACAGTTGTTTGGAACTGAAGTTCAATTTAGAATCAATAGGAGCAATTAACTTTTAAAGAAAATCTAGAAGACTGGAAAGTAAATTTCAACTAATCAAAGTCTTGGTCTCTCTGTCCATAGTCTTTTAATACTATATACTAATCTGATTCTGAATAATCAACTTAAAACAGTTCAAGAATACTAACCATAAAGGTTTTCAAAAGATAAGTGAAAAATTTCTAGATGAAAAGGTCTTATTTGTTAACTTATGGTATCCTAAAAATAAAGGTAAATGATGAACATATGACAAAAGTATTTAACCTTGAAAACTTCAGTGCAATGACACATATACACAGAAGCAGGTGCACTGAATTCAATGGAACTTCTTATCAGACAATTGTAATTTGTAACCTAAATTTCTCAAAGAAGGGGAATCTATCTGTAAGGCAAGAAAAATGATACAATGGATCTGATTATTAATTACCCAATGCAATTTATATCATACAAACTGTCATAGATGATGGAATAGATTTATTCACTGAAAAGGAATAACAATGATGTATTTATGTCAAGCACCAGTTATACAGGAATTGGATTGGAACAATCTGAAATTCACTATAGTCTTTGAAAGTTAATTACTACAGAAAAAGCTTTTTTCCATTTTCTATTTTGATAATGCCATTTAGCTTTAAAGAACATAGCAATATTTCCAGAAGCATAAGGGAAATTAAGGAGGCCAGGATTTGAACCTAGAAGCTGTTATGACAAAAGCTACTATCACAAAGAGAAATTCTAATTTGGAAGTCACTGGTAACGAAAATCTTTTGAACTGATGGATGCCTACTATAAATAATTTCTTGTGAAGAAAAAAATTATCAAAAAGAGAAGAAAGAAGGCACAGAAAATATGAGGCCAGTGTGAAAAGACTGAAGTCTGGAGATTTCACATATTTTATTGCAGGAAGTAAATCCTACAATAAAAAAAAAAACCTGACAGACAAATCTAAAAGACAAATTTGAAATTCTTTAGGAATTTTTTTTTAGTATCATTTTTTTCTAACTTTTCGATCTCCTCATTTAAATATATCCTTATGCTGACTTCCTTATGAGGAATACCTTCTTTCTACATCTGTTATCATTTTAGCAATAATAGTAAACATATTCTTAATTTCTCAAAATACATGGTAGGTAGACAGAAGAAATAAAACCTCAGTCCAAATAAATGTTTTTGTGATTTGAATTAAATATATGTGAGACAATAGTTCTAGCTTGTGGAACTTCTGACTTTATACTCACATGTGTGGATTCTGAAAAGGAACTCCAGGATTCAAAGTAAATCGTGCTGTGGATTTGAAAGGTGGATTTGCAAAGTTCAGCTTCAGTGCTCTGCGCTTACCTGAGGAATAAACACAAACTCTTGTCGGGAAGAGAACATAGATTACTATATTAAAAACATTAGAATAAAACAGGAAGCACAATAACCTCTTCCTTGCAACAGTTTGGATTACCACTGAACAATTTTTATGACATCACTTACAAAAACAGTAAGGTTTTCATATTTAGCACCAGGTTATGTTGCTCAAAATAAATTTGCATCTGATAAATAACTTGATTGCTCTAGATTTATCTTTCATTGGGGTATTAAACAAATTTCATTATTTTCAGAAGTGAATAGTAAAGATATTCAATTTCGATTTTCAATAAGATGATTATAATGTAACAACTATATATAAAAACCAAACACGAATTGGTTGAAATTATGAGATGTAGGATGTAGAACATGAGAGCAAATTAAAAGAAAAAGGTCACAAATGAATAGGAAATATTTTGAGCAATCAATCACAAAACCTGACTGAGATTTCTGGCAGATGAGAAGAACATTCTGTTGCCATTTCCTGATGGGTAGCATGGGATTCAAGGAACAAGTGCATATGTCACTATAGTTATAAAGAGTGTGTTATTGATTATATTCAATAAACCATAATTTAATCACAGTTTATTGAATAAAGCACAATTTGTTTCTTTTACCTAAAATGCCTAGACCATAAATTATGGTTTATAAACCACAAAATTCCAAACCCAAACCAAATAAATTTAGTATTTGTGGGAATTACTAATACCTATAATTACTGAGAAAACAAATGTGAATGTGCCAGGTTGTTGTTCCCATGGCCAGTTAATACAGGAAATGTGAAATCCCAGAGTAAAAAATACTGTACTTCTGAGTTAAAAGCTAGGTACTAATCTTGTGTGAAGAACTCCCCAAATTTGGCTGTGCATGCACGTGGATATGCAAAAGACGCTTCCACTGGGATTGCTGCAAAGATGGATTTTTTTACCACGGCTGCGAAGACTTTGTGCTGTAACATTTTAATCAGTGGCCTTGAGCATGAACAAAACGTTTGTACAAAACATGGCATAGTATAATATATGGATGTAATACCTGGCATAATAATATCTCTTATGAGCAGTCAAGTGCCTGGTGCATTTTCTAAAATTTAATGTACATGTTCCTCGAGAGATATTTAAATCCACAATAACATTAAACATACTTATAAAACACTTTACTGCATATACTTTTTAATGAAATATACTAGGTAATTTTTGACTTATGACCACAATTGAGTCCCAAATTTCCATTGCTAAGCAAGACAAGCAAGTTGTGAATTTTGCCCCATTTTGTCATAGTAGTTAAGTGAATCACTGCAATTGTTAAGTTACTAACATGGTTGTTAAGTGAATCTGGCTTCCCCATTGACTTTTCAGAATTGATGAAAAGTGGACAAAAGTTGATTTATAGTAAAGTAAAGTAGAGAAAGAATTTCATGACAGTAAGAGCTGTGGACTGCTTTGTGAAGACATACATTCTCCTTCACTGGAGATCATTAGATTGAGAAGCTAAATGGGCAAAATGCTTTAGTAGATCCCTCACTGTAGAGCACAGATGTCAAACTCGATCGCGTCACGTGACATCACGGGACGTATCATGAAATTTTTTGCCTTTGCAGAGTTGAGCTGGCCATGGCGTGTGTGTGATGCACCTGGCCTGGGGGCCGCCAGTTTGACATCCCTGCTATAGAGGATCAGAAATATTAAAATATGAGGAATATATAAAAATACAAAAGGATTCACAAACTTTTAAGTACTACTGTACATTTTATTGCATCGGTCCTTAGAAAATTCTCTTAAGAACAACTGGGAACACTTAGCAGATGCAAATAATACTATCTTTTCTTTACAGAATCAATAAATAACACATGAAACAGTAGGAAGAACAGTGACAAATGAAGCCATGAGGCAGAATAAAAGGAAGATAACATGAATCTTGCAGAATTATTTTATATTGAATTACTGGAGAAAGCCAGGTATATTACATTTCCGAAGAAATCTCTACCAAGGTTTTTTCACAGTGACAGATTAAACAAAGGAAGAAGTGAGCAAACTAGCATTCATTAATATGGTTAAATGTTTGATTTACTGTTCTTCATTTATGTCTCTTTCTTGCCTTATGTTCATATGACGTAACAGAACTATGGAACATTATTATGTAAATATAACATTATTTGTTATATATTTCTAAATAAAACTTCCCTGCAATCCTCCACTTTTTGTAATAAGGGCAAAATTGGGCCTGATAGCATACAGAAATTATAGCAAAATATAAAACGATTGGGTTTTATAATATGCGTGTGTGTGTGTGTGTGTGTGTGTGTGTGTACCAAAATAATCTCCATCAAAAATAATCTGGAAAAAGAAGATACATAGTTTCTATGCTTAAAACTGATTTTTTACAAAACTTTTACAGAAGATGAAAAATTGTGTTTTAATAAGTAGGCTGATCAGAATTAGGATGTTACTTCTAAGTTTTTTTCTAATGCACCACGCAATGTTCTCCAACTATATACATGTTTTAAATAAATATACCTTTATCTTTTATCTTTTTCTGTTTTACTTAGTATTTTATGATGTACTATATATTATTTTTATATATTGTATGCCACCCAGAGTCATGTTTCGTGACACAGCTATATAAATTTGTTAAATAAATAAATTGAGGACATTGTTGTACAGTATATGCTGTCCCCTTCTCAAATGAAATATTGATAAATTTTCATAGGCTTTTTATCTTTTCGTTTTTTGTGGTTAACCTTGAATGTGAAAGGATTACACAATTTTGATCTCTTTTCAGCTTCCAGAAAAAATGGAAAATACTGTATTTAAATGGAATGAAGTTCTATTTAATTGGTTTAACCAAATTTCTAAAGCTGTTTGGAAATGGTACATTTATTTCATACTCTATAGAATATATTGTTGTAAATTGTAAACAGAATACATTGTACAAAAAAAACTGCAAAAAGCTGTAAAATGCCCGCAAAACTATTTCATGGCCAGATACATCATACAAAATTGATGAGCTTTCTTAACTATGCAAGCTCTTGCTATGAAAATTATATTCCAAAATATAATTTAATAATTTAAATTATTTAGTCTTCCTTCCTTCCTTCTGGTGAACAATAAAGCCTATACTAATGTCATTTTCAATGTCTTATTCCTAAGAACAGGACACCCATATGACTCAGCCTGACAACTGTGGAAAAAAAGCCTATCTATGGTGGTATACAATTAAACATTATGTCAATATAGAACATAATAACCAGAAAATAAAGAGAGAGATTGCAACTGAAAGTCTTATTTTATATTAACATCTTATTATCGGAAGAAGCCACACTTAATGCTAAAATTCAATGTTTCTAGCATAGATAATAATCTGAAATAGGGAAGGGCAGGGAAACTCACATCAAGTGCAGCAGAGGAAATGTGTCTTTAAACATTTGTTTCTGTTTTTAACTCAACCAGGAGCCTACAGCTGCTACTTGTGCCAAGGGGAAAGCCCTCTCAAAACAAATTGAAGCCAAGTCCTTTGGTTAGTTTCTCTTGCTCTAAACAAAAATAGGTCAAATAGGCAAGCAATAGGTCAAAAATTGTCCATACCATGGGACCAAATCTTGATCTTGGACCATGTGATTCCCATTTACTTTAAAGAACTATTCAGACAATTACCAGCTACATCAATTATATTTTCCATATAACTTGTCTAAGAACTCAAGTTTGTTATCCATGTAGACATCACAGTCTGCAAGAACAAGAGGAAAACAGCATTCCATAGAACAATGGTTGTCTTGTTGGAACAGAAAACATAAGGACCCCCCCTCCCAAACACTATGCAAATTCTCTTAACACTTTACTTCAGTGTTTCTACTTTCTTCTGCAGCAGCATCTTTTTCATATCCTGCATCTCAAACTAATTAACCAAAGGAAACCCAATATGACCATAATCTAACTTATTTGTTTAAAGATGCTTTATTAGTCTTTGTATTTCTTGCCTATAATGAAAGAGTCTCGTCAGAAATCTCAGAGATAAAATTTTGTCACAAATTACTGAACATCCACAATTATTGCAGAAATATTTATCACTTCTAATTTAAATAGGCATATTTATTAACTTTGAAAAAACATATAAATTATATGCAGGGTGAATATGTTTAAGTAAGTTTATCCAACAGAGAAAAAAAAATGTGTTCTTTAACAGAACTCCCACTACATCATGGCAGGCAATTATAAAAATATAATGTACATAGCAATTAAAAATGAAAGCCATAAGAGGATGAAAAAATGAAAAAAAATGGTGCAGAGCTTCCATTAATCATCCAAATACAATCTGACAAGGATTGATTAAAATGTTTAAGCTTTCTAGACATTTCAGACTCATGGCATACACTAAGTCATGTTTCCACATCATTCTGAGGTAGATAAAAAGTGATATAAATGATTTTTTTTTTCTCATCTTCACACATTTTTTGAATATTGGGAGATTATATTCATATTGAAGGATAGGGTTAGGATGAGCATGATAGTTCCTTTTATTGTTGTCTTATACACATACATAGCAAATGTTCACCCTGGAAATCCTATTCTCTAAATCTTGCTCTCTCAAATATGGGCTCTTGGAATGCAACAATATCTATCAAATGGAAAGCTGTTATAAACAGAGGACAAATGATGGGTGATACGAAAAGGGAAGCTTGAATGCGCTTAAGAGGTTTCAAGTAAAACCTACGAAAAGAGAGTTTTGACTTAAAAGGATAGCACATATTCTTTAGATGCTTAATATCCAAGGTCCATGTCCAACACTTCCAATAAAAGAACCTCATGATAATCTAACCAAATACACTGCTCAAAAAAATAAAGGGAACACAAAAATAAGACATCCTAGATCTGAATGAATGAAATATTCTTATTAAATACTTTGTTCATTACATAGTTGAATGTGCTGACAACAAAATCACACAAAAATTATCAATGGAAATCAAATTTAGCAACCCATGGCGGTCTGGATTTGGAGTTACACTCAAAATTAGAAGTGGAAAAAAACACTACAGGCTGATCCAACTTTGATGTAATGTCCTTAAAACAAGTCAAAATGAGGCTCAGTAGTGTGTGTGGCCTCCCCGTGCCTGTATGACCTCCCTACAATGCCTGGGCATGCTCCTGATGAGGTGGAGGATGGTCTCCTGAGGGATCTCCTAGACTAAAGCATTCCCCAACTCCCGGACAGTCTGTGGTGCAACGTGGAGTTGGTAGATGGAACGAGACATGATGTCCCAGATGTGCTCAATTGGATTCAGGTCTGGGGAACGGGCAGGCCAGTCCATAGCATCAATGCCTTCGTCTTGCAGAAACTGCTGACACACTCCAGCCACATGAGGTCTAGCATTGTCATGCATTAGGAGGAACCCAGGGCCAACCGCTCCAGCATATGGTCTCACAAGGGGTCTGAGGATCTCATCTCAGTACCTAATGGCAGTCAGGCTACCTCTGGTGAGCACATGGAGGGCTGTGCGGCCCCCTAAAGAAATGCCACCCCACACCATTACTGACTCACTGCCAAACCGGTCATGCTGGAGGATGTTGCAGGCAGCAGAACGTTCTCCATGGTGTCTCCAGACCCTCTCACATCTGTCACGTGCTCAGTGTGAACCTGCTTTCATCTGTGAAGAGCACAGGGCACCAGTGGCGAATTTGCCAATCATGGTGTTCTCTGGCAAATGCCAAATGTCCTGTACGGTGTTGGGCTGTAAGCACAACCCCCACCTGTGGATGTTGGGCCCTCATACCACCCTCATGGAGTCTCTTTCTGACCATTTGAGCAGCCACATGCACATTTGTGGCCCGCTGGAGGTCATTTTGCAGTGCTCTGGCAGTGCTCCTCCTGTCCCTCATTGCACAAAGGCGGAAGTAGAGGTCCTGAAGCTGGGTTGTTGCCCTCCTAGGGCCTCCTTCACATCTCCTGATGTATTGGCCTGTCTCCTGGTAGTGCCTTCATGTTCTGGACACTACGCTGACAGACACAGCAAAACTTCTTGCCACAGCTCACACTGATGTGCCATCCTGGATGAGCTGCACTACCTGAGCCACTTGTGTCTCATGCTACCACTAGAGTGAAAGCACCGTCAGCATTCAAAAGTGACCAAACCATCAGCCAGAAAGCATAGGAACTGAGAAGTAGTCTGTGGTCACCACCTGCAGAACCACTCCTTTATTGGGGATGTCTTGCTAACTGCCTATGCTTTCCACCTGTTGTCTATTCCATTTGCACAACAGCATGTGAAATTGATTGTCAATCAGTGTTGCTAACTAAGTGGACAGTCTGATTTCAAAGAAGTGTGACTGAGTTGGAGTTACATTGTGTTGTTTAAGTGTTCCTTTTATTTTTTTGAGCAGTGTATATTAGTCCATGGGTAGCTTGATATCTGAAGGGGGAGCCCTGAAATAATCATTTTAGTGTTTAAGTAGTTTCCTTGAATACTTATATCTACCAATCACATGAAAATAAGTATTTTTATATTACATAGAATTCAAATACATTTTTAGTTTCCAAAAGACAAAAATATTACATATATTTTAAGCTAATTACTGTGGGAACAATTATCATTATTATTCAAGATAAATAACATAAACTAAAGATTTACAAAATAGAATCTCATTTTGGAAAATGAAAAATGGAAGCACTGCCATTGTATTAATGCATGGCCTGTTAGTTAGATCAACAGTGGACACATTCCCAATACCAAGAATGATTTAAAAATAAATTAAAATAGCAGAATACTATAAAACATGTATCTTACTTTGTGCTTTTTCACAGAAGTTTATCTGAAAGCCTAAAGCAAAAAAGATAAGTTCTAGTTCATTTACTGGAAATTACAGATGTTCGTAACCTTTAAAATCACATTTAATGTTCATTTTAAAAAAAAACTTAAGATACCAAATAAAAGGATTAACATAGGTAAAATAATCTGAATTGCAAAGAACAAATTCTAATAATTGATTTTCTTGTTGGTATCAATTGCAATCTCCTTAGGATACTCCTGCAACCTATACTGAGAATATAATTTTCAGAATGGCAAGGGAATTTGAAGTTCCAGAGAATCTGGAGTGCCTTAGCTTAGGAAAAGCTTATCTATAAAAAAAACTGTTCAACTATTTTGTCCAAAATATTTGTAAAGGATTACATGAACATCCAGATCAGATCAACTGATTGATAGAGGTTGCATATTAGCTGTTAATTTAAAAGCAGAAAATTAAAAATAGCTAGTGAGTTTTCCACATGAAGACTTCTGTGGCAACATTCTGAAATTTACAAATACAATTTTGAACATAGTTTTTTCCAGGTTAGGTTAGGTTTCATTGTAATGCATGGATGAGAACGTTTTTTTTAATTAATGACTGCACTCAGACTGAAAGGCACAATAATCACAGAGTGGTCCGAGTGTGGAAGCCAGATTATGTGCTGGTAGATGCGAAGGTTTCCAATTTAAAAGGCAAGAAAACAAAATAACCTGCATATTAGCAGATGCCACATCCTTCTATATACAAAGGAAGTGGCAAATAAATGCAGCAGCTCATTGCCAGACAGCACAGAAAGCAAAATGTGGGTGACAATCGAAGTCATCAAGGACAGCAGCAAGAAACAAGCTATGGATACGAGCAGCAAAAAGTCTTGACTGGGGACTTTCTGGCCTGATAGGAAGAGGCGTGGCAAATATTGATGACTCAGCTCTGGGCAGAAAGGCAGATTCAACACATATGTATGGATTCTCCCATAGGCATACTGGAGAAAGACTTCTCAAATTTGTGGACAGAAACAGACGTGAAGTTAGAAGATAGATTGAATAGAGAACACGTATCAATAAATGTTAGCAGCAACTGAAAACTGTTACCAATATGCAACTATTTAAAACGGGTGGGAATGATGACTCTTTTATGAATTCAACTACCAGAATTGGCTGGCATGATTGGCTCAGGAATTCAGGGAGCTGATATCCCCACATCATAAAAGGGCCACCGTTCTCCAACCCTGCTTTAAAGGATATACAGTTCCCTAGTTGTGTAATTCATATAACCAGAATTATATTTTGCATAAATTCCAATTTTGTTTCTTCAACCTTTATGAAATTAGGCATATACTGATTTTTGCCTTGTTTGGTTAATTTACCAAATTGCTTTATGTTATTTTTGCTGGTTTGAAGAATGATTACCTTTCCTTTGGCTACAGAAATTTATCTTAAGCGTCCTCTGCATGTTTTTAAGGCTACCTTCCCCTTCCCTACCTACCTGTCTCAGGTTTATGAATGTTCTATCCAGTACAAATCCCTTGCTTGCAAATTAACTGAGACTAGTACATTCAGAAAACATATCATTACCTCTTCAGGCAACGTCTCTTAAAATAATACTTTATTTCTTAGATTTCTATCTCATCTTTTCTTTGGTAGTTGACAGCATAAAACATGGCACAAGTAATAGCCACTATTTTTCCATTTTAGGATTGAGAATTAAAATTGTAATAACTTGGCAACCTATAGAATTCCAAGATATTTTAATGACAAATTCAACTCTAATTTTTAGTGTACTACAATATCCAGAGGCAAGCACTAAAGGGCATTTTTACAGTACTGCAGATACAAATACGAGAATTTATAGTACCCTTCTTTGATGATTCTTGACCTCAGCTACCATCATTTAATAAAATGTTTGAAAATGTGTTAGCTTTGAAACAGCACCAAATGACCCTACAAAATTCAAAAGCAAGAAATATAACAATCAAAAGTACTGTAAAAAGCCTTTAGTCATGACACGAAACTCTATTTAGCTATGCACTATTCTATCTTTATTATTAAATATAATTTCAGGTCACACTTAATGAACTACTGGTATAAGGGATAAATATAATCAAACATTATAGAGAGCTTCTGATTCAGTAACAACTCAAGACTTGTAGCATCACAAATGGACTTGGTTGCTCCAAATCGTATCAGGTTTATTTTATTTACTGTTACTACCACAGCATCTGACAAATTGAAGATTTGAACTAGTCTTTCTATCGTATAATCACATTGAAGGTTTCAATCTAAAGGGAAATTTGTAAATTCTTTACAAATAAAATGAATATACACATATATTTTAATTCATCTTAGCCAATAGCAAGAAAGTACATCACTTGATATTTGAGAATGTGCACTCCTGTGTGTGCACAATCTGAAAATTCTATATAAACTCAAGGTGCAGTTAAGTGTTCTATTCACGTTATTACAGAAAACCTTTCAAAAGACCTTTGCTTTATTGTGAATTAGAAACTGAAACTGGTTCACAATAAATCCCCATAGTCTTCTATAATCCTGTATGCAAATACCTGATTGCAAATAGAAAACAAGGGATCTAGGAATATGAGCAAATCGAAAGGAAATAATCATTTCTCAGCTATGACCACCAGTTAGAAACATATCAAGCCACTCATAGCTTATATACATATATATAATTTGAAACATGAAAATTTATACTCCCTGAAGTTCAACCAAGCTAAAGGAGACATAAAGACTACCAACGATGAAACTCAAATAATATGATAAGAGAAGAGAGCACCAGGGCTGAGACGCAGGGAGAGGGAGAAGCAGAAATACAGCTGTAAGTAAAGAACACAAAGACAATTACAATAGTGTCATGATATAGTACTTTAAACTCTATAATTACTATCAGCTTACTAGATCCAGGGGCATGCCATGAACATCTTTGATCTTAGCAAAGCATTTGATAAAGTCTCTCATGATAACTTTATTCATAAAATGGTAAAAAACATGAACCAGAAGATACAACTGTTAAATGGATGCATAATTGGCTGAATATCCATCGCTAGAAAAGACCAACAAATGGTTCCCTAGCTTATGGCATCAAATGGAAAGGCAAAGCTATATCCTGAACCCAATATTGTTCACCATGTTTATTAATTACCTAGATTAATGGCTGTGAGAATTATAATAAAATACAGGCTTGGACAGTAAGTTAAAACAAGAACTTTAACAGGGAGAAATATAAAGTATTGGCTCTAGGGAGAAAATATTGGATGGGGGAGACCTGGTTTTCCAGTAGTTCACATAAAAAGAATTTCTGTTTTAGTAGGTCACAAGCTGAGTAAGAGCAAACCATGTGCTACAGTTACTGTCCCACTCTACTTACGTAATACCAAAGGTGCTTTCAGGATTGATCCAACCATCCCATTCAGGCACTTTGGTTCTGAGAGGCCAACAGCTGCTAAAAAATTAGGTCCCTTTACTGCTGCCAACATACCCCTTTATTATAGCCAGTGTTGCCCTTCGCACCAGGGAAGGACTATAAGGGAAATTCTTACCCCATCCTGAGTCTGGCTGAACTATGGTATCAGGAAACCAAACAAAATTTTGGGAGTCTGTAGCTTAGCCAAGCTCAACCAGGTGCTAGAAGGCCACCACCAGTCAACTCCAGGACTGAAAACAATTATCAACTTTATTAGGGGTGCTGAAAGATAAGCTTCCACACAAAGTTAAAATAGATGAAAATGTTTAAACTATTCCCAGAAACATAAATCTGGTTTGTTATTTAAAAGGACAGTAGCTAACCACCACAGATAAAATGGATGCAGGCTACAAACAAGGTGAGAGGACTGAAAACGGAGTTCAATGAGAAATTGTTAAAGGAAGTCAGTATGGTTAGCCTGGAAAAGAAAAGAGAGATAATTTTGTAGCAGTCTTTAGATATCTAAAAAGGACCATTATGCAGATGTTAGAGTACACTTGTTCAGTTGCTCCAGAGGACAAGACCAGAACCAATACATTGAAAATACAAAGAAGTAGATGCAGGTTAGATATATATTTTAAAAATCTCCACTTCTTGCATATGAAGCTTCCCAGGTCTACAAGGAGGTATGTTAAATAATGCTGACCAGGGCAGAATATTTAACTATGTTCAAATTTTACAACAGATTATAATAAAGTACATTTTGCATTACTGTAACTTATATTTTAACGATATTAAGGGATCAACCCTAGAAGAAATTAATTTGCTCTTTTTTATATTAAATTACTTCTATTCTAGCCCTGTTCAAAGATCCAGAGACAAAGGACAAAATGTGATAGAGAACATAATAGGAATAGCAGGGATGAGCAAACATAACCTAACCAGACATTGTACATCAAATGGGTATGTCCTGACCTATCCCAGGACTTGCAGCAGGGAGTTGAGGGGTAGAACCATGTTTTTCAAAGATTTTGTAATGGCCTGCAAGATCAGGTTAGCCCAAACCTTAGGTAGAGGGAGATGTTATTCCAAGGAGCAAATGCTATGACAAAGAAGGTCCACCTCATAAATCCTATACAAAGATATTGCTTAATGGAGGAATATGAAACATGCCAACTCTGTTAGATCTAGTGATGAGAGAAGTGGCCCCACAAATAGCCAGGCCCTATGCCAGGGTTGTCAAACTTGCAGTGTCACATGGTGTATCATGACTTTTCCCCCGTCCACTAAACTGGGCATGGATGTGGCCAGCATGTGACGCATCCAGCCTGTGGCCTGCAAGTTTGACACCCTGCCCTATGCCACCAAGCGCCAATAGGTGATAACCAGGATCTGGAATTACACTTAAATCTTAATGGAAACAATGCAACTCATATACTAGGGGTAAAACTGCTTGAACTGCTACATTCTGGAACAGCTGTAGCTTCTGAATGGCTTTCAAGAGGAGCTACAGTAATAATGTACAGCATGTTGCAGTACTCCACACATAAGGTGAACAAGGCATGCATACTGTAACTATGAGAAAGTAGAAATCACATGGTTGGTACACTAGCTAAACCTATAAGAAGCCTGCCCTGGCCACAGCTGCCACCTGATCTTTGAGTAGGATCTATGAATTCAGAAAGATTCTCACATTGTGCATTAGTTCTGCATGGGAAAGTAACATTTATCCACAGCCAAAGACAGAGAATCACTATCCTCAGAAGATCCATGCACCTATTAGGCACTCATTTTTGTCAATGCTAAGCATATTCTTCCTCAGCCAGATCCAAACAGCTTCCAGGAAATGGAACAAGATTCAACAGAATAACTTGGACAACTAAGTACAGGCTGATATACAAACTCAGTAAGCTGAACAAACGTAGAAGTTAAAACAAGGGAAACTAGAAAAGCAAAACCTGAGGGAGTCTGGTTTGTTTTGGGCTGAATTTCTCCCTACTTCCCTCCCATATCTACTGGAACCAGTCACAGAAAACAAGTCACACTACAGTACTAACATGGCCCTAAAAATCTTCTTTTACCTCCAACTACTAAACTCCATAGCCAATCTAGAGCGATTCCATGATCAGTGGTATCAACAGTCATTAAGAACCAGGATGCTCGTATCACTCCAACTAGTTCTGTCAAAATTCATTGGCAAGCATAATCCATTTTGTCCCTGTATCATTCAATACAAATAAGTCCAAATAATCAACTTCTTCCAGAGCCCTCAGCAATCTTAGCCAACGGAGACTGTGGACAAAAAATCAACAATAAATGTAGGATCCAGTAATGGTTTCTTGAGGAGGGAGAACATTACCACCTTTTGTATGGGATACATTCATTACACATCTCTATACTTTTCCTTTGTGAGTAATTAATCATTCTTGGTTCATTTTGAAAACTATCTAAACTTATCTAGGGTGTGCGTGTGTTGTTCACCACTTGAATACAGGAGGGAAAAGAAACATAATATTAAATCCTCTCCAAAAGAGGCAGCAACCAAAGCAAGTTTATACTTGTTACAGTAGAATCATACATTTAGCAAGTGGGAGATCAGCAGAATGGCTTTTGACCTTGAACCACAATTTATGACTTGCATCCAAGGATCTGTAAGAGGTATCAAGCATTCAGGCTTCCTTACTCATTTGAGTTATTAATATACACCTTGTATTCAACTGTATATCACCTACCATTGAAATAAATGGGAGAAGCACATTTGTACATTTGTGAGCTGGTACAGTTATTGAAGCACCAAAAATCCCACAAACATTCGGAGACTAAAAAGATAACTTAATATATGATCAAATCTAGAATGATAGTATGAAACTTACATAGACGATGAAACTATTTGATTCTTATATTAAGAACTATATAAATTTGCCTTTTCTACTCACGCTTACCACCTATTATAATGCATATAAATTATGTATATTTAACATAATTTTAAAAATGGGGAATCACTATCAATAAATTTTAGAAGGTATATAATTTTCAGTGAGAATATAGCAGATTTCCGGAAGAAGTAACACATGGGAAGTCTTGTTGCATAAAGTTGGATTTTTCCCAATTATTTTTAAATAGTGATTTAATTCAGCTTAATTTTCATTAATCACAGTTGGCTATACTGTACTGTGTGATGAGCACCATCTGCCTTGGGAGATTCAGTTATAGTCCCACCTTAGGCCCAAAGCCATCTGGGTGACCTTGTGCTACGTAGTAGTCTCTCTTATTCCTAGGAAGGAAACAATTGCAAACCATTCTTGAAAAACCTTGCCAAGAAAACTGCAGGGACCTGTCCAGGCAGTCTCCAGGAAACAAACATGACTGAATGGAAGAAGAAAAAAGGACAGCAATCCACAAGTATTTAGAACTTAGTTCCCCCATCGCTCAACCTCAGGAGCAGCCACTAGGACAATCTGTCTTTGGATAATTTATTTGAAGTAATACACTAAGAGCTTCCAATTTGATTACAATGTCTTTCAGACAAATATAAAAATTGCTAAAGTACAGAATGCCTCATAATAAACTATTAGTTACAATAAGCAGATTTTGAAAACAACTTTAAACAAGATGTTTTCTCAGCTTAATATATTATAAATCAAAAAGTCCTATCAATTCAACACATTGTTTCTAATATCCAGGGGAAGTAATATTCTTTACTATGAGACAAAACATGGAAGTAACTAAAACATAAACGCTACAAAGTAATGGTTTTCTGAAACATCCAAATGCTGAGAAATTGCTTCAAATCAAATCCTGGATTCTCAAAGTCCTTTTTTGCTATAAAAGAAACAGAATATTCCTACAGTTTCTCTTCATGTCACAGTGTATGAGACTACTGGAAATAATATTTTATAAGCAAGTGAATATTATTATGGTGTTTAAACTTATACTAAGATTCTAAATAAAAAATACTGGACAGGTAATAAAAAGCTATTGTATGGCAAGAGACTCCCTCAATTTGCTTGTTGATATAACTATTTCAAGAAATTAGAAGTAGGTCTAAATTTAAGTCAAAATTTGGCTACAAATGGTAATCAGATACCATACTATACTTAATAGTTAATCAAAGTTGGCAACCTGTGGCACTCCAGATGTTACTAGATTACCACTCAGCATTTCTAGGAAGCACAGACAATGTACTTATCCTATGTGTTTGTGAGACAAAACTGTCATATAATTTAATCCCGAGTAAGACAAACCAGAACAAAATTTAATTAATGTACTGTATTAGTGACTTACTCTATCTAGTTGCTGAAATACTGTATTACATATTTCTCCTTCAAATAGGTTTTGAATACCATCTTGACTCTAAATATATTACTTTGATTATTCTTATATTTCAGTATACAGTAGTATACACTGCTTCAAACACAAAATTTGTAAATTAAGCAGAATATACTATATTATCTGAGAGTTGCAAAAACATTTAGTGCACTTTTAATGCAACCGTCAATCAAGAGTTTTCTAGCATCTGATGAGTACTTTATGTAATTAATTTAGTCAACCACTGGCTTGAGCAATTTAGCATGATCAATATTCCAATAGTAGCTACTCTTCTAGGCTCATAGCCCTGACATTAGATATCCCTTGAAACAGAAATACCCGGAATTAAATTCAAAATCTTTAATACGCTTTACAGAACATAGCACTCCTTCCATAGAAGTGATTCCAAAGCAGCAGTTGCATGATTAAAAACTTCCTGCCCAAAATCTATTAGTGGTCAATTGACTTGGAGGAAAATGCGTATTTTGCAATCTCAGTACAGTAGTACTAAACAACTCATATTTATTATCATATTAATTGTATTGACATGCTAACGTATTTCCAAATACCGAATTGGTAAGAAATAGAGCATTAAGGAAGTCAAGATAGAATTTTAAGTTGTGCCATAGTGAAAATATGCTATATTTCAGAATGGTTTTCCTAACACAGATGTCATGGTGAATCTAAAATCTTAGTGTCAATGGAAGGATTATGTTTCTGGATTTAACCACAAATACACAATGGCAACCTCATGCCCCATATACACAGATCCTGAAAGAGATCTCTCACTGTTTTGCACTGCGTTTTACACATTATTACCATCTGCTTTCTTTTCCTATGAAGAGGAATGCTCAGAATCGACTTCTTTTGCCTTTTACATTCCACTTACCATACTATCTTCGAATTTCTTAAGGGAACGCCTCAAGCTTTAATTCATTTCACCCTCTTAAAGCTACATCACCGCTTCCTCCATGACTCCACACAAACACGCCTTACTATCTAGAGAGCTTTACACGGAACACCTCACCGAAGACCTGCTGTAACCCTTTCCTTCATACACTTCACCATACATAAATACTGTAACAAGCCCCCACCCACGACCGCTCGGTTTGTCCAACGCCGCTACATTCACACAGCCCTGTTTTCTGCACCAGATTCTAATTCTCTCCGGGGATTTAAGCTCCCTGAACTTACCTCGCGCGGTGCATTAAAACAAAAAAAGCTCCACTTCCCGAAAATTTACACATCAATTTCTTTCGGAGCTCCGATTTTCTGGTGATCGTCTGTTTTCGACTGAGTGTTTTCGGGTTTTTCTGCACGCATATTTTTTTTATATATATATAAAAAATATATTATTTATATATACGCTCCCCCTCCCCTCCTCCAATAATGTACATACTACTATAGTTCGTTCATCCCTTCGTTCTCGTGGCCCATAAACTCCTCTTGCCTTGCATCTCTTTTAGCACTCTCACCACCACCACCACCGTTTCGCCTTCCTGCATGCACACCACACCTCCTCCTCCCCCTCGAAATTCACACTTCGTAAAGCTTGGGGGGGTCTTCCCGGATTCGCCAGAGAAGAACTCAAGCCTCCACCTCCTCCAGCCCGGGACGCGCTTCTAGGCCTATCATCCTCCAGAGAGGCCTGGTCCTCCTTTACCCAGCTCTGGCGCTCCCTCCTGTCCCTACAAGCAGGCAGGCAGGCAGGCAGGCAAGCAAGCGAGGAAGCGAGTCCAAGGCGAGGGCCGGTGAGGGGTGGTTAAAGCGCGGCCTATAGAGCCTCTGGATTGTCGCTCGGGGGCCCCCAGGCCGCTCCCGAGGCGCGCTCCCTTACCCTGCATGCTGCTGACTGTCGTCTGCGCCGCCTGCGACCCGGGGCCGGAACCAGAGCCGGGACCAGGGCTGGGAGCCGCCATTGTACAGCGCGCCAGACGCGGAGGGAGGGAGAGATGGACGGACGGCGGGGAGGGAAGGAGGCTGCAATGCAGCAGAAGCAGCGCAGCGGACCGACCCCCTCCCCGTCCCGCGCGCCCGCCCGCCCCCGGCTCCTCGCGCGTGCCCGCCTCGGCCCCAGGCAGCTGGCGGGACACCCAGAGGCCCCGACTCGGGACGACAGGCGCCAGCCTCCCGGGCCCCGACCGACCCAAACCGTCGCTGCTCCTCTCTTCTCCGCGCTGCTGGGGCTCCCGTGTTTTTTTTTTTTTCCCCTCTGTCGCTCCCTCCCACCTCCGCGGTACAAGTATAACCCCTCCCAGGCAGCGGGCGGAACGGATGATGCCTCTGAGTCCTTCGCCCAAACAGAGGAGCCGGAGGAAGGACTGAGGAAAGGGAAGGAGCGCGCAACTTCTCAGCCTTAGCCGGGCATGTCGTGCTCCCCTTCAAATGGGAGCGCCTTAGAGATTATCTTGCTGGGAGAGGTGGGGCAAAGCGAAAGGGCTTTGCCGACCTCAAAACGTGAAGTGCTCTGCTTCAAACCTGCCTCTTAAACCAGGAACGGGTTGCTATTGAAGGCACAAGCCTCTCCGCCTCGCCTCGCCTTTAGATTGCAACGCTTGGGTGTACAAAACAGTTTAAACCTGATGGCATGAGGAGGAAGGGAAGATCATTCCTCGACCAGAATCGGTAACTAGACCTCTTAAGAGATCCAGAGAACACAATCAAGTTCCGGTTCTGCAGGAATCGAGCCTGTGAATTAAAGTGCTCTGCCTTGTTTTTAATTAAAGGTGCTTCCAATAGGTTATTACACTGGGAAATGTATATTGGTGAGCAAAGTGTTTTAAGGAACCTTATTCTGTATTTTGTTATCAGCTTCTTCAGTGCTGATATTTACAGCATTTTAAATTAATTAACAGGACGCTCTTTTTTTAAAAAAAGATATACTGTACATTACTTGTCCACCTAGGGGTTCAAGATTACAAATATTAGTTACAGTACAAGCATTCTTGTAACTTAAAATGGAACTTAAAACATTAGAACACAAAACAATTGTAATAAATATCTTAAAATATTCATAAAAATATGTATTTATTTAAAACTATTATTCAAACCCCATCAAAAGACAGATTAAAATGGGATTAAAAGGCAAGGTTTAAAAACTTCCTGAAAGAAAGGCTAATGAGAAAGGGAAAAGGGCTACTTTGAAGGAGGTTTTTCTAGGAGGTTTGCCTTGTATTAAACAGTACTTATTGCTCACTCATTGTATTCCTAACATATGCAATCTTTCAAGTAGGCCTTTTTATTATTTACCAGTGATTAGATACATGCTTTTACCCTACTCAAATATTTGGATTTATTTACAGGTAGTCCTCAACATACAACCACAATTGAGTCCAAAATATATATTGTTAAGTGAAACATTTGTTAAGTGAATTTTGCCCCATTTTATGACCCTTCTTGCCACAGTTGTTAAGTGAATCACTGCAGTTGTTAAGATTGTAACACGGTTGTTAAGTAAATCTTAACAAGCTTCCCCCTTGACTTTGCTTGTCAGGTCACTAAAGAGGATCACGTGACCCAAGGACATGGTAACTGTCATAAATATGCCAAGCATTGAGTTTTGATCACATGATCATAGGGTGTGTGGCAACAGTCGTAAGTGTGAAAAATGGTCATAAGTTGCTTTTTTAAGTGCCAATGTAACTTTGAACAGTCACTAAACAAACTGTTGTAAGTTGACTATACATAAAAATATTGAATGTCACTTCTTTATATATTTTTCTTGTCTATTTTTCTTTCCTTTCAAAGTGTGAATTTTCATTTCCATTTACCTTTTATCTTCCTTTTTCAACATTTTAAAAAAATATTTAACCTCCAGGTTGCACATAATTCCTGAATGGAGAAGTGGAACCTTACCCAAAATAAAAGATAGAAGGGTCCCACCACAGCCACTCAATGTTGGACTGACTTGGAGTGGGTTTCTCTCTGTTTAGGCCTCCACAGCCGTCACTGGGATAAGATTTTAACAGCCTCACTTAGCCAGCCTAAGGGATTGCTTAGGGGTTGTGAGATATAATAACTTCACCCAGTGGTTTCATGTAAAGGTTGATTAGAAGGAGGAGTGTTAACCACCTTGAAAAGAAGGGACTTAGGCAGCGACCCATTCAGAGCCAACTGGAATCAATCCTGAAGAAGGAAGAGAACCTAGAAAAAGTGATGCCTGTTATCAACTCCTGGAGCCAATTCAGAAAGGCATGATCAGTGAATTGAAAATCACTGAGAAATCATGGGGAGATAAGGATGAGTGCACAATGGAATGGGTGAAAAGTCTTGGAATACATTGCACCTAAATGTATCAACAATACAGCCAAGGTTGTCTCCATCCTGACATTTGATTGAAATTCTCTAGATAATCACTTAATCCATGGATCTCAGCAGCTACAGTCTCAACAACCTTCCATAAAAAAGGAGGATTGGAGATGGGCCAGTACTTACCTAAAACCCATTGGGTGCAACTGCAGCCTCTTGAGAAAGGGATATACCAGTGAGAGCTAACCTTTTCAGCACTGACTGCACAAAGCATACACATGCACATCCCCAAAATGCAATACATGTACATCCCCGAGACCTGAACACCAGCTGGCTGGCAGGAGGCACATGCACATGTGTGGCGGAGCTGAGCTGGGGTGACGGCTCGCATGCCCACAGAGGGCTGTATGTGCACCTTTGTCACACATGCCATAGGTTTGCCATCACGGGGATATACCATCTCTTTAAAGGGCAGAGATATTATCCTCTTCCTCAGAGGCCAAAACCATGGCATCGACCAGGATTCAGCAGACAGGTGGTTGAACTAACAGCACTGAGAACCCTAATCATTTCCTCAGGAATTACCAAGTCCAATTCGTCCTAAATTAGATCACAAGCCCAAACCCTAAGCATCTTGGTCTGACCTGCCCTATCAATGTCCAACTTACGGTAGATCTAATCAATTTTATCTGTCAAACAACAATTCCTCATGTCAGTCTTGCAGGTGGCCATGCCTATTCAGTGGGGACTGGCTTACCCTAAATATCAGGCTGGGCTCTTTTTCATGTTTGATTAAACACAGTGATCATTCCAAGGGCACACCAAGGATTTCTTGTAATGCTTCATCCCCCAGAGGTCCTCAGTAAACCAATGTGTGCCTGAGATTGGTACACAGAGAGAGGCCATCTGCCCATTCCAGTAGTGACTATGGCCTCATCCGAATTGCACAACATATTTTCAAGGGAAGTCAGAAGGAGGAACCACATAAGATCCATCAGTCACGTGGGATGGAGGTGGGCCAATTAAACAGGCCCTATCTTCCTGTGGGGGAACTGACATCAGTAAGCTAGAATACAATAAGAGAGGAACCAATCTATGACAAGAGACTGCTGTCAATGATCTGCACTATCAGAGCATGTTGCAATTGCTATGAGACAAAATGTATGACATCTACATCTATATATCTGTCAATTTTGTTATGCTACAGCCTGATTTTACAGTCATTGAAAATCATTTTTCCTCATTAATATACACTCAGTGCCCCATAATGACAAAGTGAAAACAGAATTTTAGAAATGTCTGTAAATTTATTAAAAAGGGGAAAAAAAGAACATTGGCATAGGTATTCAGATATTCTTTGCAGAAACACTTGAAATTTAGCTCTAGTGTCCCCCATTTCTCTTGATTGTGGCTGTCATGCTTCTACATTTTGAATGGAGTTGACCTGTGGTAAATTAAATGGATTGGACCCGATTTGTAAAGGCACACACCTCTCTATAGAACAGGGGTCGCCAACCTTTCGGACCTCAGGGACCACCAAACTCATAATTTTAAATCCCAGGGACCACTAACTGGTTCTGTGGACATGGCTTGTGAGTGTAGCTTGGTGGTCATATGACTGGCTGGGCATGGCTTGTATGTAAATATTATAAATATATAAATATTGATTTTTTTTATTAAAAGCCAACTTTTACTCAAAATCAGGCAAAAAAGGCAGATTGAGTTGCTCACACAATCACAGATTCATTCAGAGATCTATCTATCTGCCATCGGCTACCTGAGTCTGTCACATAAAATTTGCTTGCCATGAGTCTGCACTGAATAATAGAACCTTCAGTCCTAAGGGAGGTTCGGCTGTGCTTAAAAGCAGAGCCGAAGATCTAAAGATTAGCTAGAAAGCAAGAAATCCAACCATTTCCTGCTTCCTAGCTAATCTAAATCTCCTGGCACAGCAGAACAGCCTTGTGTTTCTGCGCAGCCTGGATTAATTGCTCTGGGGGTGACATTTCTCTGCAGCCCATCACAATTTTCTCATGGCCCATTGGTATCCGCTGCTATAGAAGGCCTCACAGTTGACAATTCATACTGTAGCAGTGCAAAAGCCATGAGGTCAAAGGAACTGCCTGCAGAGTTCAGAGACAGAATTATTGTAAGGCACAGATCGGGGGAAGTCTACAAAAAAATTCTGCTGCACTGAAGGTTTCTAAGATGACAGTGGCCTCCATAATTCTCAACTGGAAAAAGTTTTGCACAACCAGGATTCTTCCAAGAGCTGGTCACCTGGTCAAACTGAGCAATCAGAGGAGAAGGGCTTTAGTAAGAGAGGTGACCAAAAATCCAATGATCTTTCCAACTGGTGTCCGGAAATCCTGTGGAAATGGGACAGAGTTCCAGAAGGACAACCATTACTGCAGCCCTCCACGGATCTGGACTTCATGGTGGAATGACCAGACAGAAGCCACTCCTCAGTGCAAAATACATGAAAGCCCACTTGGAGTTCACAAAAAAGCACCTGAAGGACTCGCACTGCGAGGAACAAGATTCTCTGATCTGATGAAACCAAGATTGAATTGTTTGGCCTCCTTCTTAAATGTTACGTCTAGAGCAAACCAGCACAGCTCATCACCTGCTCAATATCATCCCAACAGTGAAGCATGGTGTTTTTCAGCAGCAGGAACTCGGAGACTGGTCAGGGTTGAGGGAAAGCTGAACAAAGCAAAATACAGGTATATCCTCAATGAAACCTGTTCCAAAGCACTCAGGACCTCAGACTGGGCCAAAGTCTGATATGACAGCAAACCTAAGCACACAGCCTATCCAATATGACAGCAAACCTAAGCATATAGCCTAGACAACATATGAGTGGCTTAAGGACAACTCTGAATGTCCTAGACCCCTGACTTGAACCCAATCGAATATCTCTGGAGAGACCTTAAAATGGCTGTCCACCGATGGTCACAATCCAACCTGACTGAGCTTGCAGGGATTTGCAAGGAAGAATTGGAGAAAATCCCCCAATCCAGGTGTGCAAAACGTGTCATACCCAAAAAGTCTCAAGGCTGTAATTGCTGCCAAAGGTCCTTTAACACAGTACTAAGTGAGAGGTCTGAATACTTATACCAATGTGATATTTCAGTTTGTTTTTCTTTTTAATAAATGTATACACATTTCAAAATTTCTGTTTTCACTTTGTAATTATGGCATACTGAGTGTAGATTAATGAAAAAAAACAAGAAATTTCAACAACTGTAGAATCAGGCTGCGGCATAATTGACAAAAGTGAAGGGGGTCTGATTACTTTCTGAATGCACTATATATGTTTGTGCCAAAACTCACATTACCTACATTAATCATTTACTTCCAACAACCAATTGGAGCCAGAACTGCAGAAATCTTAATGACAATAAATAATTCATTGCAATATAAATAAATAACACTTCTGCAATAAATCAAAGAGATGTTTCAGTCATCTAATATTCAATGTTTCTACATATTCCTTTATGATTTTATTGGCAGCTCATTAGGTACTTTTTAAAAATAATTTCAAAGAAACGATAGCCTCCAATCTTGACAAAGAAAGTCGAAGTTGTGCCCACTTGAAAGGGAAGAAGTCAAGTCAGCTTCGAAACTCTGGCTTCCTTCCATCAGTCATCAAGGCCTGACTGTTTATTTACAAACAAAGTCGTGTCTCCAAATTAGCTACGTATCAGTAACGGGCTGTTACGGGTGCCGTACCACATGCATTACTTGCCCCCATCTTGAGCCCGCTGAAAAGACAAGAGGCGGGGATTCCGGCTCCTTTGGTAGGACGTCCTGAGCGCTGGTGTGCGTGGGAAGAGTGGGTGGGCTTTGAAAGAAGGTTACGCTTAGGGCCGCGTATATCCAGCAGGGCGGCCTGGGAAAGGGAAGTCGTAATTCCGGGCAATGGAGGCTGCTTGTTTAACTTCGCCTCCTCGCCCGGGTGCCAGCAGGCTCTGGAGGCTTAGCAACTTGATCATGGCCGTCTTCTTCGGGCTGGCTGGAGCCGTTCAGGTCTGGCTGAGTGTGTTGAGAGGGACAAAGGGTGCGCGGGAGTTGGGCAGGCTAATCTCCGGAATAGCTCAGGCCAGAACTCAGTGGCCGAGGGACAGAACCTGGAAGGGTCCCGAGTGGGGGGAAGACTCAAGTAATGGGGTTTTAAGAGAAGGCAAAGTTCTCCCTTCACCCGATCGTCTACCGACTCCAATTGGAGTGGTAGGAAGAGGCGGGAGCGGAAAATCCAAAGAAAGCTTCGGAGTAAAAGCAACTTTAAAAGCGTAAACACTCAAGACTTCATTCTTAGAAGCATCACGTGTACCTGTAGTTATCTTGGCAACAACAGGAAAGTGGTTTGCCAAGGTCTCATTCTGAGATTTTTTTCAATGTGCCAGTCTATTCTCTAACCTTGGACTTTCCCTTGACCTTAGCTGCTCAGGTAAGGGCCTCCCCATTTATCCAGCAGACAATACCATTTTCTGCCTTCTTTTACAGAATTGGCTTTACTTCCTCTCCGATCTGAGAGCAAGGCTGGAATGGCCCCAAAGCAGAATTTTTCTCCTTAATCCAACACTCAAGATATGTAAAAGCTCTTATGCTTCTTACCTTTGGTGATGGATCTAGTGGCCAGTGGACATATTAATGGAGAACTTTTTTCAGTCTAGTTTTAAATCAGCCTCTTTTGCCACTATTCTGCTATTTTATCCCTATCCACAATTTGGCAAGTGAAAAGTCCTAAAAAAGTATTTGGTGTGTATTCTGGTTAAGAAACTATATGGAAAAAATCCTTGTGGTCACCAAGTTTTAAGCACAACTTGAAGGTGATTTGATGTTGCTTTTTAAAGTAAATACTACAGATGGAGCCACCACTGAGTTGGCATCAGTCAGGTTTGTCAAAGGTGCACACAATTTAACTGTAGATATATCAGAAGAGAAGCCCAGTCTTAGAGGTTTGCAGTTGCTTTTCAGTCCTCATGTAGTTTTCAAGAAATAACATTTGTTCATGATCTTTTATCAATGAGAAAAGATCCCTAGTAAGTTTTCCACAGATTGAGCAAGGAAAGCTGATAGTGACTTATGGTTCATCTTGAGAGATTTTGATTTTATGTGCCATTCAATATCAGAGCCTATCAGAGCCCTATAGCAATTATTTTTGCTTTCTTTGTTGCAGATCAATGACCCTGATCCTGGACTTTGGATAGTGAGTATAAACATGGTTTTGTCCCTTGCTGTGCTATTATGTCCTAACATTTTTACTGAGGTGGTACTTTTTAAAATCCCGCTTTTATTAAGGTGCTTATCAGACTAGGCCTGTTTTCCTTAAGATCAGCTATGATTGGTTAAATGCTGCCACCTGCTGCACATAGAATAAATACCAAACTGGACCTAAAAGCAATTAATGATGGCATCTGGGGGGAGGAATTTAAATTGCAGAATATAGTTTTTCAATTACTGTACTGAAATTTCAAATTAAATACATGCCTCTAGTAAGTAAATAGATTTTATTTACTATCAAAGGCTGCTGCACATGAATGAGCAAAATTTGGTCCTATTGTGCACTTGTAATTGCACTTTTACTGCCATTGCTGAACAATTTTCAGAGCTAACCCTTTGTACAGCAGCCTAATTTGGAGCTTCCTTGAGAGTTCACAGCTGGTATACTGCATCTGCTTCTAATGATACAAATACTATGGAGTGAACTTGAATTACTAATAACAAAACTAAACCTAACACCTAAATTACAGTTCTCCTGCGTGCAGTTTACTTCTCCACATACACTGATTGTTTCCCCAAGCAAACAAAATATTCATAAGAAATAATTTCACTTGTAATCATCACATTTGGCTTGGTAGGTCTGTTTGATGGTGGATGGATGATTTCTTTGGCAAATCATTTCTTTTTGTGAAATGTCAATGGTTTAAAGCACAATGGAACTTTTTTTTTTTTGCTCTTCTAAGGTCTTTATTCCTTTGACAATAAGATACAGCTTTCCTATCTCTCCTGAGGATGCAATTTTGAGGCTTGTTTATTTATCTGGTCTTTGGGATTGAACACTTTCCATTTTCCTTTTTTCTAGTTTCATTTATTTACAAAATATATTTGATATATCTCGCTTTAGGTTGTGTACTCTGTGCCAGCAAGTCTTGCACTGGTAGTAAGCCTTAATCCATCAGTTACAGGTATAGTATTATTGGGCAAAAGTCATCACTCTTCTAATGATAAATTCTGGGTATTCATCTCCTTTGCTTTTTGATAATTTAGCAATAAGGTTTATTGCTCCATCCAACTAACTAAACATTGTTAACTACATTCTTAAACTATGACCTTATATTTGTAAAATATTACTAGGCAATATACTGAACATTGAAATCATAAAATTGTATAAGGGTAGTACATTCTTCCATTTTTGGTAGATGCTTTTTGGAATATAGTTGATGGTTATAATTATAACTCAATTCCTTTTCTAAAAAAAATCTTCACAATTGTGATATTGGAAACAGTATAACTGGACAAAGAGACGGGGAGTTTAGATGTTAAATCACTGCTGGCTTTCAGCTTAATCGATTTTATGGAATTTTTGTGAGAAAAAAGGCAGAGCCGTGAATAGAGCATATTTCAATTCTTTGGTTGAAAAGGCAGCATATGATAGTAACATTTTAAGCATTCTTAGATATGCCTAGCATTCTACATTATATTGTATAAACCCATGTGTTGTTTAGCTACATATGCTTGCATATATATTATATTTAGATGTTTTAATCAACATATTCAAAGTCAATTGAAATCTATCATTTCTGATATTCTCTTCTGCCCTTCTTTCTCTTTTTGGAATGAAGAAACCTACCATATGCTGATTAGTTTCCTTGAGATTTCATAGTATATGGTCATTTCCTTATGTGTTATCTGTATCTAATGTGGCCTGTTAGCTACTCTCTCCTTTCAATATCTCCTATATTTTTAATTTTCAAAATACAGCTGTTTTAGATATATTAACATGCATGAAAAATGCTGCTTCTTGTTTGATGATTCAATTATATGAAATAACTCCCAAATCTAAAGAATTTTTTCTCTGCAATTGTTATTTGAAGGCTCTTGAAGAAATTGATCAAGACAAATGAATTCAATGTGCAAATTCCATTGTGATTTGTACAAATAACTCACCACATTTTCCAGATAACATTGTGTGGAGGAGTATATCAGATCTGCATTCAGCTGCTTGTGTTGTGGGTTCTGCTGTGTTGGGATATTCCTTGGTTACTACTGCTCAAAATAACATCTTGCACGAGGAAGAAGGCAGGTAAGTAATGAGATCTTTTCTGCATTCATATTTTCATGATCATCATAGCTCTTATCCTTAACAATTGTGAGACCCTTAAGGTACTCTAGATCTAAGGAATTAGAATGATTTAAAGCTTTGAAATCCCTAGAACAAATTCCTGAGACACATCATATATTTTGATGTGCCAAGAAAATTAATAGAAAGAAATCGTAGAAAACTTTATGCTGCAATCTAAGCTTATTAACATTTGATACAAAGCATCGAACATAGTCTGATTTTTTTAATGGTGCATACACATATTTTTCAGGTTCATCTGTAGTTGCTATGTAATCTAGTTTTTTTATCTTTAACTAGAATGTTATATTTTATCATGAAGATGCTGAATGTAACCAAACTATAACCAATCTTATTACAATTGATGTATATGTTTTAATATAAGAATGTATGACATTGATTGGATAGTGCCCAAGTCAAGTGAAATGCTTATACCTTGTCTAAAATGGAAGTATCTTGCATTCCCTATCAAACTGTGACTTTGATAGGATTGTGTTAATACTCCCAGCTATTAATGGTAAATTTTCCTCAAGTAGTATTTTTTTCATTTGTAAAATTGCAACTATATTATTTTAGTAAGTATGTGCTTATTCAGTACTAACAGAGTTAATACTGTTGTAACCAGTTTATTTTCTGGGATCAGTTTTGTGTAACTTACACAGTTGTATTTGATTAAAAACAGGGAGTTATTTGGTCTGGTGATTGTTACTGCCTGGATGAGCCTTTGTCGTAATTCAGCCAAGTGAGTCTTTTAACTTGCCAATTCCAGCTTAATAATACATTGAAAACTTGTGCTTACCCTGACAAATATATTATGTAATCAAAGGATGTGCCAAGGATGGCTGATTTTTGCTTCTTATTATAGTTGGAGATGAAGTTCTTTTAAAGAGAAAAGCAAGTTACTTAGTCCTTGATGTGTATTTAGCATAGAGAACTGAATTTTGTTCGAGTAGTTGAGTGGGGAGACAGGAGTTCCAGTTTAGTGGTAGAGTTGACAGTCCCAATTGTGGTTACTGAGGACTAGCTGTATAACTTCTTTATCAATTCCAGAAGTCATGTCAATGTACTTTTACAAAACCAAGAATAATTCATATTTCTGAGTTCTTGTTAATTGGGTTGAATTGGATTGCATTTCAGCAAACTCTGTTTCTTTCCAGAAATTCCCTGGGTGGATTTCACTTGGTCATGGCAATTTTCCTCTGTCTTTCTCCTTTTGTAATGTGGCTATACATCTATGTGAATACAGAAATGCGAGTATCATGGCCATCTCACTGTAAAACTGTTATTTAAAATATTGGAAAGCATCAAGTGTCTTCATTGCTTTGGAGGTTCTCTACTGATGCCAAGTGAATGGGAACCACAATTAAGGCAAATGACTTCCCATGAAGAACAGTTTCTCTAAAGTGCTTCTGAAGACTGAAAATTCAGACATAATTGAAAACTGAATTCTGTGGACTATGACCTTTCCCCCCCACCAACTGTTTTAAGGCTAGTTGTTTCATGGTTTCCATTTTATTAATTGTGTGCTCTTGATAAATGGAAGGGTTTGGACTGAATAAATCAAAGTGCCTCATGTTGAAGCCATGGGACTGAAGCCAGACATGACTGGAAGAACTATATGTTGTATATAATTATAAAATGTAAATAAATATATTAATAATTTGATAAGGATGTTTCTGGTGTCTCTGAAATTCTATCCATTTTTCTCTACATACAACTGCACTACTTAAGATGATTAACATACAATTCTTAATCCATAAGAGAATATCATATTCCATTTAATGTCATAGATTAAAATTTGGAAAAGCGTTTGATGTAGTGCTGGACTCATTCTTCTAAATTATTCTTCACAGAAGCTGTCTTAACTTAAAGCCTATGTGTTTTATAGAGGGCCACCGTATCTGGACTACACATATTTGGATAACTATGAGATTGCAATAGACCTAGAAAAACTATTTTCTGCTGCTCAGCATTGTCTGGCTTTTAGCAGGTCAAATATAGTGATTCCAATACTGATGTGGAATAGCAAGAACTTCCATTGTTAGCACTTTTTGTGTTTTGGTCAGTAAATCCTTGTATCTAATTGTATGTAAATTGTTCTACAACTCATTTTTAATTGAACAAAGTGTATGAGTTTGACAGTCTCATTCTCCATTCTTGTATTTGCAAGAAATTAAATTATCAATTTCTGATATTTATACTTCAATATTGTTTGAATTCTGTCCAAAGGAAAAACTATGAAGAATTACCACTAGAACTCTCAGTCTGAAACTTATTCTTCACTGAAAGTGGTAGTATCATTTCAAGAGAGAGAAAAGTGGTGATATCATGTGAAGGGAGAGAAAAGAGAGAAGCACAATGGTAGGAAGTGTTTTAAATAGAACATTGTTTTACTACAAAATTACAGATGTCAATCCAATTTATTTATTTTTCCAGTCTTCATATCAGCAAACAGAGCTTCCATTCAATTTCCAAATGAGACTTAAACTTGACAGTGAATTCTCCAAAGAGGAAACGTATGAGAGTAAACATTTAAGCAAATGGTTATTACAACATACATACTATGAGATAAATTCAGTTTACCGGGATCTTTTGTTGTTGTTTAAAAAATTATATAATGTATTTCATAGCTTTATTCACTATTGAATATTAAAACTGTTTTATTTAAAACAGTTGGAAAAATAGCAATTTCTAACCCACACCAACACAATAGTATTTAAAGTGAAGAATTGTATAGATGATCTTTGTAATACATCTCTCTATCTGGAATTCTTCCATTTCCCTTTAACACCAGTCTGTCATTATAGACATATATAGTTCCAAAAGCATTGCTTTCTGGAGGAGTTTCTATAATCCCTTCAAGAGTCAAGTGATGGACTCCGTGAAAATCTAGACAGTAACCACCATAATGAAGGTGACCTGCAAGAAAACATACTACTGAGCGATGTGAATAAATGACAGCAAGGGCATCTTTATAATTCCAAGCCAGGCAAATACTGCTGGTGCAGTCTGGGTTGATGGGTATGTGTCCTGCAATACAAGAAGAAATGCACTCAAAATAAATGAAATTGTTAGTGTTTGGGGATAAACCCCCTAGCAGAGTGTGCAGCAGCAGTCAAGCCAGGCAGCCAAATGAGAGTGAGGCTGGGCCCAGGAGTATACACACACTTGAGACAAAAACACTGTTTGTGGTTGTAAATAGATATTTAATTCATACAGAGATTAAGAATAGTCATTCAGTCCATATGTCAGAATCCAGTTTATCAATCCAGTTATCAAGTCCATTAACAGTAAATACAATCTCTTTATCTGCTTGTATTCTTCTCCTTAATATACCTTTCTCTCAAGTACTAACGCTGAATCCACAGCTCACCAAACCAAACAGTCCTTGTGTTCAGGTGAAATGGTATCTGGCACAGTAGCCTCCAAAATAAGCAGATAGAAGTTCCAGCACACAGTAGGCAGCAGACCTGGAACAGTAACCAGGTGCATGCAGAAGCAGGACTCAGACAGTTGCATCCAGAAGCCGGGGCTCATACAGTTGTATCCAGAAGCCGGACTCATACAGTTGCATCCAGAAGCCGGGGCTCTTACGTTTCCCCTCCACCTATATGGCTGCCTGCAACCGCACCCACAATGACATTGCAGTTTATGTGCTTAAAGTTACATAGCACTTAATCCTAGGTTTACATATTTATTCAACCCAAACCAGTTGGAGTATCCATATACCCAACATTCTCCCCTTTTGGGTGATATAAATATGTAATGCCTTTACATTGTAAACCCATATTTTTTACAATTCTCTAGATGCTTAATAGCACCTTGGGCTTTAGTAAAATGATCAGCTACATTGTCCTCCGACATGCAGTACTCCAGCTGTATCAATTTACTCTGTACAGATTCTCTTACATTAAGATACCTCAAATCTGTATGTTTACTTCTCGTTTTAACTGCAATACTTGTGGCCATTTTAATTGCTGCCTGATTATCCTCATGTACAACTATAGGGTAATTTACAGTTATACCCATATCCTTCAACATTTGTTTGTACATAATCAACTCAGTACACAATAAAGATAAACAGGAGAATTCTGCCTCCATAGTAGACAAACTTATATGCTGTTGCCTTATAGACTTCCAGCCAATTAATGTATTACCCAGCATTATGGCTGTTCCTGAAGTCGACTTTCTAGTATCTCTTTCTGCTGCAAAACTAGCATCTGCATAAGCACTCAATATGAGATCACCCTCTGGTTCTAAATACAGTGCATGGTATAATGTACCTTTAAGATATCTTAGGATTCTTTTCAATGCATTCCAGTGACATTGAAGCGGGTTATTATTGTGCCGTGCCAGCTGATTAATACTAAAAACAATATCTGGCCTTGACCAATTGCTAATATATGATAAGCTACCAATCAAAGATTGATACAGTTCCTTATCACATTTGGGACTTTGTGTATCCATTTTGCAAATATCCTGACTCATTGGAGTCTTTGCAGGCTTACAAAGTTCCATTTTATAATCCATTAGCAATTTAGATATCTTATCTTCTTGAGATATCTTAAACCCTTTCTGTGTTCTCAGTATATTTAATCCTAGATATCTCTTTATCTCACCTAATTGCTTGATTTTGACTTTCTTGGCTAATGATGCAATTATTTCATTTGCTTCATCATTAGTCTTAGTTATCAGAGCAATATCATCAGTAAACAACAATAATAATGATGTTTTCCCATTCTTTTCTCTCTTAAATAGACATGGGTCAGCTAAACCAGCTTTAAATCCTATATTGGTCAGTTCCTTCACAATATACTGGTTCCATTCATAGCCTGATTGTTTAAGACCATAAAGGCTCTTCTTTAATAACCAACAATCATTATCATTATTATTGTCTCCTTTAAATCCACTAGGCTTTTTCATATAAACAGTATGTCTTAGTGGAGCATGCAAGTAAGCAGTTTCCACATCTATATGGTTAACTATATATTTCTTGCTTGCTGCCCACACTAAGGCTGCCCTTAATGTTGCTGCTTTAAGACTAGGTGCAAATACTTCATCATAGTCTTTTGCACTTTGTCTAAAGCCTTGGGCTACTAACCGTGCCTTATGGATTGTGTTTCCATCTTTATCAGTTTTTATCTTAAAAATCCATTTGCAGCCAATGGGTTTTTCATTACTAGGTAATCTCACATTTTCATATACTTGCATATCCTTCAAAGACTTCAATTCTTTATTAATTGCTGCATACCATTTTTCTTTCTCTTTAGAAGGATATCTTTTAATCTCATCCACAGTAGGTGGTATTCTATTTACCTGGCACACTGTGTTAGCCTGGTATCTTTCAGGCGGTTTAGATATACGTGTAGTTCTTCTGGGTATTACTGGGCTTGGTTGAGTTACAACCTGTTCCTCAGCTATTTCTTCCTCTAGGGGCTTTAATTCTTCCTGTACTTCTTCCTTTACATTATTTTTAAAGTTACAGGGATACTTAATGGGATTTCTATGTGATTCAATAACCACCTCTTTATTGCTATCCTGCTCTAACTTATCCCATCCTACGTGCTCTAGAAATTGGGCATTGGCACTACATAACACTCTAGATGTGCCTTTCTCCCAAAATCTATATGCCCTATGGTTAGCTTGGTAACCAACGAAGAATAATTGTTTAGCTCTATGTTGCCCTTTACGCCTGAGTTGTGTAGGGATATGCACCCATGCTGGTGCACCAAATGTGTGCAGGTAACTCAAATCAGGCTTCCTGCCATGCCACATGGTGAATGGTATTTCACCAGTGGTTGAGTTAACAACATTATTTAATAAATTATTAGCACACATTGTTGCCTCCCCCCACAAAGAATCAGGTAACCCAGAATCAGTTAACATAGTACGGGTCATCGCCTGCAATGTTTGGCCTCGCCTTTCAACAAATGCATTGTGCTGTGGTCTGTATGGTGCAGATGTCTTATGAGCTATTCCAGCTGCCTTTAACCTATTCTGGAATTTGCTATTAACAAATTCCGTGCCATTATCTGTCACCAAGGTTATCAGTTGCCGTTTGCTTTTCCTTTCAGCAAACTTTAACCAGTTGAAGAAATGTTGATATGTTTCAGTTTTGCTTTTCATTAGGTAGCAAAACCCATATCTAGAGTAATGGTCCATAATGCTCAGTATATATCGAGCACCCCCCATACTAGGTTTCTTTGGACCAATAATGTCTGCAAATACTACTTCTAAAGGTTCTGTAGTTTTGAAACCATTTAGCCTATTTGCAGGCATTATTTTACTCTTATCTTCACAACAGACATTACAACGCAAATACTTATCACAGGGTTTTAACCTTATCCCTTCAGATAACTCAACTGTACGTTTTAGCATTTTAAAGTTTACATGCCCCAAACGTCTATGCAATAAATGGATACATTCATCATGAGGCTTGTTATTATTAAATACAGTTTGTGCCTCCCCTTTCTTACTGTCATGCAAGACATACAATGCTCCATTTAAAGCTGCAGTTACCTTTTTGTTATCTCTTTTCAGTGTGCACTTATTATTCTCAAATGTAACCACATATCCTAATTTATCTAATTCTCTAACAGAAAGTAAATTCATTTTTAACTGTGGTACATATAACATGTTTATATTCTGGTCTAAACATGGACAATAAGCAATACCTTGACCTTTGGCCTTGAGGTGCCACCCGTTAGCGAGTGATATATGCTGAGAGCTTGTAGACATTTTTATAAACTTTGTCTTATCTCTCGTAATGCAGTGGGATGCTCCACTGTCCACCACCCATATATCATTCATCATGTCACAGTTGCTGTATGTGGCTAATTCAAAGGATTTCTTTGGCTTCTTTACATTCTGGCTTTTTCCTTTTCTGCAGAATCTTGCCAAATGTCCTCTGCCTCCACAATTAAAACACTTTTTAATTGTGTATGCCGTTGAAGATAACTTCTCTTCTTCCGGGTGCTTTCCTTTACACAGCTGGTTTCTCTCAGGCTTTGAAGATAATTTCTCTTCCTTATGTTTATCTTCCCTCAGCTGTTCACGTTCGCTCCTTCTCCTGGCTTCCTCTAATAGCCGGCCGGTTATCTCAGTTACTGATAAACTGTCTTTTGGCAATACTTCTAATGCAGTCACAAAATCATCATAGCTTCGATCCAGAGAAGACAATATGATGTATACTTGTTGCAACTCATTAAATACAAGCTCTTTTTCTTGCAATTGTTGAAAAATGCTTTTCATACAGTTTAAATGAGTCAACATATCTCCATTTATCCCAAGATGTGTTCTAAACAGCTTCCGTGTAAGATTGATATGAGCTCCTACACTGTCTCGAACATAAATCCTTTTAAGACTATCCCAGCATTCTGCAGCATTTTCCACTCCTCGGATATGAATCAGTTGCTGGTCAGACAGGGTGAGACCTATGATGCACAAAGCCTGTTCATTCTTTCTTTCATAGTCCTGTATCTTTTTATAATCCTCTTCATCAGTAGGATCTAGGTTAGATACATCTGGTGGGTTTGTAATTATGTCCCACAAACCTTCTCTTCGTAGCAGTAAACTACACTTCATTGACCATGAAACATAGTTTGTTCCATCTAGTCTGGATATCATGGACAGACTTGGCAAATTTACTTGTGCCATTGCTCTGCAGAAAAATAACTATTTAACAAACAGTTTGTCTTTGCAGCAATGTGTAACTCTTGACCAAACTCTCACTGGTATATCCTGGTTAGCTAGACTGTGCACACTGCTGGGCCCATAACCAATGTTAGTGTTTGGGGATAAACCCCCTAGCAGAGTGTGCAGCAGCAGTCAAGCCAGGCAGCCAAATGAGAGTGAGGCTGGGCCCAGGAGTATACACACACTTGAGACAAAAACACTGTTTGTGGTTGTAAATAGATATTTAATTCATACAGAGATTAAGAATAGTCATTCAGTCCATATGTCAGAATCCAGTTTATCAATCCAGTTATCAAGTCCATTAACAGTAAATACAATCTCTTTATCTGCTTGTATTCTTCTCCTTAATATACCTTTCTCTCAAGTACTAACGCTGAATCCACAGCTCACCAAACCAAACAGTCCTTGTGTTCAGGTGAAATGGTATCTGGCACAGTAGCCTCCAAAATAAGCAGATAGAAGTTCCAGCACACAGTAGGCAGCAGACCTGGAACAGTAACCAGGTGCATGCAGAAGCCGGACTCATACAGTTGCATCCAGAAGCCGGGGCTCTTACGTTTCCCCTCCACCTATATGGCTGCCTGCAACCGCACCCACAATGACATTGCAGTTTATGTGCTTAAAGTTACATAGCACTTAATCCTAGGTTTACATATTTATTCAACCCAAACCAGTTGGAGTATCCATATACCCAACAGAAATACCATGTTTTTTGTCCACACGTGAAATCTACAATAGTATAACATCCCCCAGGACTTAACTAAAATTGGATACCCTTAGCTCAAATCTTAGTTCCTTATGTAAACTTGAAAGCTGCCAATTCTTAAATTGCCTTCCAATTTGTAATATGGGAATAATACCCATGTAGGAATACTATTATGGAATACTAGAAGAATAGAATTCAGTGTAGGGATATTGAAATCACAGGAGCAAAAAACTTGCCCTGAGACTATTCAGAATTCTTAAAAAATCTGACAAATAAATGCAGGAATAGACATATTTTTTATAATTTACATTGTAAATACTGATTTAAACTTCTAATCATTAAAATGTTTAGAAGCAGAAGAATTGGAAAATTAGAAGTAATTAGGCAGGAGCCTAATTCCAATTCCCCCCCACGTTCTTTTTGGGAAAGCTTTGATTGCAAGATGCAAAATAAGAAATAATGGAATGTATGTTCATTCTCTCTTGGGTCACAGTCTGCTGTTACGTGTCTTCATTTAGGTGCATAAAATCAGTTCAAAAAAGAATTTCTCAGAACTAGTAATATGGATGGAAGTGGAAAATTGTTATTTCAACTGAAAACAAAACTCAGCTATATGTTTAGGTCTGTGTCACACTGTTTCAAGTCAGCAGCCAAAAATTTGGTAAGTGCAGGTAGATGGTTAACAAAAATAATTGTCAATGATTTTATCTATCACTTACTATGTTGATTTTAATGTCTTTAATGCTTTCATGTATTATGCTGTAAGTTGCTCAAAGTTGTTGATTACAAGATGGGCAGCAAATAAATTTTCTAAATAAATAAATACCTATTACTTCCTTTCTCTTACTTCCTTGAGCCGTGATGATGCAGTGGTTAGAGTGCAGTACTGCAGGCTACTTCTGTTGACTGCCTGCTGCTTTCAATTTGGCAGTTCGAATCTCACCAGGCTCAAGGTTGACTCAGCCTTCCATCCTTCCGAGGTGGGTAAAATGAGGATCCAGATTGTTGGGGGACAATATGCTGACTCTGTAAACCACTTAGGGAGGGCAGTAAAAGCACTGTGAAGTGGTATATACAATAAGTCTAAGTACTATTGCTATTTTCTACTGTGCAATTCCCAGGGAGGGGTGAGAGGCAAGCCTGCCCCCAATTTTTCTGATATGTTCTCTCTGCCCCTTTAACTATAATTGTTGCTGATGTCCCAGCAAAGTGTATTCCACTGGTCTGCTATCTCTTGATCTTTCCATCTCCTTTCCTTACTTGAAATATTGAAAACATACACAGTTCAGTTCAGGCAGCAAACACACCAAACCAGCAGAGAACGCATTCTTAGTTAGAATGGTAAAGCCACAGATATTAAGACTAATTATTAAAAATACAGCCATACCTGCAATCACAACTCTCTCTTGATTCTCATCAGCATAGGTAAGAACTTTATCAACCCAGTCCAGCTGGTCTTGACTGAATCCACCATTGAACTGTACAAAATTGCATTCAGCAAGCCCTGTCAAAAAAATGATGGGAAGTTATATAACAGCAACAATTTTTATTAAGGTCATGTATCAGTACCACAAACACGCAAACAATATTTTTAGTTTGAAATGCACTTTTTATGAAGAATTAATGAATAATTGCCAATTCCAGAAATGTGTGTTAAAAGCAAGGTATCCCTCGCTTTTTTTAAAGGATCAAACTAAGCCTAGTAAGTGAAGAAAATGGAATTAAAGAGTTTCCTGGAGGTAGAAATATGTCATTGTCTCTATTGATATTTTAATCAGGTTACATAAAAAAAAAAATTATTGTGTAATTGGAAACATATTAATACTGCAGCAATCATACAGAACACATCAATGTTTGTAGGTAGTAAATTCAGCTCTACCTCCCCTTTCCTAATTAGAGATTATATAAGTGTCATAATACTTTATTGTCTAGCTTAATTTTGTGGAACTTTCTGTGTGAAAAAGTTGAAAAATGAAGATTCTATGGGGTGATGTCCATGTCCTATACTTCAAAGGAATATCAAGAAAATAAGGCCACTTATGACCTTGTAATAAATGGGTTCATGTTAAGATTATCATAAAACTTGGTATTGACAGACTTAACATGAGTCCTAAAACTCCCTAAAAGTTCCCTAAAAGAATATATGAAGGTATATTCATATTCGTTAATAGCAATTTTTTTTCATCCATACAAAACCAGCTCTTTCACAGACCATGACTGTAAAAATGTACAACAATTAGGTTCAACAGAATATAATACCTAGTGGACTATTCAGATTTTCATTCGGATTTTTGTCTTGTAGCAGCTGTAGAGATTCTTTATATTTTTTTGTTGATGTTTCCCTCCCCAGAATACTTAAGTCATATGCATCAAGAAGAATGAATCGAAATTTAGGCATTGGAGAAAATTGGTAAGCATAATAGAACTCTGTAGTTGGGTTTTCTGTGGAGCTCTGTTCTCTGACAAAGTTATTAAACAAACTTTGGTCTTCTAAGCACTTGGTATTCAGTTCAGATTCCATAAGATAATTCCGGCTGAAATTATACAATTCATGATTGCCCCATATGTGATGGACTGGTGCACTGAGTTTCTTAAATTCCTTCATAACTTGTTGCAGTGCTTTCTCTGATGTCTTATGTTTGGCATTGAAGCCATCAATGATGTCTCCCAGCTGTATTACAAACTGAACCTCAGTTCGATTCCAATCGTCAATTGCCTTCTGGAGACAGCATAGGCTATGCTTATAATACCTCCTATTGAATCCCAGGAAATCATAGCCATCCTCTATATCAGCATATTGAATGTCTGCTATGAGTCCAAAGGAGAAGAGCGCTTCCGATGTTGTTCTTGTGGATCCTGCATCCATTTTGCAAAAAACTCTTGCTGAGAACTAAGGGAAGGAAGAAAAGAACAGATGAATTGTTTGGATGGTAAATCTGCTGGGATAACATGTAAATCTGTAGGAATGCTTTACAGTTTTTGATAGACCTGATGATCTTTTCAGCAAATTGTATTTCATGAAAATATAACGTATTTTAAATGGCACAAATTAAAACTGCATTCATGTACAGTTCTTTTTCTCCCAGATGTATATAAGTAACTGCTTGCCATCTTATCCATTTGTATTCTGTCAACCCAGTAGTTTAGACTGGGAAAACTATATTCAGCAGAAGTCTACATATGCCTATTAAGAACACAACACTCACTATTACTACATGGCCAAGCTAAGAAGCAGTACTACAGGTAGTTTAGTGAGTCATGCCTGATATTATGACATTTTTGCTGTCATTAAGTGAATCATGCAGTCGTTAGGAAATATGACTTCTCCCATTGATTTCGCTTGTTGGAAGCAAGCTGAGGTGGGAAAAAATGAAATGTTGATTTTGTGTTTAACTGATTAGATTTGTTGATACAGAAATGGCTAGTTTATAATATTATTTCCAAGTAAAAAGTTGGAATCTTAATGTTATTATATTCTGTAATCGGAAATCAATTATTTTTTCTTTCTTTTTTCCTTTTCTACACTTTTCCCTTCCCTTTTTCCTCCCCTATTTTTCATATTATTTGTTTTTATATTTTATCTATAAAATATTCGATCTAAAAAAGATCGAAGCCTTGGACTAGTCTGGAAACCCAAAGCTGTACATTATTCTGGAAAAAGAGAATAGCAAAGTATATTGCCATAGCATGAATCACTAGCAACTGAACATAATTCTACTTCTACCGTGGGTAAATACACATGTATGCAGTCTTCATGTATGCAATCTTCATTATCAAAGCCTGGGGTTGCTAATAACTTATAGCTAATATGATTGCATACTGTCATGCTATGTCTTCCAATATAGTACCATGGAAAAAAACGTCTGCTTATTCCAGGTCCTTGGTAGACCAGATTGAGAGGTGGGTAGAAAATGCCAAATTCAGTACAAACATCTGGCTGACTGTATGACTGTTATAATAAACCTTTAGACATATGTTTTATTTATTTGATTTGTCAATTGCTTACAAGATAATAGGTATAAGTATAAATATGAGTAAGAATACATGAAATGGATACATATAAGAAAAATAAAAAGAAACAATAGGACAGCAATGGTATGCATGCCCTCTACAGACCTCTTAGGAAAGGGGTGAGGTCAATAAGGGGTGACAATCTAAGGTTAAAGTTTTGGGGGTTTGGGGAAAAAACCACAGGGTCAGGTAGAGTATTCCAAACATTGACCACTCTGTTGCTGAAGTCGTATTTCCTGAAATCAAGTTTGGTGTGGATTACCTTGAGTTTGTATCTATTGTTTGCTCTTGTATTGTTATGGTTGAAGCTGAAGTATTCATTGACAGATAGGACATTGCAATGTATGATTTTATATACTATACTTAGATCAGACTGAAGGTGGTGTAGTTCTAGTTTTCTAGGTCTAGAATTTCATCATCGCCAGATGTTTTCATCATTGCCAGACAAGCATAGCCATGATGAATGAGGATTGTGGCAGTTGTAAGTATCCTGGGAAATACTAGGTTGGGTGTTTCTTTAAAGAGATCTCAAACCTAGATTTGTTGTTAACTAAGGAACTTTTCTTCCGTTTAACTGTTTTCCTTTTCTGCAACAGAATAGGAAAACCCTCTGGGTCAAAAGCGCTACAAATTACTTACATTTTCCAAGAATGAACCTGAAGATTTCCAACTAGCCATCCGCACATATGTTTCGGTTAGTCTTGCATTTCAACCTAAGCATGGTTACTTTGGATGCAAGCGATCTGTGAAGTCGCTTGACGTTTCAAGGTGTGTTTCTTTTTCCCAGTTAAAAAAAAGGTATTAAAATGCCGACGGAAGTGATTTCATTTCCTTTCCTTCGCCATAGAGCTATGACTATAAAATCTGTGCGTAGCGTAGCGTAGCGGGAGCGACTCTTAAATGCTGCGAAGAGATCGTCCCCGGTTCTTTCCCTTCCTGTGATCTCCTCTCTCTCTTTCCGATCGGAAGTGGGCGATTGGTAAATTGGGTGGGAATCGAGAAAGGCTGGAAACTGGGCTTTAGATCGCCTTCATTCTTGGCAGGTTGGAAATGGTGGATGTAGCTGGGTTTTTTTTACCCCCACGCTTTCTTTTTTAAGTTGAAAAGGTGACTTTTTCCAATATGAAAACGCTTGAAAAATGATCTGGTAATCCACTTGTTTTCACACGGAATGAAAAGTTGGGATTCCTCCAACTTTCTTACCAATTTTATTACTGTTCAAAACAATTTAGAAAAAGATCACCACCCCACTAAGAGAAAAAGAATAATAATAAAAAGCCTCGACTGATAATTTCCAAAGACGCCTTGATTCCTTTGTCCGTCTATTGTGATTTCGATCAGACAAGCGAACGAGGAGCAGTACGTACTTCCACAAGGGTTGGATTTCAAAGGGGCCGGCTTCTTCATGCAAACCATAGGGAGCCTAAAAGGAAACACACACGCCCCGTCCGACCTCGAAGTCTACGGGACGCCATGTGACAGTCTTGAAGCCAATGCAGGGCCAGGACGCCGGTCTGTCCCGGAAATTCAAGCCGGGCGTGCTGTTTCGTTGACTCCGGGAAGGGAGGATGGCGGGAGCGATGCGGGTTCGTCTGCTTTCGCTCGCCCTTTGCAAGCGTCAAATGTTTCCACCGTGTTGCTTCCTGCGCTGCTGTCCGGTCCGGTCCCTGGTCACCCCACCCCCGATCAGGCAGAAGGGCTTCAAGAAACCTGGGGTGAGGCATTCCGCCTGTAGAAGTCAGGGTGGGAGAAGCCGATGGATGCTGCGAGCTCTGGATCGCTGGGTAACGGGGAGAGGCCTTCGCTTGGGCACCTTTGCGCGCAACCTCAATCTTAAATCAGAATAGATCTGGAAGGGACTTAGAAGTCTTCTACTTGTACCTCGAAAGCAGAAGATCCTATACTATTGCAAACAAATTGCTGCCCAGTCTCTTCTTAAAAACCTCCAGTGACCAAGCACCACAATGTCTGAAGGCAAACTGTTCCACTGGTTAATTGTTCTCACTGTTAGGCAGTTTCTCCAGGTTGCATCTTTCCTTGATGAGTATCCATCCATTGAATCTTATTCTGCCCTCCGGTTCTTTAGAAAATAAGTTGATCTCTTCTTTATGGCAACCTCTCAAATACTGGGACACTGCTATCATGTGCCCCCTAATCCTTTTCTCTAGCCAAACCCAAATCCTGCAGCCGTTCTTCATATTGTCCTCACAGTTCATTGTTAATTGTCCTCACTTTCTTGGCCAAAGAGGATGCTTCGGTCGGGATCTTGGGTCTTTCTGAGAAGCTGGAAAAATGACACTTGGCCGAATTGCCTCTCCTGCTGAAGTTGCTCAATCCGTGTGAATGTGAATCGGTGGACTTAAAGGGGCCCCTCCGCCTCCTTTCCCTTTGTTGCCTTTGGTTATCCTCATACAGGCTGAAAATAAACCGGGTCAGCCCGGAATAGGGGAGAAATTTAAAAGCGCATGGAGAAGTAAGGATGGACCATGAGATGTCATGCGATTACCGCTGGTATGAAAAATGGGCTCAGGTTGGCACGAAACAGATGGTATTCAGCAGGTTCTGACCAGTTCTGGAGAACTGGTAGCCGAAACTTTGAGTAGTTTGGAGAACCAGAAAATACCACCTCTAGCTGGAGATTTTACAGTATTCTTCCCCTTCCACACCCATCAAGCCACACCAACAGAACCGGTAGTAAAAAACTTAGAATCCCACCACTGGCACGAAAGCATTTATTTATGAACATTTTGTGTTCTCTTCTTTCCCAGTAGCCAGTAACTTGGAAGAGTTTAGCAGTCACGGCTGTGATTGGAGGAGGGTTGCTAGGGGTACTGAAATATTTGAAGAAAGAGAAAGAAGCAGGTGGGTCATTCTATTGTTTTTTTATTATTATTATTATTATTGCCGTGTAGAGATGGATTGTGCAAAGAATTGCATATATAACCAGTAGTGACTGTTGGGTAGTTTTGATTTTTTTTCTAAACTGGTTGTTTCCAGATGAGTTGGGTTTAGCTAGGAATTCTGAGAGTTGTCATCCAAGCACATGAAGAAGTGGTACAACTAAGTGTACATTTTTGATAATTATAATTGTTCCTTACTACCCTGAGATATGTCTGAACATGTGTCATGTTTTTTTTTTTACTTCTGCTTATTGTCCTTACCTTAAATTGATTTGCGCATGTATAGGTATCGTAAATATTAAAGTTTTTTTCCTCTTCTATGTTATGCTAGCAATAAAATATCTGCTATGGTATAAAATTGAGATGCTGTAACGGTTGCTTCAAAAATCACCAAAGCAGCTGAAACAGTAAATGTACAAACATTTATTGAAATGCTATCAGGAGCTATCTTACTTAAAGCCTTTGAATCTAAATCCAATAGGAGAGAATACAAGTGATCTTAAATCATTTTCTTCAGAGATTTTGAAAGATACTGGAAGCTTTTATGCCCCAAATAGATGAAGCAAAAACAAACCCAAAAAGGTTCTAAGAAGAGACACGTTTTAAATTGTCTCTAAGATAGGAAAAGAAAAGATGAAGAATTAGGAATGTATGTGTAGGAATTTGTGTTGAAATCTTAAGATTTTCTTCCGTCAAGGCTCTAGGCAGATAATCTAATTTTGTGATCAAATTTTAGCATTGGAGAGAGAGAGTGTCCGATCCATTGGAAAGCCTTTGTTAGGAGGCCCTTTCTCACTTGTTGATCACCATGGACAACCGAAATCAGACCGTGATTTTCTGGGCCAGTGGGTTTTAATCTACTTTGGTTTTACACATTGCCCTGACATTTGCCCAGAGGAACTGGAAAAAATGATACTAGCAGTGGATGAAGTTGGTAAGTAAATCCTGCTGAAACCTGAACTTTTAATTTGATTGGATTTAGCACCACCCAACTCCAGAGTTACTGCAGTAATTCTCTATGTGAGACAGTCAGCTTATCCTTTAGTTGACCAGGAAATGACTGTGACTCAGGATTACCTTTTTATGATTTGGGCCTGTTTAAACTCCCTCTTAACCACAGAGCTAATGGAGAGCGGGTGATGGGAGAGAGGTCAAAGTAAAGGAGGAAAGGATCTGTGTAGAAAGGTTTTACAACCAATTAAAACTTGGCTATATTCAGAAACATGGAGAAAGGGAAATGTATAGCGTAGGAGAGTAAAGACTTGTTTAGAAAGGAAAATCTCTGCATAAGAAACAGCAAGAAAAAGGAGTCATGTTTACTAGTAATAGGAGCTCAGGGTGTTTTTTTTGTCCATAAAATCATCTTACAAAAGCATCTTCTTGCAGCTGGATTGAATTAAATTGACACTTCAGCAATTTTTTCCCCATCTTGGTCACTAAAACTTTTCAACTGCATCCTTCTGCTAGTTTTTGCTTAGACTTTAATAGAAGCTTAAGCCTAATCATTGCCAAAAGCTCAATATTAAATGGAAGAAAACTCTAAGGCTACCCACTAACCATAAAAATTCAAACGATCACACTAGTTTTCCACATAGATTTCAAAGATGTTTAACTCCAAATTTACTTTATAGGTCATAAGTTGCTCAGTCAAATGAAATAAATATTTTTAAAAAATAAATTGTCCTAACTAGTGCACAATCATTTAATAGCAATAGTAATAGCGCTTAGACTTCTATACCCCTTTATAGTGCTTTACAGCCCTCTCTAAGTGTTTTTACAGAGTCAGCATATTGCCCCAAACAATCTGGGTCCTCATTTTACCCACCTAGGAAGGATGGAAGGCTGAATCAACCTTGAGCCTGATGGGATTTGAACTGCCAAATTGCAGGCAGCTGATAGTCAACAGAAGTGGCCTGCAGTACAGCACTCTAATCAGTGCCCCACCAAGGCTTAATACTAATTGTAATATGATCATAAGGCTACCATTATTCATATAAATTATCGCTGATCCTAATGTTCTTGCTGTTTTTGAATCGAATTTAAGGAAGTCTTACTGTAATCTCACTCTAGTGCCAAAAAACATTTCCCCCAAATTTGGCTGACTACTGACGTTAGTGTAAGACTAAATATAAACTCAGCATAATATTATTCATCACATTTATTTTTACTATAAACCATATGAAATTTAAACAAATTAAATTTACTAACTTGATAGTAAGAGTTAACCTAACCATAAAGATTTCCCAGTATGAATAATACAGTAGTAATTCTCAGTTTGATAATACACCTGATAAACAAAGGTTAGAACTACTCTTAACTTAAAGAATTCATACTCACCATCGTACTGGGTTTATCATGGATGTTGGTGTATTCTAATATTTACACTAATGTCATGGTAATATTGACACTAACTTTACTAACTAATATCAGAGCAAGACTAACAAAGTCTATAGCAACACACCCTCATCTTACATTTTTAGAATAGAGTTCCAGGAATTTCAATGTTAATCTCACTTTATCACCTGTGAAATATTTGCCATATGCTTTGCTGTAAACCTTGATCCTAACTTCAATTAAAATTTAAGTCTACCATAAAAATCATTCAGATTTTGCCTTTTATCCTACCTTTTTTGTGTACATTTATCATACTTTTTATTGTACATTAACTCTAACCTTTACTTTATACCATAACAACATGTTACCTAGCCAGTATTGTCAGCATTCAGTCCAAAGAGTACAGTGGATTTGAGACTACCAATATCTGTAAAAATTCATCCTCATTCTGTCCTTCATCCAATATTTTATATGAGAATTCAGGGAAGATAATCATATCCCTAAATTCTGCTTATCCCTTAAGGCCTGCCCGAAGTGGACCAAAATAAAAAGTTTAAATCCCCATCTTGGGAAGATGACTATGTATAGGCTTGAACAGATTGGGAAGGGGTACAAAAGGTATTTGTGTTCAGGATTATCAAGCAATTTAATCTAGGGGATTAAATTAAAATCTTGTATATAAAAACAGTCTTGAGGCTGATTGCTTGGGGATTAAGTATCATCTTTTATCATGACAGATAGTATTGCGTCTTTGCCTAATGTCACTCCGCTCTTCATCACCATTGATCCAGAGAGGGACAATGAAGAAGCCATTGCCAAATACGTTAAAGGTAATCTTAGCATTTCTTTTTATTAAGCCATCTGTACTGTCTCCATTTTATGCAATTCTGACCAGGTTCACTTTTTAACCCCCTTTTAATGCATTGGATCTTATTGATTTTATTTATGTTTCAAGAGTTTTCACCAAAGTTGATTGGATTGACCGGTACGAAAGAACAGATTGATCAAGTGTCTCGAGCTTATCGTGTCTACTACAGCCCAGGTCCCAGAGATGAGGATAATGATTACATAGTGAGTACATTTTCTGTGTGTTTTCCCATCAATGGATAAAGGTTTTAGCCTGAGAGAGAAGCTGTATGGGTCACTGAATCAACAAAATGTGAATGAGCAGTGAGCAAAACAGCCCTAGAAGTATACAAAACATTGGAAAACATTGGGAGGGGAGCTGAGAATGTTTGGCTTACAACTGAGCTATTTTTCTGAATGAAGTTGACAAAATGGATCTAAATGGAAACATCAGAATGATAAAAGGCAATTATCATAGAGAACATGGGAAGCGACTATATACTTTGTTCCGAACAAAAGATTTTCTTTGTGAGAAGATAGTATTTGGCCAAGCAATTTTTTTCTGATTGATAGGAAGCTGCACTTTGGTGACCTTCCTTTATGTTGAGGAACATTTGTTGGAACATTCTTAAACATGATCAAGAGAAAAATAAAATAAAAATGAATCGGAAAAGACCTTGTCATCAGTAAAACTGAAAATATTCTTTGATACTGAGGTTGGTTTCGGTATTCATAGCAATTTTTAATAAGGGCGTGTTGGGAGTTGAAAAATTTAGTTCAGGCTTGTGTCTTTATGCTTACATGCCTTTGAATCTTGGTAACTTCTGGTACAAGTCTTTGATTTTTTTTCTTGGCATTAAGATTTTGAACATGTTTTCTAATGTATTATAGAGTTGGATAATTGTTTTTAAAAAGTGAAGACATTTTAGAGCAGGGGTGTCCAACCTTGGCAACTTTAAGACTTGTGGACTTCAACTCCCAGCAAAGCTGGCTGAGGAATCCTGGGAGTTGAAGTCCACAAGTCTTAAAGTTGCCAAGGTTGGACACCCCTGTTTTAGAGTATGGCTCAACTCCTAATAACTTTGGTGACACATTGATGCAACTTTAGCATACAAACCCATTGTCACTTTTGGCATTGTTTCAGCTTTTCAGTCCAACTTGGACTGATGGTTTCTCATCCAACTGCTCAGCAGGCTCACTGGTGCTTAGCTTTTGAGCTTGGACAAGGCCAGTTATCTTCGTAAGGAAAGATAAAAATGGATAAGTATCAGAAGATAGACAGGAGAGGGCGCCAGATAATAAATGTCAATGGCCATAAAAGGCAAATGCCATATATAGAATAACTTTTAGCCTTTTAGCCTGTTTGGAGTTTTTTATTAGCCTTAATATTCACATGCATACTTTAAAGTATAAATCTCCAAGATACCAGTTGTAGGCTCTAGTATTCACTTTGGTTCGTCCAAAATGAGTAGTTCGTTCATGAGCAAGTGGTATTTTATTTTTAATTTTTTTGTTTGTTTTTTAAAGTGGCTTCTTGTTGCTGCTCTTGACCTGACCCAAGAAATTCAGTACTGTTCTTATGCCTTACAAAACATGTTGAATTTTCTTTTCACATACTCCTCGATTTTTACTTATTTTTTAGACGAAGGGGAAAGATTGATTCTAAGTAGCTTACTTTTCACCAAACACATAGTAGGACTTGGGTTCTTTTGTGCTCTTCTTATATAGGGCTTGGCTGCTTTTGTGGTCTTAATATCAGATGTATGGGGCTCTGTTTTTTTTTTAAAAAAATGTATTCTCACATTTACTGCTGAAGAAATATATATTTTTGGTACTTTCTTGACTGCCTATTAAAGACTTTATTAGAAATCTAGAGCTGGGTAATAATTCAGTTACAGAAACAATTTAGTGCTTAGCAGAATTATCTAATCTCAGAATTTCAACCTTATCTCCATCTCCTTTGTGTGTGTGTGTGTGTTGTTGTTTTTTGCAGGTGGATCACACTATCATAATGTACCTTGTTGGGCCTGATGGCGAATTTGTTGATTATTTTGGCCAAAATAAGAACAGCCTTCAAATTTCTGCCAGCATCCTAAAGCACATGAAACAATACAAGAAAGAGTAAGGGACTTAGTTTTCTGACTGACCAAATTTAAAATGCAGCTTGTGATATTGATTGGAGGAAATACTCACAGAGGTGGTTTGCTGTGGTGTCCTCTTAGTGCAGTCAAATTTACTAAACCTGTACCTACAGATTAAGACTCAGTTCTGAAGAGAAGCTGGATGTCTTTTACCAATGATACTTCCATCTGGATATGCCTTAGCCATACAGTGGCCTGTTAATGTTAATGTTGATGCAGATTTACTCAGAAAGAGCCACCAAACATAAACCACAATGAGAACTTCTTCGTCATGAGAAGTGCTCGTTCTTGACCTGCTGAAGAGCACCTGTTGAACTGACCTGTGCTGAAGATACGATTGGGATTTATCTTATCTCAAGTTTTATGCACTCCTCCTAGGAAGCGGAGCTTCTGGTCCTTTCTCAATGAACATTTCCAGAGTGTCCCTTTTCATTTTTTAAACGTTCAGCAGTTTCCAATATGGCTGCTATTAAGCAACATGGCAGGGTGGGAACCTTCACTCTAAAATCAAATGTGCACAGATGATGAAATAAAGTGAAAGAAACTTAAACTGTGTTCTTGTCTTAAAATCTTAAAGGAGATGAGGTATAAAACAACCTGTGACTAATTAAATTAGATAAATATGAATAGAAGGCAAATGTATCTGTATGTGACTACATAAAATAGTTGTCCTTTATCATCCTCTTACTTAGATTGAGAATTAAAATGTTCATTGATTCATTTTGAACAGCTTGTATCTGAAAAGTCATTCCTTGGGAAAGTACCCAGCTAGATTTATTTTCCTTCAGACAGGCATTTTCATGTAAGAAGATTCTCCTAGAACTGAAATATCTTCTGTGAAGCCAGATGGGGAAAAAGTGACACTCTTCTTTAATCTAAGTGTCCATCAAGAATTTCCTTGGGTCAGCTTGCACCAAGTGCTTTGGGGACTTTGATAGAATTTAAGCCTCATTCTCAGCTGTTAAGGATTGTTCCATGCATAGATGGCTCTTCTCTCTACTCTGTGTGAATGTGGGAGAGAGAAGGATCAAGAGTTAGTAAAAAAAAATATCAAGGAGTCAAGCAGAATATTGTTTTAAATTCCTTTAGTTTTCTTGAAATGATGCTTGTGCATACATTCCAGATAATAATAAAATAATAATTTTAGATTATATTTGTCAACCACCTCCTGCTTGACATCAGTTCATTAAAAAAGACTCAAAATTTTGTGGATTTTTAAAATCTATAGCTCCCAAATAATGTAGCTATTTAAAATATTAAGAAAAACACAATTGTTTATGAACGTGTTTTTTTTTCTGGTTTATTTATTGCTCTAAGTCAAATACTGGAATCAGGTTGGATTGCAAAAAACAAGTTCACAGTTGGATAGCTAAGGCGCAAACTGTTTTGCAAATTTTATTCAAAGTGAGAACTATATGATGTAAATTCTTGTTGAGCAGGTAAGAAAGAAGCTGCGCTGCAATAAAGTGGTTATCAAGGCATAATTAAATGAGTTGTATTATAAATTAATATTCAGCAGTTTGAATAAGTGACTTTATATAATGTGACCTTGTATCTAAAATGGGGGTCTCCAATCTTTACAGCTTTGTGGACCGGAGTGGGGAGGGGACAGGAGATGGTTACACATAAGCAGTGGGTACACACATTTGCAGTTCCATTTCCACGAGCAACAGGTACCCACCCTTTGCATAAATGGAGCTGTGAGTGCCTGAGCACAAATGGAGCTGCAAGGACGAGCACTCACCCTTGGCACAAATGCAGCTGAACATGCTTACCTACCTGCAGGGCCCGATTCTGGGCCATGGCCCAGGGGTTGGTGACCCTTGGCCTAAAATATGACCATGTGTACTAAATGATGTAACTGTATTTTTTTTATCTTGATATATTAGGCTCTAGTAGAAGCAAAATTAACTGAAATTTGGTTGTATCTATATTTTTACCAGAGATTTGATGTATCAATATGAAAGAGCCAGTTTGATCTAGTATTAAGGCATCAGACTAGAAATGAGAGGCATGAACGTTGGCTGGGTGGCTTTTGGGCCACTAACTTTCAGCCTGTGGTGTTAGGCTTGAGCAACAAATCAGTTGGTCAATTCTTGTTGCAACCACTGGATCGATGCTCCGTTGATCTGAAAAATGTGGACCCTGGACCCTGCTAGATAAATGCTAGCAAAAAATGATTTAACAATATGATGTATATATTTCAGCCCCAGTACTTAGACCACGCCAGGAAATCTCATAGGAAGGCTAACGCTACTTTTATGGAGGTGGCTATAAGGACAGAACCTTGCAAGTTTGATTTCATTATTCTTCTCCTTATACTTCAGTGAATTAGGGAGGCATCTGCCTGGAATGTTTCCAAATGTTCTGGACTTTTAAAAAATCCTTCAGCCCTTTTTGCCTAGGCAATGATTCCTGCCTATCCCTGCCAAGGTCATGTTCCTTACTCTCTAGTCTACAATAAATTCTGAGTAACCAGCTCACAATCATCAGGGCAGTTTGAAGTTCTATTATTTATAGGCAATACAGTCATTAGACTGGGAGATCATTTGGATGAGGAATTGAAGCTGCTGAATAGTACAGTCAGTTCTTCTAATACGCAAAAAATACTTTGGCCAATACTGAAAAAAGTACTAGCTTATGGTAAGAAGATACCAAATACTGATATTGCCAATTATGGAGAAATACAGTCTATATTATTGGTAGTCCTTGACTTATGATCATTCATTTAATAACCATTCAAAGCTTTGCTGACACTGACCCGTGACTGGCCCTTACAACTCTCATTGTGCCCCCATGGTCACATGTCCAAAAATGTAGGTGCTTGGCAACCAACAGGAATTTACCACACATACAGTGCCAGGGATCACACAATGGCCCCTTACAACCATCACAGGGATTCCAACAAGCAAAGTTGAGGGAGGAAGCTTAACGGCCACGGCAAACAAGGCTGTTAGAAAACTGTCTATCTGGTGTTCACAGAACAATCTGTCACTGAATGTCCATGAAACCAAAGAACTGATTATGGACTTCAGGAAACATGGACAGGACCACGCCCCACTCATCATCAACGGAGAACGAGTGGAAACTGTCCCTATGATCAGATTCCTTGGCATCCATATTCCAGCTGATATCTCCTGGTCCCCTAACACCAAGGCCATAGTGAAGAAGGGTCAGCAGCAGCTGCACTTTCTGGGGGTTCTCAGGAAGAACAATCTGGATAAGAAGCTGTTGCTGGCTTTCTATAAAGCCTCTGTGGAGAGCACTCTGGCATATTGTCTGGGTGTGTGGTATGCAGGCTCCACAGTTGAGGACAGGAAAACTACAGAGGGTGATAAACACAGCTCAAAAGATCACTGGTTGCCCTCTGCCCTCCCTGCAAGACTTACCAGGTCCCGCTGCCAAAGCAGAATCAAGGCCACCCCTCACACCCTGGCAATTATCATTTTGACCTGTGGCCATCTGGATGGTGTTTTAAGTCAATAAAATCCCACGCCATTAGACTAACAAATAGTTTCTTTCCCTGGGCCATCCGAACTGCAAATAAACATGAAGTCAGTACCTTATTAAGATGTGAAAAGATGTGAAATCTCAATACCCCATTCAGATGTATAATAACATATTACAGTACAATCCATCTCTTGTGTCTTATACCTGGCTAAGCGTTACAGTCAGTGTTGGATGTATATTTTGTGTATATTTGTAGATATTGTACTCTCAAATTGCAAATGGAGACGTGGGTACTCTATCTTTCTTATCTTCATTTTTAAGTACTTTGGTTTTATTGTATTGCGAACAGTTGCTGGGGTGCATCCACAGTTTCGTTGTCCTTGTTCAATGACAATAAAGTTCATCTAATCTAATCTAATCTAAAATGGGCACCACTCACTTAACAATCTCATTGCTTAGTGACAGAACTTCCAGTCCCAATTGTGGTTTTAGGTCAAGGATAATCTGTAAATGACAATGATTAATGGAGTGTTTGAACTATAGCTTTTTTTTAAAAAAAGTCATCTTATCCCAAAACCCAGTTGACATATTGCAAGAGAAAGCATAGTACCTACATTTAAATGCCACAGCAAACAAAATTATGAGTGCTAATGAAGCAAAATGAAGCTACTGAGAAATGGAACAAAATATTGATGAGGAAAATGAAGATGAAATTATTGTGTCAGAAGCAAGTGGGTGTTTGCTAGATAAAAGCATAGCTTATCAATTGGAAAGGATAGAAGAAAAACAGCTGGATAATTGGTCTATGTGGGAATACATATCCTCAGAATATGAGTTACAAGTTGTATTTTGAAAGGGTCTCTTAAATAGCAGATATTGAGCTGGGGAGCCTAGAAAGGAATTGGAATATGAGATCCTTTCAACTTGCTTCCACTTACCAACTAAACAGGGAACGATAATTGTCTTGGCCAAGCGTTTTAAACAGATTCTTCTTTCAAAATCTTGCTCTGGAAATGTTGAGGCTGTTGCCAAGTGTTTGGAAAATGGGGCAGACACACTTTTTGTGATCATCATTTTTAAGTATTGTAGGACCGGCGTTCAAAGGCCCTACACATGATAGTGCCATTGCCGGTTGTCTGCCTTTATAAAGAATAGGGTTTTTTAGGGGGTGTGTACTTGACTGGAGCTTTTCTTAAGCTAACCAGCTTATTCTTGCTGTCTGCCCTTTGGAGTTTCACTTTTGTCAGCACTTTCTTGGCTCAGGCCTTTGGGGATCTCCTTACACCATGGGACAACTGCAGCATTCCAAGGGGGAAAACAAATTCCTTCTGGCACGCCTTCCACTTTCCATAATGTGCTGTAAATAACTGGGGAGTCAAAGTCAGTGGGAAGGAGACAGATCCTTTCGTTGCTCTTCATCTGCCTTTCCAAGTCATACCGTGCTCAGTCAGAAGAGGACACTCAAAACCATTGATAATTATGAAAACTTGCCAACTGGTTGGAGTGGAGGCGGGGGCGGGGGGAGGATATGATGTATGGAATGTTATACAGATAAAATGCTTCACATAGATTGTTTTTAGAAAAAAAATAGAGCAGTTACAAATCTATAAATGAGGCTAAAAGTAATACTCTGTTTAAAAAAGGTGGAAGATTCTGTCATTTCCTAATGCAGTTGCAGAGCTTAATTGCTTGGCAAACCCTAGATCAATATTCCTTCTAATTAATGTTAAAACCTACTACATCACTGACTCATAGTGATTCCTTGATTTTCCATTAATAGATCTCTGTGACAATAAAAGATCTGTATTTTTTCAAGATTGAATGGAAACTAAAGATTTCATCTCTAGCCATTGGTCTATGATGATATGTGTGGTGCATGTTCAGTACTGTATATAGATAGGAATAGGAGGCTAAAGGGCTTATTTGTGTAGTTACAAGGTGAGGGAAAGGATCATCGTATGTATGTGAAATTTAAGGAAAACCAAAAAGGAAAAACAAAACCAGAATGTCTCAGTATTGTGGGTGTTCCAACACTGTGGCTACTAGGTCAGCCCAGCCCATTCACAACATGCTTGCTATAGGTTATTTTCCTGCTTATAATACACTACTTGTAACATTTCTAGTTATCACAGGATGACTATTGACAAGCTTTAAAGATTTCCCCTGTCCAGTCATGACAAGACAGGGGCGGTACTCATGTCCGATTCTCAGCCAAGGGAACCTGCATTGTCTGAGACACACTTCCATCATCAT